>NC_067196.1:92383613-92724863 GCF_000699445.3 Schistosoma haematobium | reverse complement strand
TCTATCTATCTATCTATCTATCTATCTATCTATCTATCTATCTATCTATCTATCTATCTATCTATCTATCTATCTATCTATCTATCTATCTATCTATCTATCTATCTATCTATCTATCTATCTATCTATCTATCTATCTATCTATCTATCTATCTATCTATCTATATTCATATATATATGTATAATAGTTCATTCTCTTTTGGGGTTTGCTTGGCCTTTCTAACATATATACATGGTTATATATGCATACACATCTATGTATTACATAAACAAGTATTATATTGTAGATGTAAATTGTTATACTTATTGGATGAGTATCTTTAAATAAATAAATAAATAAATTAGGTCAAATCATGACAAAAAGAAATTTTGATTTGTGCGTCAGCATCCTCATCGTGATGATGTTAGACTTCTGTTGTGTTGTTGCTGTTGTTGTTGTTTATGTTAATGGTTTTTTTTGTTTTCTGCTGTGTTGTTGTTGCTGTCGTTGTTTGTTTTGGTTCTTTTTCTAGATTGTTCAATTCCTGAAATCTAAGTTAAGAAATACAAAATGAAATAGAAGAAGAAGAAGAAGAAGAAGGTGAATTAACTGTCATAAATCTCATTGATATAATTAATGTCTATTGTGTAATATGTAATTTATTATGAACATTAATGAACATAATGTTGATGAATATGAAAGATTGTTGAAGATATACATACATTGTAAATGTTAAAATGATTCTGACAATATTCATGTTATCAACAAGGATAGATATTTATTCTAAATTCATTTAGTGTTGTTTTACATGTATCATCCCATTGTTATTTAGAATTGTAATGGATCAGTCTTTAGTTGGCATGTGTGTATCTTGTACGGATTGCCTAGATTTAGGACGAAATACGTGTTAAATTACATTTCCAGTGCTAGCCACTATCCATTTTTGTTTAAAAAGCTTGTGATTTCAACCTATAGGCAATCCGCATCAGATGTACATATACCAATAAGAGACTGATCAATTGCAGTCCTAAATAACAAGTACAACAACACTAAGTGAATTCAAACTTCACCTCATTGAACAAGCAAGTGTCTATCAAGACTCAGTAGCTAAGTCGATATCACCATAGCATACTCGGTTTGAGTCTCAGAGTGAACAACAAGGGCGGCCTACTTGAGCATCTGGGCTACCTTTTCCTGCCATCTAGATATTTCAACAAGTTATCTATTTTTGTTTGCTTTTAATATATCATTATGTTTATCAATCTCATGAGCTATTCTGCTGCGTTTCTGAAAAGTGTGCAACCTTACGTTGTCAAAGTTACAAAGAACTCAATAAGAGCCTACGTGGTTGCTGGCAATATACAACGAAAAGAATGTACATTATTCAGATGTTCATTTACTGAACTGCTAACATCTAACTGGCGATCACTCAATATTTATCGCCAGGACCGACCAAGAAGAAATAAACGGAAACTTGTTGAAATACTTTACGCTGAGAATTCTATATTGTACCAAAAATATAATATTGAATAAAGCTGATGATAATAATAATAATAACATTATTTCTGAAATTCAGGTACTTTCGGCTGATGAGTCTCAATTAGGACGAAACGCGCATCGTGGATTCCACTGCTAGCCATTATCCATTTTAGATATTCATTCTCCTTAAAAGAAAGATCCTATTGAAATGTTGTATTAGAGAATAAATTGGTTATGATATTCAATTGACTACATAGTGTAAAATGATATCTTCTTTAACAAAACTTACTTTCTTCGTCTATTTCACTTCAATATGCTTGCATTATCATTTGTTGTTACACGGAACAGGCAGATAAATATATATTGTAAATTGGTTACCTTTATTTATATAGTGCTGTACATCACCAACGTAGATGATCTACGTCGAATAACTGGAGGTCTACTCGAGTTAAACTGGAATAATGTGACGAACCACCTAATTTCAAAGCATCAAAAGTAGACTGTCTCTTCAATGTATCAAAGTACAATGGATGCTTTGAAAACGGTTTAACACAAAGAACGTTATTATGCAAATATATTATTTAGAATGAGTACAGAGAATATAGCGTTACCACCACCGCATAGTCCAGTCCATGGTATACAATTAACTGATGCACGTTGGTTATCTTTGACCGATGATCTGTTCGATATTCAATGACTCAACTGTTGGATGATTTGGCTAGGGCTCAGTGATATTTCACTCGCCATACAATGCTATTATATCCTTTCAAGTTAGGAGAAACATAAATTGAAACGAATTTGTTTACAGAATGATTAATGAAGGCTTTCATACCTATAACTTATTTCAATCACCTATCCAATTAAAATTTATCATCAAATGAACATTGATGACAAGTAACGTTGGAAAAGATTTAATACAACTCAGATAAAGTAACCTTCACTTTCTAATAAGTAGAGTAATGAAAATGCATCAAAATCTTTTCCTTTTTTAGTATCATAGTGTTTAATCCTATGAATTTCATATTATTTAAGTTCAGCTGTCGAGTTTATTCCGGCCATGTTGAGTGATGACTTTGGTGTGGCAAAACATTCCAGCTTTGAGGAGTCACTTGAATTGCTCCGTTTAGGAGAAGGTGATCTTCTATATATGTTAGAGGTTGCTTTGAAAGTGAAACTGACAGGTTGACCACCCAGTTGTTTGTATTTTCTTCCTACTATATATAAAAGACATATCGGAAATTACAAGATTATTGAAGCCGTTTAGAATACGTGTAGCACATGAATCAACAAAATCACTTCAGTCAGTCCTACGCAAACCAAAGAATGAAATGACAAAAGATGAAAGACCAAACACCCTCTACAAAATAAATTGTTGGGGCTGTGTAAAACGCTATATCGAACAAAATAGATGCCCTTTTTATCGCTGCCTATATAAACATCAATTAGCGGTCAAACGCCATGATATATCCTCGCTTATATCAATGTATGTGGACAACTATTGACACATATTCGACTGAGAAAATGTTGACATCTTGGATAGAGGGGATTCTAAAAACAGCAGGGAATTTCTAGAAGCTTGTCACT
The DNA here is from genome assembly GCF_000699445.3 of Schistosoma haematobium. NCBI lineage: Eukaryota > Metazoa > Platyhelminthes > Trematoda > Strigeidida > Schistosomatidae > Schistosoma > Schistosoma haematobium. Next base: position 92,721,820 of record NC_067196.1, on the reverse strand, counting down.
CAAGTCAACCGGCAATCAACAAGCACTTTGAAATCGATCCAATATACCAATCAATCAGAAGAATTATGGACAAATATATAACCAGGAATCAAATCAATGGGAGATACAATCAAAATAAAGAAGTAAACAATGAAAGGTTAAAGATCAATAATAGCCAATCAAGATCGAGATCGACAGGCCAAGCTGCGATTTATATGTAGAGAAGTTTAAATCCTTCACTTCTTCCTGAAATTTGTACTGATGATGTTGTTTATAAGCACGATGGAAGCTCCAAGACCATACCATTTAGCTCAGAGGACGAAACATCTAAATCATTCTTTTGAGCTACATATCTTCACTATCTATAAGAATATTTATAAGTTGAGGGCATGTAGAAACTATCTATTTTGAAATTATCTTTCATCACTGACTGGTGTAAACTGGAAAATTAACGAAAACACGAATAATCATAGATCCGGTCCCATACATACAGCATATGGATCCGGATAAATCTAGTAGGATTTCATCTATCAAACTTTTTATTATGTAATCAGTAACGGTAGATATGACAACGTGGTCACTATCACATCATCTAGTAGATAAGATACAAAGCAGCTAATTAGTGCTCCTTGATTTCTAGTAATCCTCATATTAATATCATTGTAACTTTAAATCTAAATATTGATTAATAAGTGGATTCCTCGTAACCTTTAATCTGAAAAAAATGTTCAAAATAGCCTATCTGACCCTTCAGTTCAAGAGGCAATATCAATTCATGAAGGGACCATAATTACAAAACATTAAATTGTTCATATTCCTAGTCAACGAATACAACAATCATCTTGAGATTAGATGGTGGTTGGAGGTAGTCAACAGGAAACCCTGGACCCGGGTTTCGTGCTACTTGGCACTCGTCAGCAAGGTGTACCTGTAATCTTGAGGGAACTGATGCTCCCTGGCGGATTCGATCTCGTGTCACCCAGCTTCACAGTCAGAGACGTTACCACTGAGCTATCCGAGCCGTGACGAGTGCCAAGTAGAACGAAACCCGGGTCCAGGTTTCTCCAACCACCATCTAATCTCAATACATAGTGCCCGCAGTGTCGAGTCACCTAGACTGGTGGCCACATTGCAACATGATCGATAGCATTCGATCTGCACTAATAAGGACTAGACAAGCATGAGATTGATCACCACTCAGTGATCAATCAATTGTGACAACAATCATCTGTTAAGACTTTACGGTCGTTTGATCTCTACTCTTAGCAGATATATCTACAATTTGATCATATTTTTATTTTAAATTATTTACTACATAAAGCGTTTTCCTCTTTCGTTTTCCATGGAGTTCTTTTCAAATTTATGAATTCCATTCATCGTTTATAAGTTGTTTATATATTAAATAACTCACAATAGTGAAAAGTGGGATCGATGCACAATTGTGAAGCTTTGTATGATACTTAAGATCGATCTTTAATAATTGAATTTATGAGTCAGTGCAGGCTAAACCACCACTGAAAACATGGATGCACTAGACGACCGTCTCGTCCTAGTATGGGACTCCCCGACAGTGCGCATCCATGATCCCACATACAGAATTTCGAAACCAAGATCTATCGATCTCGCGCGCGAATACTTAGCCTGTAAACCAATGATCCGAGATCCAACGGTGTTAATATCTAACCTCCATCGATCCATGAACGGTTGCGTAAAAATTCATCCATTATTCACTAGTGACTGGTTTCAAGATGATTTCCTGGAATTATAGTGAAAAGCTGTGACCAGTGAAGTCCAGGCCATGTCGGGTCGAAACAGGTATCTATATCAGACAATTGATGACTGGTTGCGCAGCCATTCATGGAGGTTAGACATTAAAACCGTTGGATCCCGGTCTAGTGGTCTACTGGTTAAGTGTTTGCTCGCGAGACCGGAGGTCCTAGGTTCGACATCCTGCGTGCTGGATCGTGAACGCGTACTATTAAGGAATCTCCAATATATATATTATGTCCCAGGACAGAGTGGGTTGGAGGATGCTGGTCGGAGGTCTATACTGATTGGGAGTAACAGGCGTAAGTAAATAAGTAAGTAAATACTTAAGCAACAGTCTTTATGTAACTTAGTGATTAGTCTTAAACAGAATTTCCATTTACAAATGTTTACCACTATATTAACTTCATTGTATGAACTATTTAATGTAGGCAATAGGAAAGAAAGTAGCTTTTGAGAAATGAAATATTCAACGTTAAAATGTTAAAACAAATACTTACTTACACCTGTTACTCCTCGTGGAGGAGCATAGGTCATCCAGCAACATCCTCCATCCAACTCTGTTCTGAGCAACCCTTTCCAGTTGTTCTTAGTTGCTATTTATCCGATTCATGTCTTCTTCTAATTCTAGACACAGTGTGTTCTTTGATCTTCCTCCTTTCTATTTCCCTTCAAGGTTCCAAGTTAGGACTTACCTCATGATGTAGTTAGATGATTCCTGTAATGTATATTCCTCCCATCACCTCCATTATCTTCTCCTAATTTCCCCTTCAGATGAATGCTCATTTATTCTTTATCACAATAGCTGAAAGAAAAAAACTAAACTAGTTATTGATTATTGGAGATAACACAACACTTATTATTCAACTTTTAAAATCACACACACACACACACACACATAGGAGAATACAATACTGATGACAAGTGAAATTGTTAAATTTGAACAAATTTACTAATAATACATAATGTACATGGTATATATTGAATGACTTGTTATTGTTACTAAGCAAAAACTAAGTACTGTCATACCCTAAAACAATAATGATAATTTTGATAAGAGAAAAAACAGAAAAAAAAAGAAAGAGAAGAGGATAAATATACAAGAACTAAAATAATGCTTGTTTGTTTCTATATGATGGTTTGTTTAGTAGAGATGATAAGCTGATAACTAGAGAGAGAGAAGGAGGGAGGGAGTAAAAGGGGGAGGAATATCAGTGAAGAGTTGTGTTGGAATTTACTATGCTTATAGTATATACTTAATATTTGATGATAATAAAAGCAATGGACAATAGTACAGTTGTACTGTAAAGTTGTGAATTTACGAACAGTCCTATATAGCTGAAACGTCACAATTGATTGATCACTAGGTGGTGATCAATGTTATGTGTGTCAAGTCTTTATGAATGCCGATCGAATGCTATCCACCATGATGCCATGTGGCCACCAGTCGACTGTTGACTACCTCCAACCACCATCTAATCTCAACATAATGCACGCAGTGTCGAGTCACCTAGACTATAGCAACTTGGTCAATAGCATTTGATTGGCACTAATAAGGACTTGACACACATGATATTGATCGCCACTCAGTGATCAATCAATTATGATTACATCTCAGTCCTATAGGAGATTGTTTGGGGCTTGGATAGCTCAGTAGTAACGTTTCTAACTGTGAAACTGGGTGACATGGGATCGAATCCGTCAGAGAGAACCAGTTACCTCAAGGTTACAGGTACACCTTTCTGAAGAGTGCTAAATAGCACGGAACCCGGCTCCAGGGTTTCCTGTCGACTACCTTCAATCACCATCTAATAGCTGAAATGTTTCTAAAATACAATATGAAGTGTAAGGTGAATGATAAGTTATAATGAAAAAGGGAGAAAAATCGTTGCATAAACAAATATTGATTTAATAGTAGATTTTCAAGATAGAAGTGTACAGTTTCTTTTTGGAAATGGTTACATTCAAGTGTCAGTAAAAAGAAAACATTTTGAAGATTTTCATTTTTATTTGTGTAATTTATAGTTTATTAAAATTTATTACTAATCTATATATGAAAACATGATAAAGTGAATGATTTTGAAATCGTCACTTTATTCTAAGCAAAGATGGATAGTGGCTGGCAGTGAAATCGTCCTATTTGGAACTCGTTAGCTGGATAAGCCTACATTTTAGAGTTGATGTTCACTCTGGGGCTTGAACCCATTACTGTTCGTTATCCACTTGGCTTGTGCAATGGAGTGAAGTTTAAATTCACTTATTATTGTTAACTTGAATCTTCCTATTGATGTTTAGTCCCAGAGTAAACATCAACTACGAGATGCAGGTACATTCAGAGGACGAGTTCGACATAGGACGAAACACGCGTCTGATATACTTGAATGAAATTACGAGTTCACCTAACTCGGTAACGGAACGAATATCAAGATACAATAACACGATAGACTATTCTAATCCGTTGTCTCCGGCCATTCTAACTAGATCAAGAAAACTTGATGAGGCGTAGAGAATGTATTCTACAAGCACCCAGAAAATACGAGATCACTAAGCATACAAATCAAGCTTATTTATACAATGATAGAAACGCCCTTAGAAGAGCCACAAAATAGCGTACTAAAAAAATCCGTCAACCAATGACAGTCAAGGATTTCTGAATGGGAAAAGTAAAGTGTAGGTCAACTAAGCGTCTTTTGGCGCGAAAACATAAAATTCAAATTTTCTTTACAAAATTACAAGCTTTTCCAAGTGAGTTCTGAGGATCTGACGTCCTCAACAGAGTCAAACTTGATTCCATTACTAACCACTCTCATTCTTTGTTTATAATCCTTGTAAATAGAAGACAATATCAAGGCAATACACACAGAATGCACATATGCTAAATAAGAGATTGATCAATTGTAATCCTAAACAACAATCGGTAGATTAAAGTAAACAATAATCTCAAGTGAATTTCATCATTTCATTCCGTGAGTAAACTCTATTCTATTTCTTTTTTTGCCTGTACATCAATTATACTAATTTGGCTGTATATAATAATCAATTTATAAATATACGGCTATTAGTATGTCGTAAAGTAATAGATAAGTAAAAGCATTCGATATTTACCTTCTTAAATAGATATTCACTTAAAAAGCCAACCCTTTTATCTTTAATATTTATGATTATAATGCTCCGTTGGGAGTAATAGGCGTAGGTAAGTAAGTAACTAAGTAAGTAACTAAGTGAGTAAGTAAGTAAGTAACTAAGTAAGTAAGTAAGCATAATGCTTCACTTCATTTACACTTCATAATGGGTGAAAGAATTTCTTTTCATTCCGACAATCAAATGCGTAATATAAATAAAATTATCTTATATTATAAATAATAAAAATGTAAAATAGTTGACAAGTATCTTGTTTCTAATGAATATCAATGCGTATTCAATTATCAGTTTGTTTGTTTTCTTGTATTTTTGGATACCGCTACTTTTGACAATCGATTACAACAGTTGATTATTTAATGAGAAAAAAAAATCAATAATCTAATGGAATACTATTTTTATCAGAAGAGGTTTTGTGGAGATGGTAGAAATTTCAACAGATGAGATCATGAGTCAATTGAAGCTAGACCATCATGGAAAACCTGGAAGCACTGGATGGCCGTTTCGTCCTATTGTGGGACTCCTCAGCAGTGCGTATCCATCGCCCCGCTCACAAGATTCGAACCTGGGACCTATCAGTCTTGCGGCAGGTTGACAGGTCCTGGGTTCGAATCTCGCGAGACGGGGTCATGGATGCGCACGGCTGAGGGGTCCCACAATAGGATGAAACGGCTGTCCAGTGCTTCCAGGTTTTCCATAGTGGTCTAGCTTCAATCGACTCATGATCTCAACTGGTGAGAATACTATTTTATTATTATTTTTTTTAAACTTTGAACTTTTCCATTATATCTAACGATTTTATCTAAATTGGTTTACTATTATGCCGAGAAATGGAGACAGATATGAGAAGACTGAACAACAGTTATATATAACAACAACAACACAACACGTATCAATCAAAATCACACTTGATGGAGAAGATTTGAAAGATGTAAAAACCATTACATATCTGGATAGCATCATTAATGAACATGATGGATATGATTCAGATGTGAGGGCGCGGATCGGCAAGGCAAGAGTAGTATACCTAGAACTGAAGGACGTCTGGAATTCAAAACAACCCTCAACAAACACCATTTAGTGGGCCCCTTTATTTTGCCGTCATTTAGATCGGAAAATGTTTGTTGAAGGGCTTTTCACTTTAGTGGCCTGGGATCTGACTCCAAGTAGATCGTATGAATGATTGTTATTAAATGATTGCTGTCGAAATATATATGTCGCTGTTAGGTCTCGATAAACATAATGAATGGTAACTTTTGGGATTCATTTATCGACCAATGCTAAACGTATATTTTTATAGTATAAACGTTAAATAACTAAACTATTCATATTCATATTCCTCTTATTATAAGCTTTATTTTAACTTATGAACCATTATTATACGTTTTACCATTCTTGAATTATGCTCTGTCTATTAGTCACTACCTCCCATATTCATAGCCACATTTGGCTAATTATTGTACTAATGTTGTTTCATATTTTATTGGTACGTTTTGGTCTGTTTGATTGGTATATAACACTCAGTATGTTTGAAATATAATCGCAGATGCTCGGATTGGCGTTCTGGTCTTAACTGGCTGGGCTAGACGGAAAGCAGGACCAATCAGAACTCTAGGCTGCTCGCACACGTTCTACGTGTCCTTGATCCGATCGGTAATTCGCTGCTTCTGATTGGCGGCTTTCGGATATAACGGTCGCCTATCCTCGTATATAATCCATCGACTTAGATCACGTTAGTCAATAACGGACTTAGATAAGTCAAATAACGAGAATGAACTTTTGAATACATATATTTTATATATGAAGCGAATAGTATAGAGAGAAGAGAAAGGACTCAGAGTGGAGATGCCTCGTAAGTAAACTCCACTTCAACCAAGCCTTAATCAATAGTTATAGTCACACAAAAATAAGTTACAGACATGTGATGAGTAATGGGATAAGAAATGTGCACACACACCTACGCGCTCATATAAAAACAGTCAAGATTGATAAGCGAATAAATAACAAGGTCAAAATGTAACTCAAATAGAATGAATAGGATGGGCTGTTCGATTGATAGAATAAGTTATATGGGCTTAACATAATATCGGACACTACAACCAAAGTCAGAATTTTCAAATACAAATGTCCAAATACTTCTACTGTATGCGACGGAAACTTGGAGAACTATCACAACAATCATCCAGAATATACAAGTGTTTATTAACAGTTGTCTATGCAAAATACTTCAGATCCGTTGGCCAGACACTATCAGAAACAACCTACTATAGGAGAGAAAATACCAGATTTTAGTGGAGGAATAAATCAGGAAGAAGTGATGTAAGTGGATAGGACACACATTGAGGAGAACACCGAACTGCATCACAAGGTAAGCCCTCACATGGAATCGTCAAGGCCAAATGAGGAGACGAGGAAGACCGAAGAACACATTAGTTTTAGAAATGGAGACAGATATGAGAAGAATGAACGAGAATCGAGTAGAAGTAGAAAGGAATGTCGCGGACAGAATGGGTTGTAGAATGCTGCTTGGCGACTTATACTCCTTCACGAGATGTAACAGGCGTAAGTAAGTAAATAAGTAAGGTTTACCATTACTAAAGTAAATTAGGTTCAAACTCATTGCTTATTATCTTGAATATAATAATTAAATTACTTCAGTAAATTGAATGCAACTAATCTACTGAGTTATATGTCGCAAGACAAGATTTTTATCTAAAGGATCACATCTATGGTAGTCTATTGAATGACTTAGAAACGATAGTTTACAGCCTAAATACTGTCAATTAGTTTTATCATTTTGAGTAGATTTTCTAAATATTCAATACATTCCAGCATTGAAGGTGACGAGTGATGCGTGAAAGTTTATAAGAAAATCAACTTGATAAAGATATATGACCATAGCCCACTTACAAATTGACAATAATTTTCATTATGGAATGATTAACATACAAGTTAGAATGAACCATGGAACAATAGATATTTGTTTTATCTTAGTGCGGAACTTATTAACTATCCAACCATGTGAAGAATAGCAACCATGATCATCAAACCTTGAAGCGATCCCGATATTTTCACATTAAATAGTTGATATCCAGCGATCCATATTTCCGATTTAGGTCAATGAGTAACTATAACTTAAGTCAAACAACACAATCAGTTTAAGAGCATTATAACAATATTGGACCAAAACACTGATTTCTTATGAATATTATGAACATCTTATAAGACTAGTGGAGTTTAACCGGGTCTGTCGTGAGATAGTAACCCACCGAAGACAATGGTGCACGGTGGTGCAATTTCGTGAATTGATTGAAGTTACATGTTGGCACCGTTGGATGCCGGCCAGCTCAGTGGTCTAGAGGTTAAGCGCTCATGCACGAAATCGATAGGTCATAGATTCGAGTCTCGCGAGGTAGGATTGTGGATTCGCACTGTTAAGGAGTCCCATACTAGGACGAGACGGCCGTCCAGTGCTTCCAGGTTTTCCATGGTGGTCTGACTCCAATTCACTTATGAATTCAATTATTAAACATTTAATGTGTTTATTTAAGCCTTTCATATTATATGTGGTTAAAACTTATTCTCAGGATATTCTAATTAATTGATAGTAAATATATTTTTGCCATAACCCAATGAATAGAAAACTGTATTTCCGTTTCGTAACCTAATGTAGGCCACTTCTTCAGAGTAAACAAATAATCGAATTAAATTAACGCAAGTCTAAGTAGTACAGTGGAAACAATGCAGAATATTTTTCGTACAAAAAAAATCATAATAGGTCTAGATATGTCAATGTCAAGTTATTCTTGGACAAGGTGAGTTTGTATGACCCGTCACTGTATTAATTTGTGCATCAAAAGGTGGATATAAAAATTTATGCTTCCTTATATGTAGCAGTTGGGTTGAAATTGAGTGTGTGTGTGTATAGATTGTGAGGGAAACAAATAAGGTCAAATGTGGTTGTTTGGATAAATAGTCCAAGTTGAATGAATAATCATGCCTTCTTTCCCGTTGAGAGCAGAGGGATTTAGCATTATGTGGACCGTTTCGGCTACTCGCCTCTCTTTATAGTTGGAGAATTATTTCTGAAATTCGATAATGCAATGAGAAGACGAAGATTATCAGAATTATGTTATATATATTCGTGTAATACATTTCGAACAATCTGATCACACATAATGCGCTTAGTAAGACATTTTTAAGTGAAAACTAAAAGATCAACTAGACAGATTAAAGCTAAACCGTAGCAAAGAAAAGGAGTCCCACCATAGCGAAACGGTTGTCCAGTGCTTCCAGGTTTTCCATGGTGGTCTAGCGTTAATCGACTCGTGAATTCAACTATTGAATTATTACAGTCTTCACAAAACCCCTTATCTAGTAAAAATAAAGTACACAAAAACAATGTGATAACAGCTCTGAATAATAAATCAGTATCACCAGGGTAGATTAAGTGTAAGAACAAATGGTTTTTGAACACATAAAGAGGGCTTCAGTATCCGTATAGCCAAGGCCGCAATAAACATTAGTATACGCCCTTGAAGGCTTTTGCACAAGACTACAAATGCTGGTTTGATATCGATCTTATGATCAGTTTCAAATAAATGTCTCTCAATGGAGGAAGATGTCTGTCTATCCTGTGATCTTATTTGACCATTGGAATTCATTTGTTTCTGCAGTTATTTGGGTATATGTTTCGTCCCCCTTTACTTACAGATCACGATTGCTCCTCCCTATGTACTTGTTGATAGACACAATGGGATACGATATATTCGCTTATGTGCTGTTTGAGTTTTTGGTGAAGCATAAACTTTGTCTTTTCAACAATAACAAGTTGGGCTGCATAAAATTTCTTGTTGATGGCTAATTCAAGTCTCCGTTTCAACATGAGACTACTTGAGTCACCTCTAAATGGTAACATAATGTAAGTCCGCTTTTTAGCCGCTAGAAGCGTCATAAGTCTAATCGTATTGTGACCCTTCTAGCAGTTTATAAACTTCAATAAATAACCATTATTCATTAATGTTTCATTTAAGAGCTTCATTTCTACTTCAATAGTATCGCTAGTATAAATACGATTGATTCTATTGAATAAGCCATTTATTAATCTACGTTTGTAATGAATTGAGCAATTACTATGGAAGTTAAGATATTGTCCTGTCCATGTAGTGTTTCTATATACAGAACGTTTGATGGAACTATCATCTCTCCTACGTCTAGTAAAAGAAGTTGGTTATTGTTCTCTTTTTCGCACCTATTATTTTGATATTTTTAATATCGATTTGCTGATTATTGAAAGTCGCATGTACTGCTATTGCTCAGTCAGTCAGTCAGTAACAACGTAGAACTTAGTACGTACGTACCTAAGTTAGAGTTGCCACACCACCTTAGCACAGAGATGCAGTTGTCGATTCAAATTCCGTAGTGGTAGAGGTAGTAAGAGTATAAGCAGTAATCGGGAAGATTAGGGTTTGGAGATGTTATTTAAAGAGTATAATCCAGTGAAAAAAATTTGGAAAGAGGCAAAAAGGGACATGAAGAATTCAGAAGATTAGAATTTGGGAGAACACAAAGAGTGGATGCACTTGCGCCATTGCAAACGATTTTGAGCCATGTCATTCAGGGTCTCTAACCATCGGTTGCTATCATCTGGCGGTCCCCAACCAGGTAGTCTACACCTACCAACATGACTCAATTCACTTGTCAGTGACTTCATGGATTTGTGCCATGTTTTGGTTTGGCCGCCCCTAGCTTTCTTCCAACCTACTCCTATACCACTGAACATCGCACGTCGAGGTAGTCGGTCGTTGAGCATACGTAACATGTGTCCCTGCCATCTCAACTGATGAAGTTTCACTACGTCATCAATTGATTTGCAATCCTTACCTAGTACTCGTTTCCTAACAACTGCATTACTTACTCCAGTGTTCCAGGATTTACGAGCAATGTTTCGAAGACACCTATGATCAAATACTAGTAACCTACGAATATCCTCTACTCCTACCGGCCATGTTTCACTGCCATAAAGTAGGACGGGACGAACTGCTGCGCAGTAAACACGTCCTTTGGTTGATAGACGGATATCTCGCCTACGCCATAAATGACGCAAGTTGGCAAAAGCTAGTCGAGCCTTCTGTATCCGTGCTGAGATTTCGTCACACACCAGACCACAAGGGCTGATGAGACTTCCAAGATAAGTGAAGCGGTCGACACTCAACTACTTCACTCCCTATCACTAGTTCGGGTGTCGATGTAACCCAATCCTGAAGCAACATTTTGCATTTCGAGGGAGAGAATCGCATCCCGAACATGCTTGCATTGTTGCTTAGAGTGGTCAGAAGACTCTGCATTTTGTCAGCGTCTTCACCAAATAAAACTATGTCATCTGCATATTCTAAGTTAACAAGTGAACTGCTATTGCTGGTTTAACTAGTAAATTTTTCCAGTTCTGCAGGATTATTAGGAGGTCTTTTGTGTTACTTAAGTGTTGTTTGGCACGAGTCAGGATCTCATGGGAAGACTCTTCAATATAGAACGCATCACAATCTACACAGTCTAACTTGTAGACACAATTTTTTATGGAAACGAACGGGATCTTATATTTAATTCTAACTAAGGATTTTCTTAGAGTGTTGATTGTCTTCATAGAAAGCTTTAATTTTATAGGTTTTGAAGAACCCTTGTAACTCTTCTGTCGTATCTTGGTGGTAAGGTAAAACGACAGTATCAATCAAAGATCTTTCATTAAGATTGTTATTTACAGAAGGGCAGTTTTGTTTTAATATGTTTTAATGATATTAGCTCGTCTCCTTCTTCTGAGGTATTGATTTTGGTTGCTGTTCTGAAAAGATTCAGGGTTAGGGAAATTTTTGCATTGAATGGATATACAGACTTAAAATCAATAAACCGATTTGAATGTGCCAATTTTCGGTATATGGTTAGATCTAGACTTTCATCTAGAATTCCTTTTAACTAAACAGTCTATCAATGGTAGTTAACCATATTCATCTTTCTTTTTGATGGTGAATTTGATACGTTCTGAGAGCGTATTTATGTGTTTGGAAAAATTTTTAAGAAGAGTCTTTTTAATTACCACAAATCTGTCATCTCCATATATGAGCCAGATGCGTGGTCTGATTACTTACTTACATCATGAATTTCATTAACGTATAAATGATGATAATTAACTAGCTGTCACGAAAGTCAAGCCTTACTACCACGTTAAGGTAGCAGCTACGGTTGATTAGTCATAAAGAAGCTTAAGCACATCTGACAGTATAAAAATATCAGAAGAAAATATCGTTGTATATGCAGTCAGTCAGCGCCCAGATTTATTTAAAGGAAGTGATGTAGTTGAGTGTATTGATCACTTCACTTATCGCAGAAATCTCATCAACCCTGATGTAATGGTGTTTGATGGGATCTTGATACGAATTCAGAATACACGGTTGGTGCTTGCCTACTTGCGTATCTTGGGTCGTAAGTAGGATATTGTTATGACCTTGGATGTCTTGTTTTGCTTTCACGCGACCTATCGACCAATCCGGATACGACTTATACGAATCTTCACACTAGGCCAACCAATGACGTTCAACCGGTGTGGCCAGTTTAGCGTCCTTATTGGTCCTATGTCCTACGAGCCCTTCCACTTGAGTCCAGAACAAGATACCATCTTCCGAATCAGAGCAGATCGTTTATTTCAGGCATACTTGGGTTTATATATCAATCACACAGACCGCAACGTACCATAAAATAGGAAATAATATTTGTACACAAATAAGCCCAAAAAGTGGCTGTGAATGAGGGAGGCAGTAGTTAATAAACTGAACATAACTTAAGGACCGTAAATCGTACAATAATAAGTTATAGATCAAAATAAAGCTTATCATAAAAGGAATATAAATATACATAGTGTAATTGTTGAGTAGTTATACAATAAGAATATTTATAGAATATTAGTCCATGAATAGTCCTTGGAAGTTACCTGTAATTTAATCTTCACCGGATATAACAGATATCCGTTTATCAAACAAAAGACGAGTGTAATGTGAAATAGTTTGTTCTGTTCTTCTCTATGGATGTAAGTCATGGACTTTAAAAATAGGGGATATTCGTAAATTACTAGCATTGGATTATAGATGTCTTCGAAGCATTGCTCGTGCAGTTTAGGAACATCGAGTTAAGCTTTGAGTTCTAAATAAAAGTGGCAAGTCAATTGAAGATGGTGTGAATCATTATCGACTGAAACGGCTGAGACACCTATTACGTATACTCATCTACCGAATAACTCGACGTCCGATGATGGCTCATGTAGAAGTTGGTTAAAAGAAATCTTATGCCTACCAAACATAGGCATGGGATCAATCCATGAACACAATGACTGTTGGACTAAACCAGGTAGGTAGGTGCATGCCACCTGATTGTAATCCGCGTGGGTATCATGACTAACGGTTAGAGATATAGAGTAACGTGATTCAGAATCTTTCTCAACGACTCAGGTGCATTCATTCATCATCATCATCTTCTTCTTCTTCTTCGACTAGATCCATAGTTTCTGAATTTCTCATAAACTACTTTTTATTATTTCCCCAACTTGCATTTTCCTCTCAAATTATATCTTGGGTATCTGATCTATTGCATTACCATTAATACTATTACTACCTTCACTACTCTGAGATCAATGATTATATGAAATATACGTATTCGAAAGTGATAAAGAGTGACTTGAGATGAACGAATAGATTGGCCTGTTCGGAAGATAGAATAAGCTATGTGGTGTTAACATCGCGACCGACACTACACTGTTACTACCTCTACTACTTTGAGATTTGCCCTGACATTTCATTTAGCTGTGGTGATGGGGTATAGCAAATTGAACAAGCATACTTATGAGACAGGTTCTGTGTTGTTTATGACTGACTGACTGATGGATAATTCATCATTCAAATACAGCTGTATAGTAAAATATCTTGATTATAAAGCAATGGATTATGTACTCGATTTGAAGCATATCGCTTGTGATATTACATAACTTGTGAGACCAAACAAGGTGGAGAGTTTATGAATCAAATGACATTGATTAAATGCTAAATGCTTTAACCACTGAGCTGCCGTTGTAACATTCATATATTTGTATGCTCTTTAATTTGAAAGTGACATTTTTGCAAGTATTAGCAAATGAATGAAACCTGAAACCATATCAATAGTACGATAAACAACTTGGATGTCAAATCTATTCTATTACTATGAATACTGTCATTACTTCTACTACTCTGGGATTAACCCTGACAATGTCATCTTTCTATGATGCAGAAGTATGACAATTCGAACTGGTGTACACATGAGAGAGATTCGATGTTTATGTGATAGTGGAGAAGATTTGTATTTCAAGTGGATGATTGTGATGGAGTTTTGTTCTCTGAGTTGGATGGTTTTGGTCGTGGAGTTTTTATCGTTTTTCTGAACGACATCATCAGCACAAACTTCACCAGTTCAACCTTGAAGTTTTTGTGCTGATGATGATTTCATTCAGAAGAATGTTGAAATCTCCAAGAATAAATGATCCATATTTATGTGTTTCATCGACGAATTGATTAATCATTCATTTATAATTGCATAACTCTAATAAATCAGTTCGTTTATATATAAATAAGGATTCTAATATTGGAATCAAAGTAAATTGAATTATTTCGGTCAATGAAATCTTATCAACAAGGTCAATTTGTTTATCTTAACTATTCAAATTGACTTATTATTCTGATTGTTAACTTTATTATCTAAATGAACCTATTAATGATTCAAACCATTTCAATAATAGAGAGAGGTATACGAACTGTTTCATTGTTATTATAAAAGTAATTTCTAAAAAAAGAAAGAAAGAAAGAAAGAAAGAAAGAAAAGGAACTATCAGCATAATATCAATCTTTTCATCTCAAAAGTCTTTGTCGTTACACATTGTACATATTTACTGATGATAATTCAAGGAACATAGTTCTACATGAAAAACTATGCTGATTAAACTTAAGTAATAATGGACAGATAGGGTACAGTTGGATGATCTAAACTTCAAAGATGATCTGACTCTTCTATCATATATCCAATAATAAATGTACAAGAAGACGACCAGTATAGCAGCAGCCTCACTAGCAGCAGTAGGTCTCAAACTACACAAATGGAAAATGAAGATTCTCCGATACAACACAGCATGCACCAATCAAATCACACTTGATGGAGAAGATTTGGAAGATGTAAAATCACTTACAAATCTGTGTAGCATTATTGATAAACATGGTGGGTCTGATGCACTTGTGAAGGCGCAGATCAGAAAAGTAAGAGGAACATATCTACACTTGAAGAACATCTGGAACTCAAAACAACTGTCTACAATCAAACACCAAAGTCACAATTTTCAATACAAATGTCAAAACACTTCTACTGTATGCGACGGAAACTTGGAGAACTATCACAACAATCATCCAGAACATACAAGTGTTTATTAACAGTTGTCTACACAAAATATTTCGGATCCGTTGGTCAGACACTATCAGAAACAACCTACTATAGGAGAGAACAAACCAGATTCTAGTGGAGGAAGAAATCAGGAAGAAGTGATGGAATTGGATAGGACACACATTGAGGAGAGCACCGAACTGCATCACAAGGTAAGCCCTCACATGGAATCGTCAAGGCCAAATGAGGAGACGAGGAAGACCATAGAACACATTGGTTTGAGAAATGGAGACAGGTATGAGAAGAATGAAGAAAAATTGAGTAGAAGTGGAAAGGAATGTCGAGAACAGAATGTGTTGTAGAATGCTGGTCGTTGGCCTATGCTCCATCGGGATGAACAGGCGTAAGCAAGTAAGCAAGTAATGTTTTATCAGAATAAAATTGACGGCTAGTCTCATGAATTTTCTGTTAAATGAAAAAACAGGTTTTCAACATAAAATAAAATAGATGGGTAGTAGAAACGTCTTTTTGATGGCGTTTTGTTCTCTGAGCTCACAGAATAAAATTCCATCAAAATCGATTGTGTGTGACATGGTTCAGAATCGATCACAATAGTGTATGTGTATACACTCTCTGTTTTCCCTTAAACCGTGAGATTAAAATCGCTTCATATCTTTCTTTCTATGAAATTATTCTTTCTCTTTGTACTATATCATTATACACAATCTTTATTTTATATATTACTACCATTGAAGTAACTACTTCTATGAATTCGGTGTTCATCTTGTTGTGCTAATGATATGTGGCACCTTGGACTGATGCATATATGTGCCTGATCCTACGTTGTAGCTGACTGACTGACTGACCCATTAGTTTTCTACGTATTGGAATTGAGACAATGAATGATTTTAATCAAATAGAAAGTGCTAGAGAGTCATTATTCATTCAGTGATACTTCAATTTGGAAAACTGTTTGGCAAGAACGATAAAAAATCCAGAGCATTTTGAACACCTTAAGCGGAATTCTAGAGTGTTTGCTACTTTATTACCATCAAAATGTAAAAACCTGCTTCAAGATTAGTCTTCAACAGTACTTAATCTGATCATAGAGAGCTAAATATTTGATAACTCTGACTTGACGTACCATGGAAATCTCATGGGTTATTGTGGGTCGGTAGCCTGTGAAATTTCAATTTGTACACCAAAATCCAGTTCAGTTTTTCTAAATTACTCTGGAGATTTTTAATTGTCTATAAAGTCACTAACTATAAGTCATATGATTATGGATAAATATCTCGTGTCACCCAGCTTCACAGTCAGAGACGTTACCACTGAGCTATCCGAGCCGTGACTAACCTCCTGTAGGACTAGCTTATGGATAAGCCAATTTATCCATTCCTCTTGAGTTGCGTTTTCACCTTGTTAATTATTCACTTATCAACCTTGACTGTTCCTATATGAGCATGTGTGCGTACATCTTATACTACTCATCGCATGTCTGTAGCTTATTTTTGTTCGGCTATAAATATCGATTAACGCTTGATTGAATGGAGTCGACTCACATACCTTCTCCACCGCGCATCATTTTTCTTCGCTCTCTTCTCTTCGCTTCGTTCCTCTGATTGTCTGTCCAGATAAATGATTGTGCAAAATTCTGTTAAACACTAATGCGATTTAAGTCGATGATTGTATATGAGGATGACCGACAGGTGTATTACGATGACAATCAACATACAATCCAATTAAAAACAAATTTTGGACTATAAAACTGATGATCCTACCGACAACATCGTCTGATCCAATTGACATCTAAATGTGTGACCTCACTAAAGTACAATTCCATACATATCATTCTTCTATATCATCTTCTTTTTGTTAACTATATTTCACATTTTGACTTCAATGAAGATCGATAGTTTTCCCCTCTTGGTATTCATATTGATTCTATCTCTATGCAAATGTGAATTCAGACAACCTGGAAACAAATTCATCTTTTTTGTAAATTCTATATTTTCTCATAATAGAATAGTTGACTTATGCCAAAATGTGATATATTTGTCAATTCTTACTGTCCTATTCTCATTCTATTTTGTTTTTTGTTTTTTTTCTTACTCTTAATTCATATTCAGATATGATTCAATGTTGCTTAGGTTGTGAATGGATTGATGTGCTTTCAGAATACACAATGAGTGAATAATTTATGAAATCGAAAAATTCACTTTTCCTTTTAGATTGATTGTCTAACTGGGGAAAAAAGGTAGGTAATTGATTTTCTAATCAGAGAAAAGTTTTTTGTGTGGATATTATTAGTAATTCTAATAGTTGAGATCATGAGTCAATTGAATCTAGACCATCACGGAAAACTTCAAAGCACTGGACTGCCGTTTCGTCCTACTGTCAAACTACTTAGAAGTGAGCATTCACGATCCTGCCTCGTGAGATTCTAACCCAAGATCTATCAATCTCGAGCTCGAACGTAAAATGAGAAATATTTCTTCGCTCAAATTGTGTTTTCAATATTTTGATCGGAATATAATATACAAGAATTCTTACTTACTTATTTACTTACGCCTGTTACTCCTAATGGAGCATAGGCCGCCGACCAGCATTATCCAAACCAAACTCCGCCCGGATAAAGGAGGAGGGTTGGGCATGGGGTTAGCGACCTCATCCCATAGAAAACTAACTCGCTAAAACAAAAGCTAACCACAAAAAATTATTCATACAGGAATTCTGTCATTGATAAAATATTATGTTTATGTGTAGATTCACAACTAGTCATATCAGTCAATACAAAATGTGATTATAAGTTACAGTGACTAATTTATTAAAGGAATGCTTTCAAATGGATGGATACTACAATTGTGAACTATAATCAAATAGCAGGATGCTTAAGTCGATTATCACCAACCGATCAATATTGAAACATAATGCCTGCAACGTCAAATTACTTAGATCAGTGGTCAGAATACAGCTTGGTAGATCAAACTCGATCAACACTAAAAAATATTAGGTAGGTATAAAAACTCAACAACATCTGGAACTCAACACAACTATCCACAATCCAACACCAAAGTCACAATTTTCAATACAAATGTAAAGACAGTTTTACTGTATGCGACAGAAACATGGAGAGCTATCACAACCATCATCCAGAACATACAGGTGTTTATTAACAGTTGTCTACGCAAAATACTTCAGATCCATTGGCCGGACACTATTAGCAACAACGTGCTGTGGGGGAGAACAAGAATTGGATGGAACTAGAAAAGAAGGCTCAGGACAGAATGTGTTGGAGAATTCTGGTCGGCGGCCTATGATCCATTGGGAGTAACAGGCGTAAGTAAGTAAGTAACAGAGTCCTTTGTGGATCCAACATAACGAACGGTCAATAGATATTGATCTATCATTTTATGTTAATGGAAATCTAAAAAATGCATTGACGAATATCTGATTCAAATAAAATTGATCTAACCCCAAATTTGTAAACGCACATTAATCTTAAGGCAGAAAAGTCTATATCCTGTTCTTGTATATTTAGTGACTGTAGCTCATATAAACAAAGAACTGATAAGACTTATCTAATTTCAATGATCTATTTTATTGTTTTTCAATATATTCTTCAGCATCCCCCCAAATACCCTGGTACGGTTGAGGGGGTGACGAGAGTCAGCTCTACCTCTCAAAATACTCTCACATAACCACGTTTGTACAGCCACTGTCAGGGAAGCTCAACTCACTGCTCTCTCAAGGCGGAGGTGTTGGTTACGAAATTGACAGGACGAAAAGCGAATGTCCGGCACTTTAACCGGATGGGTAGATACGGAGGATTCACGTGGAGGAATTGGAAAACTCTGATTCGAAACCGATGGTGTACATAGGCTCCAGGGTCCTGAGAGAACAAATGGTGTATAAACCAATGATTGGTCACCGGCTATCATGGGACTTTATCTCCTGACGTTGCTTCACTGCCTTGTGGATCAGACCTTTGAGTCGAAGGCTCCGAGTGTGGCCCTTCTAAGAAAACCACCTAATTAATCTACTGTGAATTACATCACTGACTGTATCTTTCCAGAGGTTCAGATAAATAATATTCAACTTTTGAGTTCCATGATAAAATCTTATTCATTCTTAATTGTAAACATTTAAGTAGTATAGTTAATCATCACAAAAACTCTAGTTATTAGGAAAAATGATTTAACATGATTTATAACTTTTTAAGCAAAGATGGATAGTGGTTAGCAGTGAAATTCAGTTTAACGCGCATTTCATCCTATTTGGGATTCATCAGCTGGATGTAACTGCATTCCAGAGTTGATTTTTAATCCGAGACTCCATCTTTGCTTAAAAAGCTTGTAACTTAAGGTTATATCGAGGCAATCCGTACAGGATGTACATATGCCAACATAAGACTGATTAATTGCAGTCCTAATAACAATGGGAAGATATAAGTAATACAACATCAAATGAATTTAAACTTCACTTCATTGTACAAGCAAGTGGTTATCAGGATTCAGTAGCTAAGTGGATAGCGTTTGAAGCGGACGGTGGTGAGTTCGAGTCACAGAGTAAAAATCAACTCTGAGATGTAGGTACATCTAGCTGACGAGTCCAAAATAGAACTAGATCCCACTGCTAGCCACTATCCATCTTTGCTTAGAAAGCTTGTAACGTAAGCCTATATCTAGGCAATCCACACCAGATTTACATATGCCAACAAAAAACTGATTAATTGCAGTCCTAAAACAATCATGAGAAGATACAAGTAAAAACAACACCAAATGAATGATTTACAACTTTCAGTATAGTGGTTGTGGAGATTATGAAGTTTTTGATTGAGATCATTAACTGATTGATACTAGACCACCATCGAAAACCTGGAAGCACTGAACGGAAGTTTCGTCTCAATGTCGGACTTCTCGCAAGATTCGAACCCAAGGCCTTCCGTCTCACACGCGAACGCTTAACTTCTAGTCCACTGAGCCATCCGGCATCCAACGGTGTTAATGTCTGACCTCAACCAATCTGTGAAATTGCGCGACTATCTTCCATTGTACTGAGGTAGATACCTATCTCTACCCTACAAGGATTATCTCCACTGATCACGGCTTCTCACTAGAACTTCAAGAATTCCCTCACGAAACTATTCACTTAATAATATCCACAACCCCTATACTGATAACTAAAGGTTTGATTGACATTATGAACCAATTGATGTTAGACTATTATTGAAAACCTGGAGGAAATTTTTTTTAACTTAATAAGTCTCATTTGCTGTATTGTCTATTGATCTTAATAAGAAACTGAACAAATGTCGAAGTGAATTATTCCCATTGAAAAACGTATCTCCTTAACAAATAGATTCAATGAGAAAAATCTATTCAGACAAATAGATGAATGAATATCATGTGATTGACTATCGTTTTTCTTTTTTCTTAATTCATCTATGATCATTACAGTCATTATGAAATAGGGAAAGAATAATGATTTTTCGTTCTCCTTTTTTTTTCTTTTTCTCTCTTGGTATCCTATCAACTAAAGACATTGTGTTCATTTGAGTATTTTTCTTTCTTCTATATAATAATATAATAATGAATAAACACGTGAATTATTCCTTATTGAATCGTTATTATCCAGGTTAATAACATGGTTGTAGTTTTGTTTTTTCATACCTGGGAAGCATCATCGATGAACCAGGAAGTTCAGATGCAGACGTGAAGGCGAGGATTGGCAAAGCAAGGGCTGTATTCCTACAACTGAAGAATATATGGAACTCAAAACAACTTTCAACCAATATCGAAGTCAGAATCTTCAATACGAACGTCAAGACAGTTCTACTTTACGGAGCTGAAACTTGAAGAACTACGACAATTACCATCATCAAACATGTACAGGTATTTATAAATAGTTTTCTGAGCAAGATACTCAACATCCATTGACCGGATACCATCAGCAACAGCCTTCTCTGGGAGAAGACAAACCAGCTTCTAGCTGAAGAGGAAATTAAGAAAAGACACTGAAAATGGATAAGACATACATTACGCAAATCATCAAACTGCATTACGAGGCAAACCCTAACTTGGAATCGCGAAGGGAAACAGAAAAGCGGAAGGCCAAAGAACACATTACGTCGAGAAATAGAGGCAGATATGAAAAGAATGAATAACAACTGGAAGGAGCTCGAAAGTATTGCCCAGGACAGGGTTGGATGGAGAATGCTGGTGGTTGGCCTATGCTCCTTCACGAGGAGCAATAGAAGTAATTTTTTTTCTTGAAGAGAGTTTTTTTGTTTAAATATTTTAACATCTTTTAATGGTGGTCAGATCACCATTAAAAACTTTAGATTACTGGACGGTTAATTCGTCCTAATATGGGACTCCTCAGCAGCGGGTATCCACGGGCCTACATTCGGGATTCGGAACCAGGACATTAGGTCTTGCAAGCAAATACTTAACCTGTAGACTACTAAGTTGGCATCCAACGGTGATAGTGTCTAACTTCAACCAATCCAAAAAACTCCATACTGTTGTGTTGTTTACATTTAATCTGTTATTAATCCAAAACATCTCTAACCCATTAGACTTGTAATTTACTCAATAACTGAAAATATTTCTCAAATTGTCATTATTATTCTATCAAATCCAATCAGTATTTGCTTTTACTATGTTTTCTCAACATGATAATTTAGTTGTGAACCTTTTGTCATTATTCTAGGAAATATATCAGTAGATACTTGAAGAAGACGTAAGTAATTCCCCTGATTGCAAAATGTGTGATACTCATTCATTTTGATTACATCGTTATGAACAATCATTTTCCCTAAACATTTCTGTACTGATCAAATTTATCAGTCTATACAATTCTGGAAGTTCTAGTGAGAAGCGGTGACCAGTGGAGATAATCCCTATCGGGTAGATACAGGTATCTACCTCAGTACAATGGAAGATAGTCTCGCAATTTCGCAGATTGGTCGAGGTCAGACACTAATACCGTTGGAGGCCGACCGACTCATTGGACTAGAGGTTAAGCGTTCGCGCGTGAGTGGGAAGGCCTTTGGTTCGAATTCCGCAAGTGGGGATCATGGACGCACACTGTTAAGGATTCCGACAACGAGACGAAACTTCTGTCCAGTGCTTCCAGGTTTTCGATGGTGGTGTAACATCAGTCGATTCATAATCTCAGTCAAAAAATTCATAATTTCCACAACCCTTCTACTGACATAAAAGCGTCAAACAATTAGAGATCAATCGAACAAAATAGTTTACAGGTAATTGAATAGAACAAAATGTGAAAAGTCAAGTGACTGTATAACTAGAGTAAAATAGACTGAGATGGTTTCTTTTAAATAATTAAAAAAAATCTCATTTCTTATGAGAATATGTCTTGATGATATCATCCGAAAAATCAATGAAAACATTACCATGAAGATTTTAACCCAGTTTATTAAAATGGACTGCTAAATAGCTGGTATGAACCATATAAATCATATCAAATGTAGTAATCTATTTGTATTGGTTGTTCGGATCTTCCCATTGATGTTTAGGACTGAAATTGATCAGCCTCATTTGGGAAAATGTGCATCCTGTATGAATTCCTTGGATATTGTCTTAAGTCACAAGGGTTATAAGCAGAGGTGGATAGTGGCTAGCATTGCAACTCAGAATGATCGTTTCGTCTTATTTTGGACTCACTAGCTGGATGTATCTGGATTTTAGAGAGTAATCAATTCCAGTCCTAAACATCGATGGAATAATTCAAACAACCGATAAAAATGAATTAAACCTGACCTCATTGCTCAAGCTAGTGGCTATCTGAACTCAGTAGCTAAGTGGACAACGTGATTCCATTCAGAACGAACGATACTTGGTTCGAGTCCCGAAGTGATCATCAACTCTGAAATGTAGGTAGATCCAGCTGACAAGTCCTAAATAAGACAAAATAGACATTTTGTATTCCATTTTTAAACACTAACTATCTTTGCTTATCATAAAGTAATCAATCAATCATACAATTGATTTAAACTTTACCTACCAGAAAAATGAACAAAAATTGGACAGAACTGGAAAGGAAGGCCCAGGACAGAGTAGGTTGGAGAATTCTGATCGGCAACCTATGCTCCATTGGGAGTAAGAAGCGTAAGTAAGTAAGTAAGTAAGTAACCAGAATATCTTTTTTAGTATATGTAACTATACTATTCAATAGAAAATTTACTGGGAACAATAATCTCTAAGTTAACTGATGTATAATGATACAAAATGACTAACAGATGATTCCCTAGACAACAACTACTATCCATGATTGTCTAGTCTGATATATAGTTTTTCATTTCTAATCTATTCACTTCATTTTGTCACGAATATAGAAGAAGAAACTTTATTCGGTGTTTTGTTTGTTTTTTTTTAACACACACAAACACACACACACAAAAGAAAATTTTCCTTTTTCTCCTCTTTTTCTCAATTTGAATCAGTAAAATACACTAACTGAAGCGGAATAATATGAGTATTTTCCCATTTCCTAAAGTTGTATATATGTGCTATAGAAAAATTTAGTAAAAAACTTTTTATCGAATAGAAAATTGTAGATAAGTAACATAGTTCACAATGAAAAAAGGCATAGTAACAAGATAACACTAATTTAATGTGATCTTACTTACGCCTGTTACTCCTCGTGGAGGAGCATAGACTGTCAACCAGCATTCTACAACACATTCTGTCCTCGACATACCTTTCCACTTATACTCAATTCTCGTTCATTCTTCTCATACCTGTCTCCATTTCTCAAAGAAATGTGTTCTCTGGTCTTCCTCGTCTCCTCATTTGGCCTTGACGATTCCATGTGAGGGCTTACCTTGTGATGCAGTTCGGTGCTCTCCTCAATGTGTATCCTTTCCACTTCCATCACTTCTTCCTGATTTCTTCCTCCACTAGAATCTGGTTTGTTCTCTCCTATAGTAGGTTGTTTCTGATAGTGTTTGGTCAACGAATCCGAAGTATTTTGCATAGACAACTGTTAATAAACACTCGTATATTCTGGATGATGGTTGTGGTAGTTCTCCATGTTTCCGTCGCATATAGTAGAAGTGTATTGACATTTGTATTGAAAATTGTGACCTTAATGTTGGATTGTGGACAGTTGTGTTGAGTTTCAGATCTTCTTCAAGTGTAAATATGTTCCTCTTATTTTGCCGATTAGCGCTTTCACAAGTGCATCAGATCCACCGTGTTTATCAATTATGCTACACAGATATGTAAAGGTTTTTACATCTTCCAAATCTTTTCCATCAAGTGTGATTTGATTGGTGCATGTTATGTTGTATCGGATAATCTTTGTTTTTCATTTGTGTAGATTGAGACCTACTGCTGCTAGTGAGGCTGCTGCTATACTGGTCGTCTTGTACATTTATTATTGGATATACGATAGAAGAGTCAGATCATCTTTGAAGTCTAGATCATCCAACTGTATCCTAACTGTCCACTATTACTTAACCTGCTGCTCGAAGCGGTGGTGTCCGCACTTTCAATTGACTCATTCATGAGAAGACTGGATACTCACAGAAGCATACTAGAAAAGGAATAACATAGGCCGTAGGCCTTCTGTTCTTACTACCCAAATCTGAATCTGTATCGTAATGATTCAAACCATTATTATTAATGACATCGTACCTAATGAATATATTATTAGCTATCAGGGCTCGAAAGCTCAGTCGATAACGCTTTGGTACTTGAAGCCAAAACCAATGTGTTCGATTTCTAATGGAATTCTCAACACTAAGATACAGATACATCCAGGTGAAGTGTCTCAAATAACACTAAATATGTCTATCTAATGACAATGTTCTGGGAATTTTCTAGTTTGACTTATCCTTCCTCTGCTCAATATTTTTATTATTTTGCAGATTGAATTTATGTTCATAATTTTCTACATCTCTTATTATAATCAAAGCTATGTTTTGGCACTTAAAAGCTAACTGATGTTCACAAAGATAGAAGTGGAGGAGACAGACGTTTTGTCCAACAGCTACAGTTTATCTCATAGATGATATCTAGCATGTTTTCATTGGTCTTCATACTGTCTGATAATCGGCATGTTATTCTAGTTAGTATCCATTAGCAAGAATTATCGACAACATCCAATAAATCGATGTTAACCAGTCGATTTAAACTCAGTTAATTCAGTTTCGTAGTCACAGACACAGTGAAACTATGACATTCTGGAAGAAATTAACCTATAATGAGAGTAAATTATCTAAAATAGGTTTAGATCTCATAGGGCACATTGACTGACCTCAAGATAGCAGATATATAACAAATTAAGTGAGCCTCAATTTTGTATCAACTAAACTCATTTCCATTTTTTAACTCCCAATAGTATAAAGTAATAGAAAAAACATTGAATTAACTATCATTAAACAATCGATCGGTGTCAAATTATTTTTCCTCTTAGTTAATACATGAATAGTTAAACAATTCTAACTGGAAAGATGTTTTTGCAATTACACAGTTGAGAAACAAAATTATTGTTAAATTTCATTATAAGCAAAGATGGATAATGGTTAACAATGGAATACAGAATGTCTGTTTTGTTCTAATTGGAACTCGTCAGCTGGATGCACCTGCATCTCATAGTTGATGTTCACTTCTGGGGACTTGAACCCACTACTATTTACTTCAAACGCCATCGAAGCAATACGCACAGTATTCACATATGCCAATAAGTGACTGATCAATTCTAGTCCTGAACATCAATGAAAAGATTCAAGTAAATAATAATAATAATAATAATAATAATAATAATAATGGTAACAATAATAATAGTAATAATAATAGTGTGGTGCGTGCTACTTATATTGATGTAAGTAATATATGACGCGAGTTAAGAGCAAAATGTCTGGCAGCAGAGGATGGGAGAAGGTCAAGAAAGGAAGAGCGGGAACACAATGCGATTTGTAAAAACGCATGAATAACGAGATGTAAGACAATGGATTGATAATTGCAACAGCAACATTCCGGTTTGATATGATGGATTGATATTTCGCAAATTAACGATTTACTATATGGTTTTTCTATTTTACCAAGTAACTCTGTAATGTTAGGCCGTGCGAAATGCAGTTGTACCCACCCGTGTTCTGTTCACTGCATTTGGTGTCGCAGCCAACCATGCTGTTCTGCGGACGCCGCTGCGGGCCTGGAGCTGAGGTGCCGGTTGGGGCAGTCTGGTGCGGGGAGGTCGCGTCGAGTGGAGTATTCTGGCGGGGCTGCGGTGGCTGTAGCGGGTGCTGTCGACGAGGAGGAGCAGTGGGGTGTGCTGCTGCTGAGCGGAAATCGGATGCAGATGGCTCAGCAGGCGGGCGGGGTATGAGTACTAAGCGTCCCAGGTACCGGGTGGATATCAGATGTCATGGCCCACGCAGGTCGACGGAGCTGTGGAGGTCAACGCACCGCCGACTCAACTCAGTTGTCACCATCCGTGTTCTGTTCACCACAATAGTAATAATAATTGTAATCAACAATGAATTATTCTTCTCACTATTAATTAAGAAAATTATTCATCTATAGAATTATATTTGGATGTGTATAAAAAGGAGGGAGAGAGAACAATGACGACCACAGATTAGTGTATGGTAGTGAAATAACAATAATAATGGGAGAAACGGTAAGGTACAACCAAAAGTAATTCTTTCAGTTAAAGAAGGTACAACCACTTTTTATGGAGAAAGTAAGAGAAAGTTATAGCAGGATCGCCACTGGCTTCTATTCTGAACCATATCTGATAACGTCTCTAGCCACTGTGTTGCGCCATCTCTCGGACTCCAGTCAGGGAGTCGTGAAGGACCAACAAAAGCCAGCTCTTTGTAACTTTCTTTCATACCACGACACCATGTCATACACTGACCGCCTCATCACTTTTTCCAACCGGTCTCAGCGTCCGTAAATAATGCACCACATGAAATTCTCTGAGACGACATTCGTAGAACATATCCAAGCCACCAAAGTCGATGTTTCAAGATAGTGACACCAATTGGATTATCGTCTCTGTGCCCGAACACACGATGTCGAACGTCTTGTTTACTAGCATGGTGAAAATAATAATTATCGAATGATATTAGTGCCTTATTTATTGAAAATTTATTTACTACATAAGCGGTAATATTAATATTTTACTTCGGAATCTACCATGTACGTTTTGATTAATTTGTGGGTTATCACTTGAACAAAAGCATATAATTGTTTAAGTAAAATCCTAGATGGATGTTTTATCTTTAATGGCCTAATATTTGACTCCAGTTAGATCGTATGTACGTTATTGAAGTACAGATGTTGCCTATTCTCATATATAATTGTTGACTTAAATCGCGTTGGTGAATAACAGAGTTCAATAAATCAAATACGAGAGTGGATTTTTGAATATGTATATTTTGTACACTTATTGATCTGAGCAGATAATCAGAAGGACGAAGTGAAGGAAGTCTAGAGAACAGAGTGAAGTATGTGAGCCAATTCCATTTAATCAAGCAATAATCAATATTTATAGTCACACAAAAGTAAGTTACAGACATATGATGAATAGGATATGAAATGCACACACATAGTTCAACATAGTAACTGACACCACAGATCCTCCGAATTTTAATTAAATGTAGGAAGGTATGACAATTCATACTATTTATTTGACTAACAGTATAGTTTCAATTATTTTACTCCAAATGTGATCGTACAATATCGTGGATTGATTGAAGTTATACATTAACATCGTTGGATCTCGGCTCAGTGGTCTACAGGTTATACATTCACAAGCGAGACTGTAGGTTTCGCGTTGGATTTTCACATACGTAATCGTGAGTACTCACTATTGAGTAATCCCATACTAGAACGAAATGACTATCCATTAATTTCAGGTTTTCATTAGTGTTCTAACATTGATCGATTCATGATTTCAATGAAATTGAACTAAACAATTACATCAAGATTATCATAACAATTGAAGAACATATGGAACTCAAAACAACTGTCGACCAATATCAAATTCACAATCTTCAATACGAACATCAAGACAGTTCTACTGTACGGAACTGAAACTTGAAGAACTACA
This sequence comes from Schistosoma haematobium, assembly GCF_000699445.3. Lineage (NCBI taxonomy): Eukaryota > Metazoa > Platyhelminthes > Trematoda > Strigeidida > Schistosomatidae > Schistosoma > Schistosoma haematobium. The sequence continues at coordinate 92,693,398 of NC_067196.1, read as the reverse complement.
ACAATCACCATCAAGAAGGTACAAGTATTTATAAATGATTGTCTACGCAAGATACTCAACATCCATTGGCCGGATACCATCAGCAATGGCCTTCTGTGGGAGAGAACAAATCAACTTCTAGCTGAAGAAGAAATTAGGAAAAGACGATGGGAATGGATAGGATATACATTTCGGAAATCACCAAACTGCATCACGAGGCTGGAGCTACTATGGAATCGTGAAGGGAAGCGAAAAAGTGGAGAGCCAAAGAACACATAGAATCAGATACGAAAACGATGAATAACAACTGTCGTTTAGTTCATTGATCTCCTCTCCTAATCTGATAGACTACCATTTGACATACACTATAGACTAGACATCAGAACATTTATTAGAGTTCAATAACTTTTATCCTACTTGATCTTATCTACTAAGAAATCTAATAAGTTTCCAATATCTTAACAGTAAGCCACCACTACAACTACAAATTGAGTTGAACGATGTTTGATTGATTTTCAGCATTTGAAAATATACTTTACTAATAGAATCCTAATTAAATAGGCTTGAATTCTAGTTACATTTTAATTCGCACATAACGATGATATTTATGTATTCATACTTGACATTTTCAAATACTGATCGAGTTACTCTAAGTTATCTTTCAACAGATTACTCTCTATATCTTAAATAAGATTTGACAGTCCTAATGAAAGATATGTAGTGTCAGTTATTATGTTAAGCCCCATATACCTTATTCTAGCTTTCAGACAGCTTATTCTATTCATTCTACTTTAGTCACATTCTGACCTTGTTCATTAGCCGCTTATCAATCTTGACTGCGTTTATATGAGCGCGTAGGTGTGTGTACACATTGATTATCCCATTACTCATCACATATCTGTAACTTATTGATTAACGTTTGGTTAAACGGGAGTTGGCTTACCCACCATCTCCACTGGGCGTCGTTTCTCTTCTCTCTATTCTATTCGCTTCATATATAAAATATATGTATTCACAAGTTCATTCTCGTTATTTGACTTATTTAATTCCATTATTGACTAACATGATTTAAGTCGATGGATTGTATACGAGGATAGACGACATATATATTTCAACAACAATCATCATTACAATCACATTGGAGTCAGATGTTGGTCCACTAAAGTGGAGAACCCTTTCGACAACATCGTTCGATCTAAATAACGACAAAATTACTGGTCCCATAGATATCATGGGAAATAAAAATGTTCTGATATGGATTGTTACTATTCTTTTGTAAAACAACAGTATCCAGATTGAACAAAAATCTATTATTATTATTATTATTATTATTATTATTATTATTATTCATAAGAACTCAACCAACACCAAGGTCAGGATTTTCTATACAAATGTCAAGACAGTTCTACTGTATGGGGTAGAAACCTGGAGAACTACAAAAGCCATCATCCAGAAAATACGGGTGCTTATTAACAATTGTCTACGGAAAATACTTCAGATCCATTGGCCGGACAATATTAGCAACAACGTAATGTGGTAGAGAACAAACCAGATCCCAGCGGAGGAAGAAATCACGAAGAAGTGATGGAAGTGGATAGGACACATATTGAGGAGAGCACCAAACTGCATCACAATACATGCCCTCACATGGAATCGTCAAGGTCAAATGAGGAGACGAGGAAGACCAGAGAACACATTTCTTTGAGAAATGGAGACAGGTATGAGAAGAATGAACAAGAATTGGATGGAACTAGAAAAGAAGTCCCGGGACAGAATGGGTTGGAGAATGCTGGTCAGCGGCCCATGCTCCATTGGGAGTAACAGGCGTAAGTAAGTCAGTATTCATAAGAACAATTTTCGATAAGACTATCATTGATGGATAACCTTTCAGTGACATTAAACTGACCTTGAGAGTGTTCACCTAATAATTAGGATCAAATGAGAGTTAGAAACCAATTTAAGGAATTAGAATTATGATTTACATTTGATGTTTAGGATTAGAAATTAGATTTAGGGAAGGTGGATTCATAACAAACTGATATCAGTTATAATGTCAAAATTCTATTTAACCAAATGAATGAATGAATTTCGTGCCAAAATCCGAGACCTGTTATCTTATACATGACTGGTTATAATCTCATCTAATTTTCTTTTACATTACTGTTGTGTAATATACGTAAACTATGCAAATAATAAAATGAAGATACAGTGATAATCAAACTTCAAATTAATAAAACATAAGCTTTAACTATTGAGCAAATTAGTTTGAAATGTAATACATTAACTAAAATTTTTGAGCTCACATGGGGATTCAAATGCATTTTAGGTACTTAATGAGTTTCTAAAATTTAACAAAATTGTAACATATGCTCACTAGTGACTAACTTCATGAGTTCTAGTGAGAAGCCGTGACCGGTGAAACTAATCCATGTTGGGTAGAGACAGGTATCTACCTCAGTACAATGGAAGATGGTCGCGCAATTTCGTGGACCATTGAATGCCGGCTCAGTAGTCCAGTAGTTTAAGCGTTCGCGAGCGAGACCGAAGGCCCTAGGTTCGAATCCCGCTAGCGGGATCGTGAATGCGCACTGCTGAGGAGTCCCACAATAGGACGAAACGGTCGTCCAATGCTTCCAGGTTTCCGAAGGTGGTGGTCTAACGTCAATTGGTTCATGATCTCAATCAAAAAGGATTGTAAGAATTGTAAATATTGATGAATAAAATGAAGATAACCAATACGCTTTGAGCTTCAAAGAACATCTTAGTAAAGATTCAGGCATACAGATACGATTTATACTAAAATGTCATTTTCGATTACATCAAATGGATTTTTTAAAATTACTTACTTACGCCTGTTGATCCTCGTAGAGTAGCATAGATCGCCAACCAGCAATCTCGACATTCCTTTCTACTCCTACTCAGTTCTCATTCATTCTTCTCATATCTGTATCCATTTCTAAAACTAATGTGTTCTCTGGTCTTCCTCGTCTCCTCATTTGGCCTTGACGATTCCATGTGAGGGCATGTATTGTGATGCAGTTTGGTGCTCTCCTCAATATGTGTCCTATCTACTTCCATCACTTCTTCTTGATTTCTTCCTCCACTAGAATCTGGTATTTTCTCTCCTATATTACGTTGTTTCTGATAGTGTCTGACCAACGGATCTGAAGTATTTTGCATAGACAACTGTTAATAAACACTTGTTTGTTCTGGATGATGGTTGTGATAGTTCTTCAAGTTTCCGTCGCATACAGTAGAAGTGTTTTGACATTTGTATTGAAAATTGTGACTTTGGTGTTGGATTATGGACAGTTGTGTTGAGTTCCAGATGTTCTTCAGGAACTCAAAACAACTGCCAACTATATTATACGTGTATAATTAAACGTAAACCATAAAACTGAGTACTTATATAATCTATTTAATTGTCTTTCTAGATTATATTACTCTAAAATTTAACTAATCATTGTTCTTGTTATGCCCCCTTTATAACGTTATGTCTATGAACAATAGTGTATTTTTTTAATGAAAAAAATGAATACAATAATCCTTAATTGTTATTTATACTGTTCCCCAACAATAATCTGATAACTGAATTGATTTTTGTAGTATGATTGAGAAGAATTCTCGACTTAACAAGTTTTCCAGATGTTCATCTACTGGGACTGTTCTCAATTCTGAATGTTTAATTTTGTCAAATAAATATATTAATTCACTTGCTATTGATAACTTGAATCTCTCGATTAATGTTTAGGATTGCAATTGATCAGTCTCTTATTGGCATATGTGTATACTATGCGTTTCACCTCGATATTGCTTTCTAAGCAAAGGTTGATAGTGACTAGCAGTGGGATCCAATTTGATATGCATTTCGTCCTATTTGGAACTCGTCAGCTGGGTGTACCTGCATCTCATAGTCGGTGTTCATTTCAGGACCAAAACCCACTACCGTTCACTTCAAACACCATCGTTTTATTCACTAACTTACGACGCGAACCCCTCGTGGAGGAGCATAGGACGACCACTAGCACTCTCCATACAACTCTGTTCTGGACAATTCTTTCCAGTTGCTATTCATTCTCTTCATATCTGCTTAAAAGTCTCGGTGCATTGTGTTCTTCGGCCTTCCTCGTTTCCGTTGCCCTTCACGATTCCATGTTAGGGCTTGCCTCGTGATGCAGTTTGATGATTTCCGTAGTGTATATCCTATCCATTTCCATTGTCTTTACACAATTTCTACTTCAGCTAGAAGCTGTTTTGTCTTCTCCCACAGAAGGCTGTTGCTGATGGTATCCGACCAATGGATGTTGAGTATCTTGCTTAGACAACTATTTATAAATACTTGCACCTTCTTGATGGTGATTGTTGTAGTTCTTCAAGTTTCAGCTCCGTACAGTAGAACTGTCTTGATGTTCGTATTGAAGATTCTCACTTTGATATTGGTTGGGAGTTGTTTTGAGTTCCATATGTTTTTCAACTGTAGGAATGCAGCCCTTCCTTTGCCAATATATATATATATATATATATATATATATATATATATATATATATATATATATATATATATATATATATATATATATATATATATATATAGAAATTCTTCACCTTATTCATCCAATCAATAAATAGCGCATAAATTTAATGATATATAATGTTTATCGGAATGATGTTTTGTGGAGATTTCAGTAATTTAATAGTTAAATTCATAAGTCAGTTGAATCTAGACTATCATGGGTTTGAATCTCGCGGGGTGGGGTCATGAATACACACCGCTGAGGAATCCCATACTAGGACGAAACAGTCGTTTGGTGTTCTCAGCTTTTTCATGATAGTTTAGCTTCAACTGACTCATGATCTCAACTATAGACAGTACTACAATCTCCACAACATCCATCCTCATATTAATTGTAACTTACATTTGTATGACAATGAAACAATATTCATTTCATTTTTACCATATTTGATAATGGACGTTTGTTTGTTTGTTATTCTTTCTTAGTAATTCCCTCTTTATAAAATTCACCATCATTTAATCAATAGTGAACTGTTAACTTGATGAGGATAAAGTTGGTTTGTTTCTGATTTGGTTTATTGATAGAATCAAATTTTACTAAAAAAAAAACTCGACTGTTTCTTTTCTTCCTGAGGTAAAAATTATTCTGACTAATGAAGCTTATAATTTAAGACAATATCAAGGCAGTCCTCATAGAATTCACATATATACCAACAAGAGATAAATAAGAAGATACAAGCAAACAATAATGAAGTGAATGGATTATATAGCAACTATTTCTATGAAGAACAGAAACTGATTTTTTTCTCTATTAAACTGATGTTGTTGTTGTTGGTGGTGGTGGTGATGGTGGTGGTAGTGGTGATGTTGGTGGGGGTGTTTTCTTCATTTCAAGAATATTTTTAATAAATTTATTTTTAAAGTGACTTATTAGTACATAACACATTAAACTGACTATAGTAGTTTTTTCTTACTGTATGGAATAGAATAGATCAGTATATGTTTCGTGTAAATTATAAATGTATCATCCGTGAAATTGCCCCACCATGCACCATTGTCTTCAAAGAGTTACTCTCTCATAACAGACCTGGTTAAACTCCACTGAATGACGGCTTTTCACTAGACCTCCAAAAAATAACTCTTGGAGACTAGTCACTAGTGAGCATATGATGACTGTGGAGATTGTAATAATTTAATAATTGAATTCATGAGAAATGAATTGCCGTCTTATCCTAGTATGTGACTCCTCAGTTATTTCAATAGTTATTTCCTGGTGTTCTAGTGAAAAGCCGTCCCCAGCGGAGTTCAACCAGGTCTATTGTGAGATAGTAACTCATTGAAGATAATGGTGGATGTGTCGATCAATTTTGTGGATTAGTTGAAGTTAGACATTAATATCGTTGGATGCAAGCAGATCCAATGGTATAGAGATTAAGCGCTCGTGCGTGAGATTGATAAGTCCTAGGTTAGAATCTCGCGGGATGCGAGATCGTGGATGTGCATTACTGAGGAGTTCCACAATAGGATGAAACAGCCATCCAGTGCTTACAGGTTTTTCATGGTGGTCTAGCTTCAATTGACTCATGAATTCAATTATTAAATCACTAAAATCTTCACAATACTTCTTTGTGATTATATAAATATATGTAGAGAGAGTGAAATGATTATTGAAGGCCAATCAATATAACGTTGATTAATAAAATGTGACAGTCTCCTTGGACTCAATCATCTAGATTGATGCTAATTTAAAAAATTTAGTTCTCTTCTACAAACTAAACGTATTTTACCATTCTTTTGTACACTACAGACCTACAAAGCAACAACAGCTCCCAGTTAGTTTGATTATTTATGTTTTTCCCATACTACTAATTTAAAACAACATTATTCATACAAGAGTGGTAAGTATTGTAATATGTTTAGTGAAAAAAATTCTGCACTCTAAACTGACCAAAACCTCTTTTTACTGTAGGCCGATCACTGGGTAGTGACTAATGTTTTGTATGTCAAGTCGTTCTTACTGCTTATCGAGTTCTATAGGTCAAGTTACGATATGGTTACTAGTCTAGGTGACTCAACATCTCATTCCTATATTTAGATGTAGGATAATGGCTGGAAACAGTCGACAGAAAATCATATACTTAGGTTGTTATATCCGAGTGGAGATTAAATTACAGGTAACTTCCGAGGACTATTCATGGACTAATATCCTATAAATATTCTTATTGTATAACTATTCAACAATTGCATTATGTATATTTGTATCCCTCTTATGACAAGCTTTATTTTGGCCTATAATTTATTATTGTACGATTTACGGTTCTTAAGTTATGTTCAGTTTATTAACTACTGCCTCCCACATTCACAGCCACTTTTTGGGCTTATTTGTGTACAAATATTATTTCCTATTTTATGGTACGTTGCGGTCTGTATGATTGATATATAAACCAAGTATGCCTGAAATAAACGATCTGCTCTGATTCGGAAGCTGGTATCTTGTTCTGGACTCAAGGGGAAGGGCTTGTAGGACATAGGACCAATAAGGACGCTAAACTGCCCACACCGGTTGAACGTCATTGGTTGGCCTAGTGTGAAGATTCGTATAAGTCGTATTCGGATTGGTAGATAAATCGTGTGATAGAAAAGTCAGACATTCAAGGTCATAACATAGGTTTTGCACTATTAGGCACCCGTCAGCAAAGAATGCCCTCAATCTTAGGAGAACTGATGCTCTCTGATGGATTTGATCTCCTACCTCTGCTTACGTACTTTATTTCCATCTTATACCCCAAATTATTAACTTCAATAGCTGTTTCCTTCTATTTAATACTTCATAGAATATCATACCTACTACTTCATGTGTGATTGTATCCAACTGTTTCAGTTTTTATAATGAGTTCTGTAGTTGAATTCATTCATTGTCTTCCAATATATCGTCAGCTTTAAAATCGTTTTATACTTTTCATCAGGTAAATTTATTGTCTCTACTCGAATGATACGATCATCAAGAAGGTATAAGTATTTATAAATAGTTGTCTAAGCAAGATACTCAACATCCATTGGTCGGATACCATCAGCAACAGCCTTCTGTGGGAGAAGACAAACCAGCTTCTAGCTGAAGTAGAAATTGTGTAAAGACAATGGAAATGGATAGGATATACACTTCGGAAATCATCAAACTGCATCACGAGGCAAGCCCTAACATGGAATCGTGAAGGGCAACGGAAACGAGGAAGGCCGAAGAACACAATGCATCGAGAATTACAAGCAGATATGAATAGCAACTGGAAAAGATTGCCCAGGACAGAGTTGTATGGAGAGTGCTAGTGGTCGTCCTATGCTCCTCCACGAGGAGTAATAGGCGTAAGTAACTCGAATGTTATTGACTATGCGTAATCTTTTCTACTATCGATGGTGGTGCTACTACTTCTACATCTCTGGAATTTTTCTTGATAACTTTAACTCGCTTTTCTATTATGGTACGACACCTTGTATAGGTTCCATGTTGTTTATGACTGATTGATAACTAACAGGTTGTCTGTAATCACCATTATGTCAGTCAAAGTTTTCTCATCAAGAAATAATGTAATTACTAGTTAGAGTGTTTAGAAACCGCAATACCTTTAGTGTTATGTCAAATATTTGAAATCACTTTAGTAGAAACCATAAGGTTAAACTCAAGTCCGATCTTGTTATCTATCATATATTCCTATAATAATCCTTCACTGAAACCTTGTGATGTGAATGTCCGAATTCTTTGAGAGAAAAAAAAAGTTGTTTCACCAACAATTTTAGATGCTTTTCATTGAAGAACTCCGTCTGGAGCCCCTCTGAGATTACAGCCGGTCCCCAAGCTGAGATAAAAGAGAAGGGTTGGGCATGGGGTTAGCGACCCCAACCCGTGGAAAACTAACTCACTAAAAAACGCTTTGCATTGACGAATATCAAACTAAAGTTAATATTCAATCATAGAAAGTCGAAAGAAAGAAAAACCACAATGAAACAGACAAATAAGAAGTCAAAAAGAAAAAGAAATCGAAATTCTTGATAAATTAAAACAAATAAAACTAATTACGTTTTTTGCATTTGACTTTTGTTTTTCATTTTACCGCCAAATATAAATTCTTAATTATATAGATATGTCTAGTCAACAATCTCTAACCTATTTTTCTGTCTTTTAGAATTCATGAATATAGTGAAACGATAAATGTAATGAGATGAACTAAGAGGTTTTAAGTAAATAGATGAAAACATAAATAGACCATCACGAAAAACCTGAGAGCATTGTATGACCGTTTCGTTCTACTGTGGAACTCCTCAACAGTGGGCATCTACGATCCCATCCCATGAGAGTCGAACCTAGGACCTATCGATCTCGTGTGCGAGCGCTTAATCTCTAGGCCATTGAGTCGGTCGACGTCCAACGGTGTCAATGTCTAAATTCAACTAATCCACGAAATTGAGCGACACATCCACTATTGTCTTCAATGAGTTACTATTTCACAACAGACCTGGTTGAACCCCACTGATCACAGCTTCCCACTAGAATTTCAGAAAATACCTCTTGGAGACAGTTACTAGTGAGTATATGGTGATTATAATCATAGAGGAATTTTGTGGATATTGTATTAAATATTATAAAGTATATTAACTTACTCATCATGAGAAGAGCATAAGCCTCCCATCAGGATTATCCATTGAAGAAACGATACACTGATGTAAACCGTACTGCGTTTTATCCTTATTGCTTAAGTGTTTCTGTGAATACTTTATAACAAAGAAACATATCATATCGAGTAAAAGGATTTGTAGTTTTTGAGATGGTGGAGAAGATTTGTAGCTCAGATGGATGATTTTGGTGGAGTTTTTGTTAATAAAGTAAGTCTTTTATATCAAATAATGAATGAAACATCATTAAATTGATAAAATAATACATTCTTAACTGTTGTAGTGACGGTTAGTATGTTAAATCCATATAACTTATTCTAGCTTCTGAACAGCCCGATCTATTCAGTCTATTTGAGTCACATTTTGACTTTGTTAATTACTCGGTTATCAACCCTTACTGTTATATGTAAGCGTGTGTGTGCACTTCTTGTATCCTATTCATCATATGTCTGTAGCTTAATTTTGTGTGACTATTGATTAACGCTTGATTAAATGGAATTGGCTCATACGACTTCTCCATCGCGCATCTTTTCACTTTGCTGTCTTCTTTTCGCTTCGTTTCTTTGATTGTCTAACTAGATGAATGATTGTACAAAATATTGGAAAATCCATTCTCGTATTTAACTTATTTGATTATGTTATTCACTTACACGATCCAAGTCGATGATTATAAATGAGGATTAACGATATGTATATAGCAACAGCAATCAGAAACAATCTCACTGGAGTCAGATCCCGGGCCACTATATAGAATATTAATGAAGTATTTAATTATAATTGAATAATGTACATTTATCAACAATAGAAATATTATAATAACATTACTTATGTTTAAGTGTTATTTAATTAACTCTACCTGGAGCCTCTCTGAAGCTAAATAGTAATATAATTATCATTATGATTATTACTAATGGTGATAGTGTAATGAACGAGATCATCAGTGGGACTAATCGAATGTATTTTAATACAACAACCTGAGAATCATACAATAAATACTTCATTTGCAAAATGTCAATTAAATGTCTCAGACTTCATTGTTCTTTCGTTTTCACATCAATCATTCTTTGTTGTTGTTCTCTCCAGACATTTCACTTTCGATTGGTGATACATACTACTTATATCTTGTTATAACTTGTGACTGCTGACTAGAAGGCAGTGAATTATCGATGGAACCAAGGACGCGTAAATCATGTGCGAGCAACCTAGAGTCCTAATTGGTCCTGCTACCTGCCTAGCCCAGCCAGTTAAGTTCAGAACACCAATCTCTGCCTCTGCGATATGAATCATGATATTTCGAACATACTGAGTTTATATTATCAATCAAACAGACCACAATGTACCAATAAAATATGAAACAACATTAGTACAATAATTAGCCAAATGTGGTTGTGAATAAGGGAGATAGTGATTGATAGACTGGGTATAACTCAAGAATGGTAAGTCGTATAATAATAGTTTATGGGTCAAAATAAAGCTTATAATAAAAGGAATATGAATATGCCTAGTTTAGTTACTGAATAATTAGACAATAGAAATATACGTTTAGTATTGGTTCATCAATAGATTCCAAAAGTGACCATTCATTATTCTTGTCGGGACATAACATATCTGTCGACATGTTGGAATATTCAGGAAAATATCCGAAAAATTATCCTGTTAAGCCTAATGCTATCCTTGGACATGAAATAGTATCATCTTATTGGTCAATATTTATTTAACGTGTTATTTTCCTGTTGGCCAATATTGTACAATGTTATTTTCTATTTTGTGGTACGTTGTGGTCTGCTTGACTGGTATATAAACAAAGTATGTTTGAAATATAATTATTCATATCTCGGAGGCTGTGGCTTGTGTTCTGGACTTAACTGGCTGGGTTATACAGGGAAACAGGACCAATCAGAACCCTAGGTCGTTCTACGTGTTTGCGCGTCTTTGGTCCGATCAATAATTCGCTACCCTTAATCCGCAGCAAATATTTTTCAGTTATAGCACGACATCAATAGCACACTACAGTAGTATGTATGTATACAAAAAGTACTTAATGACTTGAATTCTTTGGTAGTTCTAAAGTCTAAGATATTTACCAAGTTTTGTCAAATTACCACATTACTTATTATTGATTTTATAATTAATGTAAACCATTTGATTAAACGGTGAGTAGTTTAACACCATGTAAAACTTTGATGGAGTTTTGTTCTCTGAGCTGGATGGTTTGGTCGTGGAGCTTTCATCGTTCTTCTGAACGACATCATCAGCACAAACTTCAGATAGAAGTCTGAAGTTTGTGCTGATGATGTCGTTCAGAAGAACGATGAAAGCTCCACGACCAAACCATCCAGCTCAGAGAACAAAACTCCATCAAAATCATCCTCCTGAGCTACAAATCTTCTCCACCACCATGTAAAACTACTATTAAAATCAATATTATAGTAAAAGATCAGTAAGAAAGTTTAATTGTCAGCTGACTATCGACTTTCCCATCGAATCATCAACGAGTGGAATTCATTACCTTTGAACATGATTGAGGCTCCATCCATCGACTTTTTCAAAAGAAAGTTGAATCAACTGAGAGACCACTATTACCAGGACTAACACAGGCCATTAGGCCTCCTGTCTTTTCCAAACTGAAACTAAAACTGTTTCACAAAGCATTAAGGAAACCATTTAAATTTCTAATGAACTAAATGAAATATAACTATTACTATTGAGAATAAAGAAAGAATATAAAAGCTTAGGTGATGAATAAGTCTTTATACTCGAATCATGATATATTTTCTACACAACTAATATACATGTGATCAATTGTAAATCTAAGATCCAACATTTCTTTGATGAATGTATCCTAGAAATTTGATTAAAACTGATTACTATGATATTATTGTCAGTAACACGAAAGCTTTTCAAACGAGTGTTGCTGAATCGGATGAAAGACTCAGTAGACGTTCAAGTTCGAGATCAACAAATAAGGTTCCGTAGAGATCAGTCATGCACAAACCAAATCGTGACACCACAGATCATCGTGAAACAACCAATTGAACAGAAAGCATTTGACACTGTGTATAGGAGAACCTTAAAGAACCTTCTTTAATATTGTGGAATAAGTAGCTGAGAAAATCGTCAACATCATGCGAAATTCATACGATGAGCTACACTGCAAAGTCGTGTATATAGGACAGATGACAAATGCATTCCAAGTGAGAACCGGAGCCAGACATGGCTACCTACGCCCTCTTTCTCTCTCTCTCTCTCGTCTTTCTATTTCTTCTGGTGGTTGACTGGATTATGAAGGCCTTCACATGTGAGGAGAAGTATGGAACACAATGGACACACACTATATCAACAATTGCAAACAGGCATCAATGGAAAATACTGATGGTCGACCTATGCTTCTCTATGAACGGTAACCGATCTAAGTAAGTAACTTCGCTTAATTTTCATGATACATCACTAATTTCATAGAAGTAGTTCTGTTTGAGAATTTTTATCATCGTCTATATATATATTACTAAGGTGTCCCATCCTAATAGAACGAGACAGATATTCAATACTTCCATATTCTTCATGATAATCTCAACTTCAATGAATTCATAAATCTTTGTAAGTTTAAAATGACCATTCCATTGATTGAATTCATGAGTCAATTGAAGCTAGACCACTATGGAAAACCTAAAAGCACTGAACGACCGTTTCATCCTTGTATGGGACTCCTCAGCAGTGAGCATCCACGATCTGGCATCTCGCGAAATTCCATTCTATTATAGACAATTTTGATCAACTACAAAGCATAAATATAAAAACTAATTATTCTTAGAAGTCAATTTTAATTTTTTTTTTTTAAAAAAAATCAAATTAAATTAATCAATTTGATTGATTATCATTTTGATTAAATAAAATCAAAAATCTTTTTTTTTTCATTATTTATGATTAATGTTGACACATTGACATTTCAATATTCAATGTTTATTTTATCTTTTAATGTATAGAAATGATTGAAAAGAAAAAGGAAGTCATCGTCTCCTTCTTCTTCTTCTTCTTCTTCTTGTTCTTCTTCTTCTTGTTCTCATTCTTCCCCTTCTCCTTCTTATTCTTTTTCTCTTTTTTCTTGTTCTCATTCTTCCCCTTCTCCTATTTCTTCTTCTTTCTCTTTAAATATGAGTAATTTAATTAAAATCAACACCCCATAGAGAATTAGAGTAAGTATTTTTCTTCAGATAAAGAATTTCAGTTCAACGATTCCTTTTTTAGTTTTCCTTGTCGTTTTTCTCTTTTTTTTTCTTGTTTTTACTAAACTAGAAACTGAACTTCCCCCACACACACACACACACACAATAAAAATATCCATTAGATATTAAATTTTTATTTTTAATTTTAATTTTTTTTAAAAAAAAAAAGACAAATGTAAGTTAAAATTCATAATTCACTTTGTGATTTATCCATTAAACGAAGTGATTATCTAACAATATGAATTTGTACGTGATTGAGTATTTATGGTTTATTAATTGCTTGATTAACTCCTCCTGGAATCCCTCAGAGAGTTACTGCTGGTCCCAAGCCCAGGTGAAGGAAGACGGTTGGGCATGGGGTTAGTGATTCTATCCCGTAGAAGACTAACTCGCTAAAAAAAAACGCTAACCAGAAAATTACTTACTTGATTTAGCCATATTGTAATGAACGCGAACAAGCAAGTCGGGATAATCAAATGTATTTGAATATAACATGACAGAATATCTCGGTAAAATACATCATTTGCAAAATGTCAATCAATTGTTTAAGATTTCATTGTTCCTTCATTTTCACACTAATCATTCTTTGTTCTCGTTCTCTTTACTTTGACCTTCTTAATCTTCTGATGTCAGATATTTCATTTCCGATTGATGCTACATACTACTTATATCTATCGACATCAATAGCATACACTAACTTCGCTTGTAGATCATCTAGAGTTACTGCCGGTCCCAAGCCCAGGTGAAAGAAGAGGGTTAGGCATGTGATCTGCGACCCCATCCCGTAGAAAACAAACTCGCTAAAAAAAACGCTAACCAGAAAAAAATAATTCAAACTATTTAAACTCCAATTTGAGAGCGAGAAGGTTTTCATTTAGAAGAGTTATGATGCCTCATAGTGAAAGCCGAATTTCTTCGGAAGTCACAAAGCTGATGCCCCTTCTGACAACCAGAGCAATAATTTTTATAGGTACATGGAATGTCTGGACAATGTGGGAAATCAAAAAGACTAGTCAAATAGCAATCGAAATGAGGAGATACAAATAGACAGTACTGGGAATCAGTGGAACAATATTGTGCCGCCTATAACCATTCAGTTGAATACGTATAAATTTGCAAATCTCTCATCATTCCCGTTCGTTTTCCTCAATTACTCTATGTTGTCTTACGATATTTTCCTATCCGATGTTGTCCATTCTGACTTTGAAATTAAATGTAGAGTTTTATGGCCCTACATCTGACTCTAATAATAACGTATGACTGGTTGTTATTGAAATAATTGCTGTCAAAATATACATCCTGACTATTTCTCGTATATAATCATCGAATTAACTTGAGTTAGTGAATAACAGAATTAAATAAGCCAGACACAATAATGAGGTTTGAATAAATATATTTCATACAATCGTTGATCCAGACGGACGACCAAAAAATACGACGCAAAACTAAATGAGGCGCGGTGAAGAAGGAATGTGAGTCAATTCATTATAGTCAAAAGTGGATCAATATTTACAGTCAGACAAAAATAAGTTCTAGACATGTGATGAATAAGATAAGAAATGTACACATTTACGTTCACATAAAAATAGTCAAGTGAATAATTAACAAGGTCAAAATGTGATTCGAGAAGGGTAAATAAATTGGCTTGTCTGGAAGCCAGAATAACCTATGTGGGCTTAACATAGCAACCGACACTGGAAATTTCATTTTTATAGAGAGTTCTTCAATACGTGATGATGCCTCCTAACAAAGAAGGGTGGGGTTAAAAAATGGTCGATTCCAAAAATCCACACCTCACCTCATCTCATGGATATCCGTCTCCGGCAGCAAAATCTCAACAAGCACAGATCTAAGAAAAAAAATTTGCACAAAAAGTTCGTGTGTGATCGTCCTGAAACAGTTTTCCGTGTAGCACTACAGTCACACTCTCAGGTCACTAAGACCACCTCTAACCCCATTTCCTTTTCAGGTACCTCCAGAGGAACCCTCCCACGGTGTGAGCAAACGGGAAGTGATACTTGCCCTCATACCTCTAATGGCAATCAAGATCACTGAATTCATAACCAATGTACCTCTTCAATTCCTGTTATTCCTTAATTTGAACTCTAAACTTCCTCTTTCGACTTCCACCTCAAATGGCCAAAGATTCTCGTGTGCGAAACACTGTCTCAGGTCTACTGAAACCTCACTCCAAACTACACACTGGAACCTTCAACATAGGCACGATATGTCAAATTGACCAGCAGACTTCCTAGGCTAAAACCCCAGAATCTCGAACCATCGACGTATGCTGTGTCTTCGGCTTGGCGAACAGATAATAATGATCGTCTGCTGCAACTGTGTTCAGACAATCGTTTATTTTTAACAAGCGCCAATTTTAAGCATAAGGAGAGATATCGTCTAACATGGCGACCCCTTGCATCAAACCAACGATGAACTCAAATCGATCATATTGTCATCAGTCATCGTTGGAAGACTACTGCTCTTTGTGACGTTAATGTTTATACTTTGATCATGCTTTAATACGAGCACGCATTTGCTTGAACCTCACTGGACTCAGAAAATTCATATCAATAAGACACATAAGAGTTGAACTCAGTGACGAGAAAACAAAAATTAGATTCCAGGAACAACTGAAGTTACACTTAGGTAGTTCTGAAAATGAAGTTGACCCAGATGTTGCTTGGAAAGCTATACAAACTGCTGTGGAAACAGCAGTGACATCTATCAGTGATTTAAACCACAGGGTTACAAAGAACCAATGGACTTCCTCTAGGTCTGTTGCACTGATGGATTCCCGTAAACTCATCCCATCAGGCTCCGAACACGATGAAGAGCGACAACAAATCAGATCTAGATTAAGAAAAAGTCTAAGGAACGACCGTGAGCGGTGGAGGGCAACGAAAGCAAAAGAGATGGGGAAGACAGTGTCTGTGGGTAACAGCTGACAGCTTTTCAGACTAATAAAATAAACTGGAATTAATAAGTCAAGTGTAAGTGAGATGTTCTCGGAAAAAGACGACACTTATCTGCTCTCAGCCCAGAGCTTTGGAACGATGAGCGGAACACTTTAGAGAGCAGTTTAGCTGGCCTTCAGCTACTCTACAACTACCCACCATTGTTAAACAGTTTGAATGGAACATTGAAGTTCAAAAAGCTATAACTACTCTGAAATGAGGAAGGGCAGCTGGTCCAGATGGATTGGCTCCAGAGGTCTTTAAGGATAGTGATCCAATTTTAGCGATTACATTGATTAATACTTGGAAGTAATCCCATCTGACGGATCGCAACCACAGATTGCCCCAATATATAAGAAAGGGTCAAAATCATCCTGTTACAACCACAGAGGGATTAGTTTCACTAACATAGCATCAAAAATATTAGCCTCAATAATTATCAAACGCCTAAAAAAGACTCGTGAACTGAAACACAAGAAAATCAGGCTGGCTTCAGACCTGATCGTGACTGCATCGACCATATATTCACCATTCACCAGATTCTAAAACACAGGTATGCCTATCAGCGTCCGACAATGATAGATTTTCTTGACTTAAAAGCATCATTTGATTCTGTAGACCGAGAGGTTCTGTGATAGTTTGCCATTTAATGGCGTATCTCAGAAGTACATATACCTTGTGAAGGCTCATTGATCAAAGACAACCAGTCAAGTTAGAGCTTATGGCGAACTGTCATCTGATTTTGCAACACCATGTGGCGTGAGGCAAGGCTATCCACTATCTCCATCTTTGTTTAGTTTAATCATAGACCTACTGCTGGAAATATGGATTGAAATAGTCAATCGCATCGACAACTTTACTTATCTTGGAAGTCTAACCACCCCTGATGGGTTGGTATCTGTCGAAATCTCTGAATAGATTCAAAAAGCTCATTTGGTTTTCCATTTTCTTGGTGTTTTATTTGGAAAATATGATTAGTGTATACTTTCATGACATTTCAAATTAGGCATGCTGTTTATAATTTGCATGAATGTTGATTTATTTCAACAATCACTTAAATTTCTTTATTTAAAATCTCATTTAATCCTATTAGAAAACAAAATAATACACTTAGATAATACAGTTCATAAGTTTTGTCTTTATAAACGTTGATTCCTTTATTATTTTATAGAAGGATTCTATTTAAGTGACTTGATACATTTCTTTGTACATTATTAAACTCTAAATTCACTTAGTGTTGTTTTACTTATATCTTCCAATTGTGATTTAGGACTGTAATTGATCAGCCTTTTGTTGGGATATATGCATTCTGTGCGGATGATTATCTAGATATAGCCTTAAGTCACAAGATTTTTAAACAAAGATGGATAGTAAAATCCAGGACGTGCGTTTCGTCCTATTTGTCACTTGTCAGCTGGTTATACCTGTATCCCCGAGTTGGTGTTCACTCTGGGACTCGAACCAAGTACGGTTATTAAACTCATAGTCTTTCAATAACGTTGATATAGATGTCCACGGAGAAAAAAAATCGGGAAATGCTGTGAAATATAGTAACGAATTAGACCAGTCACTACGAACATGATCATGAATATACATAAAGTTTGCTATTTAAGGAATATTTTTGATTATGTACTATAGATTGTAGTGTCGTTTATTATGTTAAGCCAATATACCTTATTCTAGCAATCGGACAGCCCTCACAATTGATTGATCACTCGGTGGTGATCAATCTCATGCTTGTCTAGTCCTTATTAGTGCAGATCGAATGCTATCGATCATGTTGCAATGTGGCCACCATTCTAGGTGACTCGACACTGCGGGCACTATGTATTGAGATTTAGATGGTGGTTGGAGGTAGTCAAGTAGCACGAAACCCGGGTCCAGGGTTTCCTGTTGACTACCTCCAACCACCATCTAAATCGGACAGCCCATTCTATTCATTCTATTTGAGTCACATTCTGATCTTGTTATTTATTCGCTTATCAATCTTGACTGTTTTTATATGAGCGCGTAGTTGTGTGTAAACATTTCTTATCCCATTACTCATCACATATCTATGACTTAATTTTGTGTTCTCTTTTTTCGGCGAATTCATTTTCAAAGCTCTACAATCGTAAATCTTTATTTTTACAGAATGATAATAATACTGACAATAAAACTTCTGTTGCACATGGTGACAGTGAGGTTAAATAAACAAACGTATTAGAAAAATAAATTTTTTTGTTTATAAAACAAGGAAAGTTTAATAGTCGTTTGATAGTTAATGGCTTAAGTATTCATTGGGTAACGATGGCTCAGCATGATAAAATAACACAAAATGTTGAAACAGAGATGAAATGTGATCGGAATGACCGTGGAAATAAAAACAAACCGGTTGGGAGTAGAAGATTTAAAGGGAAGATGGAAGGTGAAGCAGATAGCTGTAAGGGAACAGGAGTATGAAGAAAGGGAAATTTTTTTAATACATTAAGACCATGGTAGAAGAAGAGGTTGTACCAGTCTCTTTTGTACACACAATTCTGGTTTTTCCAGATGTATGGCTATTGCCTCGACAATGCAAAGAAGATGCAGTCTAATTGTCTTAGGAAGACTTCTACTTACCTTGTAGATGACTTTGAACGCATAATCTGTCTTGATTGAGTGACCTGTGTTCACAAGTTGTTTGATCATAGAACTTCTTATTGAGCCATTGCCTCCTCTTTTTAGCCACGCAGGATAATGAATTCGCCGAAAAGAGAACTCTTCGTTGAACTAATCTTTCTGTCTTATTTAATACCATAATGGGTGTATTCCGTTTATTTAAAAATTCCAAGAACCCTTCGACAGTAAAGGAACTTAATGGGTTTCTGCGTTATTCTGTCAAACTTGCGGAAGTGAATGGGAAGGTTACCTTTCTTAACGATTGCGTTAAAATGCACAAATATCCTAAATACTACTGGAAAATTCTTCGAAGAAACCATATTTATCCAAACTCGAAATCTCTTAAACGCCATGCACAAAATGTTATTGACTCTATTCGTCCTCGCATTCCGTTATTGGAACTCAATATTAAACAAAGATCTCCTGTATTATATGAAATAACACCTAACGAACACAATCTTTTCACCGAATATGTTGCCACAGTTATCGACAAACGCACAAAAAAACTTAATATCAGATCTCACTAAAAGTTTAAAAACTACAGAAATACAGCACAACTTTCCTAACAACCCTGAGAGATATGTGTTTAATCATTCTTCAATATTGTTGACAAATGTACAATTAGAAGCCTTATCTTTGGAGATAAAATTCTGTGACATAAATGAAAAAGTTAACAAAATCAACACACATGTTCAATTCGAAAACTTAATCAAACAAACAAATGGTCTTAATCCAATCTCTGATCAAGAATTCCAACGTTTCCAATCTACTCTTCTCGATAGCTGTAACCAATATATTAGCACAAAAGTAACAGGCAAAAGTCTACTAACAAAAGAACATAGAAATCAGATAAAACTACTTAGAAATAATAAAGACTTGATTATAACACATCCAGATAAAGGTGCTGGTTTAGTGCTGCTAGATCGCAAGAGTTATGTTGAAAAAATGACAACGTTATTATCAGATGACACCAAATTCTCAAAACCAATCAATGAGAAAAACAAGACTGAAATTATAGAAAAGCAACTAATTGACGTCCTTAAGAAAATGGAAAAAGAGCAGTTAATCAACGAACAGGTATTTGAGCACATAAAACCAACAGCATCAATAATACTGCGATTATACGGTCTGCCAAAATTACACAAACCTGGCCTACCTCTGAGACCAATTCTCCATATGTTAGGATTCCCTTACCACTCTATAGCAAAGTGGCTAGCAAATCTCCTGGAACCCGTTAGAAAACGCATTTGTAAACATTCCGTAAGTGATACTTTTGAATTCATCGAGCACATAAAAGAAGTGAATGTAAGTGACAAAATTATGCCATCGCTGGATGTGGAATCACTATTCAACAATGTCCCACTCACAAAGACCATTAATTTTATCTGTAAGTACATAAACAATAATGAGATAAACATTGGGATACCTGAGGTTTATTTGAAGGAACTATTACTACGTTGCACTTGCAATGTACAGTTCACGTTCAACGATGTAATTCATAGACAGAAAAACGGTATAGCAATGGGATCCCCACTTGGTCCATTACTGGCAGATTGCTTCATGACCAGTTTAGAAAACAACCAACTCAAAAGAATTATAGAAAACCTCCACTTGTATAAAAGGTATGTAGATGATATCTTTATCATTTGTGACAACAAATGTAACTTAAGTGACAGTTAATAATTGTCACCCATCAATAAAATTCACACTTGAAGTCGAAAGCAAACAAAATATTCACTTCCTTGATGTAGATATGACAAGAAAACAAGATGGTACTTTAAAAAGATCTATCTACAGGAAACCCATGTGGAATGGCCAACTATCAAATTTCCACAGTTGGGTTCTCATCAGCCGAAAAAGAAACTTAATAATAACTCTCGCCACAAGAATACGAAGAATCTGTAGCCCCGAGGTCGTACAGGAAGAATTGGGCCTTTTAAAAGAGATTCTTATCAAAAACGGATATCCTCTTACATTCATTGATAAGAACATGAAGCCAAAAATGCTCAAACCACAAACGATTACAGTAGAAAAGAAAATTTAATACATGAACATCGATTTCAAAGGTGATAGAGCAGCATATAACTTCAAGAGGAGAGTTTCAGATTCTTTAAAAAAAACATTCTTCACAACAACATTGCGAATATTATTCTCCAGCCGATCACTGTTCACCAATAATCTGAAAAATAAATTATCGCATCTGACCAACTCAATGTGCATTTACCAATTTACCTGCTCTTGTGGAGCTAACTATATAGGTCGCTCGGTGCGTACTTTATCCAAAAGAATTCAAGAACATTGTCCGGCGTGGTTAAAAAGAGGAGGCAACGGCTCAATAAGAAGTTCTATAATCGAACACCTTGTGAACACACGTCACTCAATCAAGACAGACTGTGCGTTCAAAGTCATCTACAAGGTTAGTAGAAATCTTCCAAAGACAATTAGCCTGTATCTTCTTTGCATTGCCGAGGCAATAGCCATACATATTGAAAAACCAGAATTATGTGTACAACAGAGACTGGTACAACCTCTTCTTCTACCATGGTCTTAGTGTATTAAAAAATTTTCTCTTTCTTCATACTCTTGTTTCCTTACAGCCACATGCTTCACCTACCATCTTGCCTTCAAATCTTCTACCCCCAACCGGTTTGTTTTTATTTCCACGATCATTCCGATCACATTTCATCTCTGTTTTAACATTTTATTTTATCATGCTGAGCCATCCTTACCCAATGAATACTTAAGTCATTAACTATCAAACGATTATTAAACTTTCCTTGTTTGAAATTTATTTTTCTAATACGTTTGTTTATTTAACCTCACTGTCACCATGTATAACAGAAGTTTTATTGTCAGTATTATTATCATTCTGTAAAAATAAGTATATATATTTTTGATTGTACAGCTTTGAAAATGAATTCGCCGAAAAGAGAACTCTTCGCTGAACTAATCTTTCTTTCTTATTTAATGTCATAATGGGTATATTCCGTTTACTTTTGTGTGCCTATAAATATTGATTAACGATTGACTAAAATTAGTGTTGGCTTACCTGCTATCTCCACTTTGAGTCCTTTATCTGCTCTCTATTCCATCCGCTTCATATTCAAAATAAATGTATTTAAAAGTCCATTCTTGTTATTTGACTTATTTAATTCCGTAATTGACTAACGCGATTTAAGTCGATGGATTATATACGAGGATAGGTGATAACAAGCGTTCATTACGCTCTTCTTGGAGTTAGATTCACGGGCCACTAAAGTGGAGCGCCCTGTCGACAACATCTTTCGATCTAACTGACGACAAAATAAAGGGCCCCTCAAAATGATACATGTATAAAAATGAGATGAAAATAATATCTTTTGCATATTAGAACTTCAAATTTCATCATTTTAACGAACTGTAAATTCAGTTTAAATCCCAGTACTTTGAGAAAGAATTCAAAACATTCCTTATTAGGTACATCAATCATATGTCATTTCTTAAATGGGAACTTGATCCAATTTGTTCATCTTTACAATTATGAGTATACTGTTTTAAACAATTCAATAAAATGTTTTAATACGTTTTATACTACTTAAAGTAGACAAAAATAAAATGATGAAACATTACGTGCTCACTGAGAAGTGACGAGTGTGAGTTACCCAACGAAGACAATGAAAGATGATCACGCAATATCGTAGATTGATTGAATTTACACATTAACATCGTTGGAACTCGGCTCAGTGGTCTACAAGTTAAGCATTCGCGCGCAAGACCGAAAGTCCTGGGTTGGAGTTTCACATGAGGAAATATTGGTTCGCACTGCTAAGTATTCCCATACTAAGATGAAACGACCGTCCAGTGCTTTCAGGTTTTCAATGGTGGTCTAACATTGATTCGTTCATGACCTTTAAAAAACTCAGCAATCTCTACTACTATATATAGATGATAAAAAATAGTTGCAACCCACTCTCATTTCCAAATTTACATTGGCCTTGTAAACTGTTAATGTCGGTTGTACTTTCTCGTGAGATCTATTATAATTGTCCATCTACCAGTGTGAAAGTACATTGTCCTGATCGTTCCATTTACACCACTTACATCTACCTTAAACTCTGATAAATATCACTTTGAATGACATTTGTAGCACTTATCACCCATCTATCAAGTAATATACAACTCACTGTTATCCGATATCTCATAGTAACAGATTTTACGACAAATCATACCTCTACGATGTATAGCATATATGATATAGTCACTTGTCAGTAATCTTAAAATGTACATACCAGCAATATAATGATTTAAAACTCAATATACCTTAGTCCAGTTATTAAAGTTTTTCACTAGCTCAAATGACAGAATCACTTTTCTCTGTCATATATATAAGATGTTCGGATTCCAATATATTGGTCTCTTGTTTTTTTAAGGAATGAATAAGAAGAAAAATATACTAACGACTGTAGTGTTCTTAGTATTTAACATTTTAATAATTTCTACGCATGTGAGTAGATACACTTAGCATTCATTGTTGTCTCGTTCAAACAAATCTAATTTATTTGTTTATTTCAACACATAAATACTTGTACAAGAGGGCACCAAATATATGTGCGCCACACCATATTTGTGTGTGTGTGGGCTGTGATACTGCCTGGGTGCCCAAACCGAAGCAGGTAAACAAATCTAAAACATGAAGGATAACTGCAGTACCTGTACAGTTTGAAAATAACTATCCCAAACTTTTAGACAGGTCACCAGTTTTCAGGTGCAATAACTGAGATAGGTTCGTTCGAGTAACATGATTCCTTTATTAGGATCCACGTAACTCAGAAGTGAAAGTGTTATCACCAATGGAATTGGATGATCAACGCCTCTATATAGCTCATTAACTGAAGTTGACAAACTAAACCTCTGAATGTTGATTCACTGGCTTAAAAGTGTTGTATTCATCATGTTGACTGTAGCTCTTGTGTTCGATTTCATGAAAAGTTCTGTTTCCATCATGAAGAAGCATTAAACAAGAACAAACTAGATACCTAGTGTTTTCTGTATTCATGAATACTATCTTCAATCTCCATCACCCCCGTACATCAGTAACAATCAATAGTTAAGTAATTATGTCTACTTGCTTACAGATTTTGTGTTAAGTATTGATTATAGTAATCATCATTAATTCATGGATTTTGTTTATTCATTGGAAATTAATTAGACACTCCCTCCTCATTTTGTAATTAGCCATTTGCAAGTTTGTGGATGTATGCATCAATGGAAGACAAATCATTTACTAAACCTTTATATGTTGAGTTACTAGGACTCAAAATGATTTCCCATCTTTATCTTATTCGTGGATTTACTTATTTGAACACATAATTATTGGTACAAAGGGGCACCAAATAGATAAGCGCCACATAAATCATTCGATTTGTATGAGGGATAGGATACTGCTCGGGTGCCCAAACCGAAGTAGGTGGTTTGCTTGGGGGGCAACACCCGGAGCTTTTGATCTAAAGGTGTTATTCACAAGGTATTGCAGCATCGTAAAGAGCTGCAGTCCTATGATAGCCGGTGACCAACGATTAGTTCATACGCGATTTGTTCCATCAGGATAATGGAGCCCATGTGGAGCACTGGTTAGGAATTAGGGTTTTCCAACTCCCCTATGTGGACTCTCCATGTCCATCAACGCGGTTAAGGCGCCGGACATTCGCTTTTCGTCCTGTCAATTTCGTAAACAACACCCCCACCGTGAGAAGGAAATGAGTAGGACTTCCCTGGTAGTGGTTGCATGCATGTGGCCGTGTGAGAGCGGACTCTCCCCATTCTCGGCCGTACCAGGGTACTTCGTGGATTCATACCAACAAACAAATAGTTAAATTAAAGACTGACGCAACTGACTCCAACATTGTTTACAAAGTGGACTAATGTGAACTGTGTACAAATTTCGATGTTAACTTGTGTGTATTCAAATTTATAAACAGAACCAATTGCATGAAACTAGATATATTCGTTATTGCTACCGTAGTCCAATGATCATCTGATGTCTTAGGACATAGTCAGGGTTATATTAATTATTTATCCTATCAGGAAGCTAAAATTAGGCCAAGAATGACATAGAAACATGGAGTCAAATGCCTAACTACAACTAGTTGAACAGACCAATCTACTTTGTTATTGATGCGTACGATACTTAAGGATTAGATGAATAAGTAAAGTCCAGTTGCAACTGATTATATTCATTATCATCCATTCAACCTGTTAGAATTCAGTTCAGATATGAAACACTCAGCATTTCTTTATTGAAATGTATTGGAGAACATAGGTGAGGACAACCAAATTATTTTTAGCACAGCAATCCAGAGTTACTTGGTAAAATAGAAAAACCATGCTATAATACCCAACTTGCAAAATGCACAATAATTGTCTCAGACTTCATTGTTCTTGCATTTCCATACTAATTGCTGTCTATCCCCGTTCTTCCTATCTTGATCTTCCCAGGCTTCTGCTGCCAGACATTACATTCTTGACTCGCGTTATATACTACTTATATCAATATAAGTAACACGCACCACAATAATACAATACGAAATATTGTTTTTTACTACATTCTAAATTATTGTTAAACTAAATACTCACGTTAAGAACTAAATTTCGTTGGCCACATTTAAGATTTCCAAATAAATGATTATGTTATTTATGAAAATCCTAATAACTAGAAATGTAATCTATCATATGAATTCATCTAATCAAGTCAATGGCAACCTAAATAATAGATGCTGTGTAGTGACTAGAAATACTTTTTTCTTCGCTAAGTGATTAGCAATGGGATCCAGAACTGTTATCTTGTTACCTTGACTTGGTGGTCGGGCTTGCCTGTTGTGATGAAGCAACCGAGCTACACCTGCTGGAACAACCGTTCCTCAAGGTCCTACCATGTCAGACAGGTCGGTTGAGGAGCGGTAAGACTAAAAGCAACAAACTCAAGGTCCGAAGGCGAAGTCGTACTGCTGACTGTACAGAGGTGTGACAGTAGTAAGGCGTTTCCTTCAGGCAACAAGCATGGCGGTGATGATGCCTTCCCACAAGGAGGGGTGGGGTTAGAGAAGGTCAACCTTAAAAATGCACACCTCGCCTTATCCCACGGATATCCGTCTCCAGCAGTAAGGTCTCAACAAGTACGAAGCTAACACAAAAGTTACTCATAAAAAGGTCGTGTGTGACCGACCTCAAGCAGTTGTCCCTTGGGCACTGCGGTCACGCTCTCAGGTCACTACGACCACCTTTAATCCAAATTCCTTTTCAAGTACCTCCAGAAGAACCCTTCCACGGTGTGGGCAACCGGGAAGTGATAACCGCCCTCATACCTCTAACAGCACTCAAGACCACTATTCATTCAATTTTGTTACATTTAGAAATTGTTGGTAGATTGCGTCTAGATTTTGACGGATTGCGATTCCTACTGAGATCGAAACTAATCGTTTATTACTTTAAACACTTGAGTATTATTTTTGAGATGTTTTCTTTATCTCCTTTCAGTAAAAATTTATTTATTCCTTTCAATTGATAAATCGGTATCTTTAATGGTAAGAATTGGTATGAGCTGATTGAAATGAAGTTACTTTGTTCAAAAATAGATATATATATTTCAACAGCCGACCAAAATAATACCAGTACTATAAGAGAGGGTTATCAAATGCAGATTATCATCATTACTGAATAAGTATACGATGAATTACGTATCAGATATTACTTTTTTATCTAAATGAACGTTTTTAGTAATACAAAGGATTAAATCCAACGACCACATTGATCTTATTTATCTGCAAACCAGATCTATTAATAAAGATACAGGGTCAAGTAAAGGCAAATTAATTCAAATACGACGATCAAGATTCAAAAATTAAATGTACCACCAACACTTCACAAGAAATGTTCAGTATCAATAGTTGAGATCATGAGTCAACTGAAGCTAGACCACCATGGAAAACCTGGACAGCCGTTTCGTCCTATTAAGGTACTCCTCAGCAGAATGCATCCAACAACGCCGCCTCGCGGAATTCGAACCCAGGACCTATACGTTTCGCGCCAGGCGCCTAACCAACTAGACCACTGAGCCGGCATCCAACAGTGTCTATGTCCAACTTCAACTAATCCACGAAATTGTGCGACACATCCACCATTGTCATCAGTGAGTTACTACCTCACAACTGACCCGGTTGAACTCTGCTGGTCACTGCTTCTCACTATGCAATAGCATCAACAGATTATTTGCTATCATCTATACGTGTAACATGACTTTATACTGACTGAGTTTAAAATTACATAGATGATCTATAACGTTGAAGAAATGTAGAATATGGTAGTAGCAACAACTAATCCTACTATATGATATAAAGCAGATAGATAAGAAGCATAGATCGAAGTACTAGAAAGATCTTACACATACATAAACCTAAAGTCTTTTCAAAGAGAATATTTTCCTTGAAAAAGCTTGGATCAGATTGCCAGACGAAATGTTGGATTTACTTCAAATTCTTTCACTGAAATTTGCACAAATACATATTCCTTCCTCTTTAATGTCTCACTATTCATTTAAATTTAGACGAAAGTTCTACAATCAATAACGAATTATCAAAGAAAAAATGTACAACTGATAATAACCACTGAATTATCAATCTATTTTGTTTGGATTGGTTGAAGTTAGACATTAACACCGTTGGATGCCGGCTCAGTGGTCCAATGGTTAAGTGCTCGCGCGCAAAGCCAGTAGGTCCTGGGTTCGAATCCTGCGGGGGACGGGTTCGTGGATGTGTACTGCTGAGGAGTCCCACAATAGGACGAAACGGCCGTCCAGTGCTTCCAGGTTTTCCATGGTGGTCTAGCTTCAATTGGCTCATGATTTCAACTTGTGATATTTTGTTTAAAAATAATCAATCTATATAACTAACAAAACAAAACATGTTTACAAAAAAAGCAAGTTAAACATTTTTTTTAGAAAAAATAAAATAAAATAAACAAACTGAACAATGAAACAAATTGATATCAATCAATAAATCAGTCAATCAGCAACAAATTTATAAAGATGCACAAAACATAAACAGTAAGAATAAGAATAATCATACCAAGTACCATACATAATGGTAGTAAAGAAAACCCTGAAAACTAGACAATATCACATCAGTATACAAAGGTTAATAATAAATATTTTTCTTTACTTTGTACACATCATAATTATTTTTGTCGTAGTTTTCATGTTTACATTAAAAATTATAAAATAAAAAAAGAATTAATGATCTAAAGTAAATTACAATTGGATGATTCATATTCAATTACTTCACGAGGTGTTTCACCATTCTCAATGTTAATCAATTCAGAAATGACCTAACAGTAACATAAATTAAATAGTATATGATTATGTAATAAGTATATATATATAAATATACATGAAACAGAATTAAAGTTTGACTGCTTAAACTAATAATTATGGGTATAGTGTCGGTGACCGTACCACGTTGGAAGCGCCGGTTCTCGTCCGATTACCGCAGTTAAACAACGTTGACATTAATCAATACTTGCATCGGTCGACCAGCTGAGAATAACGCGTGTCTCTGGCTTATTAACGTCATAGTGACTGAGTGGTCTAAGGCGTCAAACTCGAGTATTCTTCTCGGTGTTCTGATCCACGATGTGAACGTGGGTTCGAATCCCACCTCCGAAAAATACTCTGCACCCTAAACGCCCTGGTGCGGCCGAGCGCCAGCTCTCCCTCTGGAAATGCTTCCACACGATCACATGTATACAACCACTAACAGAGAAATCTTATTCACTGCCTTCAGTCAGCCAGTAACAACGTAGAACTTCGTACGTACGTACGTCAGTTCGAGTTGCCATACCACATTAGCACAGACATGCAGTTGTCGATTCAAATCCCGTAGTGGTAGAGGTAGTAAGAATAGTAATCAGAAAGATTAGGGTTTCAATATATTATTCAAGGAGTATAATCCAGTGAAATAAATTTGGAAAGAGAAAAAAGAAAGGGATACGAACAATTCAGAAGATTAGAATTTAGGAGAACACAAAGAGTGGATGCACCTGCGCCATTGCAAACGATTTTGAGCCATGTCATTCAACTGTTGCTTACGAAATTAAGAAGACAAAAGGCGAATGCCCGGTGCTTTAACCGGGTTGGTGGACATGGACAGTCTACATAGGGGAGTCGGAAAACCCTGATTCCAAACCGATGCTTCACATGGACTCCAGGATCCTGAAGGAACAAATGGCGTATGAACTAATCGTTGGTCACCGGCTATCATAGGACTGCAGCTCCTCATGATACTCCACTGCCTTTTGAATAACACCTTTAGATCAAAGGCTCCGGGTGTAGCCCCCTAAGAAAATCACCTACTTCGGTTTGGGCACCCAGACAGTATCCCAACCCCCACACAAATCGAATGATTCATGTGACGCTTATCTATTTGGTGCCTCTCTATGTACCAATGTTTGTGTTTAATTAAATTGAGTCAGTCGTCAGTCAGCCACAACGTAGGACCAAGCACATCTATGCATCGGTCAAAGTTGCCACACCTCATTAACACAACAAGATGAACACCGGATTCATAGAAGTAGTTAATTCAATGGTAGTAATACATAAAACAAAGATTGCATATAAGCATATAGTACAAGAAGAAAGAATTAGTTCGTAGAAAAAAAGATATGAAGTGATTTTAATCTCACTGTTTAAGAGAAAACAGAGAATGTATACAACTACGCCATTGTGACCGATTCTGAGCTATGTCACCAAGAGTCTCCAACCATTCGTTACGATAGTCACGCGGACCACAACTAAGTAGTCTGCATCTCCTAACATGGCTGAGACTAGAAGTTAGTGTCATCAAGCACTGATAGATTCATCGTGGAAAATAGAAACATGAATGATGATAAAATCTACCCTATTGAATATCTTGAAATTTGAATCGAGCAAGGTCACTTGACCGAGAAACTCTTATCATTTAATCCCAAACAGAATGTACAAGAAATTTAAGTAACTTGGACTATTGGTTACATTCGGCTTTGATGTAATTTACA
The DNA here is from genome assembly GCF_000699445.3 of Schistosoma haematobium. Classification (NCBI taxonomy): domain Eukaryota; kingdom Metazoa; phylum Platyhelminthes; class Trematoda; order Strigeidida; family Schistosomatidae; genus Schistosoma; species Schistosoma haematobium. Next base: position 92,663,360 of record NC_067196.1, on the reverse strand, counting down.
CTAAAATATACTTGTGTAAAAATCCTATCTGTTTGCCTATCTTTTCTTATGCTGACATTATGGTTTAGGAAATAAATGACAGAAAAATATGAAAAATAAATTTCTGACATCAGTGATTCGCGGATTTTATACAAGCTGTAAAATATAGGGACTAAGTAAATTGCATTCAGTACTGAGAAAAATTGAAAATTTAGGTTAATCAATAATAATTCCCGTAGTTTCTAATGATTCGATAACAACAGGAAACTATTAGTGAAAGCAATTTTTAAGTGAGGTAATTTACTCAGTATATAATCCACTAAACTCAAGTCTACTCTAATCAGTCAGTCAGTCAGTCAGTAACAACGTAGAACTTCGTACGTACGTACATCAGTTTAAGTTGCCATACCACATTAGTACAGAGATGCAGTTGTCGATTCAAATCCCGTAGTGATAGAGGCGGTAAGAGTATAAGCAGTAATCGGATAGATTAGTGTTTGAAGATGTTATTCAAAGAGTATAATCCAGTGAAATAAATACCTAAATAATAACCAGGAAGTGCAATTTTGAAAGACGTTTACATAAAATATTTAGAGAAAGTTCAAGTAAATCGAAATCGCATTATCTCCATGTTTCTTGATAAAATTACCAACTCGAAATTCATCAATCTGTTTCTGATTATTCACTGAATTTCCCCTGGGAAACGTACTGTCCAAATATAGATGTGTAGAAATTAACAATAATGTAAAGTTATACTTTTAACTTTGAAAAAAAAAGTAAGAATAACTTACGGCTTCTGTTGAAGGAAAACTACCACACTTTAGTTTTGAAAAAATTAGATTTCCATTCACGGTGATTTCGAAAGATCCTGGAAGATAATAATTAGTCATGAAAGAAATCATAATATACCAACTAATTAAACTATTCAGTAACTGTTAAAAAGGAATTCAAAGCTGGAATTGAATCACACTGATATGAGATCAGTAGGTAAAATTTCAGAATTGAAATACTCTATAATAATCTGACAATTATCGACTAGATTTAAAATCCCATTATTTTAACGCCTTAACGATATTTCTTCCTAAATTTCTACATTGGTTAACAATATCGGTAGTTGCTTTCTCTTTAAGAGAATATACTAGCCGAATTAAGAAAGAAATACATAAAAAATTATCTCTTACGTAGACAAGGTAAAAATGAAACATTTGACGAGTATCAGGATAATAAGATTCAGAGCATAACTTATTTCACATTGTACTACTTTTAGCGGGCAAAGATAATAGAAAAAACGAAATAGCTTAACGTCGACGGTATTCATTTGAAGTATACATGACGACTGTAATAATAAACATCGACAAAATCAAGGATACATGTTGATTACATAATATCAATTTCAAACAATAAAAAGCATTTCTAAGTGACTGATAACTGAACATTGAGCCAAACATAAAAAAATGCAAATAAACATCCTAATGAGCAAGAACAAAGATCCTAGCAGAATAACATGAATTCATTTTATTTCGTAGGTTCTCGTCAACTGCTTACAACCTGTGGTATTTAAAAAGATAATAATTACATAATGGGTTTAAACTGCTTACATGAGAGGGTTTATATTGAAGAAATATTCGTAAAATATGACATGGGTGTAAATGAAATTAATAGGCTGAATATTGTAAATATATACCACCCAGCTACAAGAAGGCACTAGTTTAAACACTATTTTATAGGGCAGAAAAGATTTGTACCACTGATAAGCTGGAAGAAGAATTGATGAATGTGCGAAAATGCCTACGAGACAACTATTACCCACAAAAGTTTATTGACAAATATAAAAAGCGTAAAGAAAATAATATTGAAGTAATTACTGTCAATAAAAAACCAAAAACTATAAGTCTTCACTTCAAAGGTGATGATGTTGCTAATACAATCAACAGGAGACTCAATACTGCGCTAGCCAGAACCTATCCGGCGGACAAACTTCAAATTCTGTGTAAAACAACATGTTCAACAACTCAATCAAAGGTTGATAAGCATCCTTTTCATGTTACCGCCAATTGTATTTATAAATTTACATGTACCTGCCAAAGCAGCTACATTGGCCGAACAGAGAGAAGGGCATATCTCAGATTTTTTGAACATGTTCCAAAAAGTCTCAGAACAAGAGAAAGAAAGACTCTAAGTAGTGCAATCACTAAACATCTCCTTGACACAGGCCATCAGGTTGACACCCTACAATCATCCAAGGTGATTAGTAAGAAGCCAAACTCCAGTCTTTTGAAGTTTGCTGAAGCAGTTGCTATCAGGCGCCAAAAACCTGACTTATGTGTTCAAAAGGAGATGATTGTTGATCTTTCCCTGCCTTGGTGACAAATATTCTTCCGCTGCAGCTTAATTTTTTTTTAATTTTTATCTTATATATTTATTACGTCATTGATTTTATTTTTCAACTACCTTTAAAAAAAATAAATAATCTTTCAACTGAACTCTAATCACTATATTCCTATCAATGTTTATTCATTATGTAATCAATTGTTTCTAACCCATTTTTGAACTGTTGTCACAATTAATGTTGTAGAATATTCTTTCACATTAGGTATATATTAACAATATTCTGTAAGCAATTTAAATCCATTATGCAATTATGATTTTTAAATATCACAGGTTGTAAGCAGCTGACGAGAACCTACGAAATAAAATGAATTCATGTTATTCTGCTAGAATCTTTGTTCTTGCTCTTTTCAAAATGATAAAGGGAACTATGTGTATGAAACATCGTAATAATATATTATCGTTTAGTTGGTTTAATAACCTCACTAATCAACAAAATACAATAAGTGAATAAAGAAAAACCAATCATCACTTATAGTAAGCGGTACATTTATCCAAGCCTTTGTATCCATAAGGAATTTATAATACCTCTACCTCTTCATTGGCCGAATTAACCTTAATAAACGATCTTAATTATTATTATCATGTTACTTACTTACGCCTGTTACTCTTGATGAAGGAACATAGGCCGCTCACAAGCATTCTCCATCCAACCCTGTCCTGGAAAATCCTTTCTAGCTCCTTCCAGTTGTTATTCGTGCTTTCCATATCTGCTTTTATTTCCTGACGTAATGTGTTCTTAGGCCTTCCTCTTTTCCACTTCCCTTTACGATTCCAAGTTAGGGTTTGCCTCGTGATGCAGTTTGATGATTTGTGTAATGTATGTTCTATCCATTTCCATGGACTTTTCCTAATTTCTTCTTCAGCTAGAAGCTGATTTGTTCTCTCCCACAGAAGGCTGTTGCTGATGGTATCCGGCCAATGGATGTTGAGTATCTTGCGTAGACAACTATTTATAAATACTTGTACCTTCTTGATTGTAGTTGTTGTAGTTCTCCAAGTTTCAGCTCCATACAGTAGAACTGCCTTGACGTTCGTATTGAAGATTGTGACTTTGATATTGGTTGAAAGTTGTTTTGAGTTCCATATGTTCTTGAATTGTAGGAATGCGGTCCTTGCTTTGCCAATCCTCGCCTTTACGTCTGCATCTGAACCTCCTTGTTCATCGACGATGATTCCCAGGTATGTGAAGGATTCTACATCTTCCAGAGTTTCGCCATCAAGAGCGATTGGATTGCTGTTCTCCGCTTTGAATTTGAGGACCTTGGTTTTCCCCTTGTGTATGCTGAGGCCTACTGATGCAGAGACTGCTGCTACACTGGCTGTCTTCATCTGCATCTGTTCGTGTGTATGCGATAAGAGGGCTAGGTCATCTGCGAAGTCCAAATCGTCTAATTGATTCTGAGCTGTCCATTGTATTCCGTGTTTTCCTTCAGATGTCGAGGTCTTCATAATCCAGTCGACCACCAGAAGAAAGAAGGGGGAGAGTAAACAGCCTTGTCTGACTCCGGTCCTTACTTAGAATGCATCTGTCAGCTGTCCTCCATGCACGACATTGCACTTTAGTCCGTCATATGAGTTCCGGATCTATTATTATTTCACATACTCTTTATTTTCGTCACCCTCCCTTTTCCGAATATACGCTTCATTGTCCAATTATTTGAACACTTCTTGTTACGTAATCTTATGGTTCTTGTGAATGTTATTCCAGCGTCTATATTATTCAAGTCATTGGTTTATTTCCTATTATGAAACATCGATTCAAGCCTTTCTTATTCCTATCACAGCTAATACACCTGTCATTACATCATCAATTTTTACTTTTCGATTATTATGTTTATCTACGTTATCTATTCCACTGTTATCACTGACTTATAAACTGTCTTGATTGGTTTACTTACTTTCGTGTATGCATATAAATATTACTGTCAGTCAGTCAGCTACAACGTAGGACCAGGCACATCTATGCATCGGTCCAGGTTGCCATACCTCATTAGCACAGCAAGATGAACACCGGATTCATAGGAGTGGTTAGGTCAAAGGTTGCAATAAGGATATAGTATAGGAGGAAAGAATTAGTTCGTAGAAAGAAAGATATGAAGTGACTCTAATCTCATAGTTTAAGGGAAGACAGAGTGTATACACCTACGCCATTTTGACCGAGTCTGAGACATGTCACCAAGAGTCTCCAACCATTGGTTACGAAAGTCACGCGGACCACAACCAAGTAGTCTGCATCTACCAACATGGCTCAGACTAGAAGTTAGTGACTTCAAGCACTGATGCCACGTTTTGGTTTGGCCGCCCCTAACTTTCTTCCAACCATCCCCTACACCGGTTAGCATTGCACGTCGTGGTAATCGGTGTTCAGGCATACGTAATACGTGGCCCAACCATCTCAGTCGATGAAGATTCATAACCTCATCAACTGATTTACCATCATTCCCTAATACCCTGCGTCTAACCTCACTATTACTTACCCGGTGATCCCAGCAGATGCCAGCAATATTTCTAAGGCATCTGTGGTCAAATACTAGTAGCTTACGGGTGTCTTCCACTCTTAAAGGCCATGTTTCGCTGCCGTAAAGTAAGACAGAACGGACTGCCGCGCAGTATACTCGTCCTTTTATTGATAGACGGATATCTCGCCTCCGCCAAAGGTGACGTAAGTTGGCAAAAGCCAAACGAGCTTTTCGAATCCGTGCTGAGATTTCGTCAGACACCAACCCATTAGGGCTGACCAGACTTCCAAGATAAGTGAAGTTGTCGACGCGTTCGACTACTTCACTCCCTATCCTTAGTTCAGGTGTTGACGCAGACCAGTCCTGAAGCAACAACTTGCATTTAGAGGGAGAGAAGCGCATCCCAAACATTCTGTCATTGTTGCTTAGTGCTACCAGAAGACTCTGCATTTTGTCAGCGTCTTCACCAAACAGGACTATGTCATCTGCGTATTCTGAGTCGATAAGTGGACCTCCTGGTAGGAGATCAATACCCGAGAATTCAGTCGACGAGAGTGTTATTTCCATCAATAGGTCTATGATGAAGTTAAACAAAAATGGAGAAAGCGGACAGCCTTGACGGACACCACTTGAAGTTGCAAAAGTGGATGACAGTTCGCCATAAGCTCTGACTCGACTAGTAGTGTTCGAGTAAAGAGCCTTCACAAGGTTTATGTACTTCTGAGGTACGCCTTTCAATGACAGACACTGCCACAGAGTCTCGCGGTCTACAGAATCAAATGCTGCTTTTAAGTCAAGAAAGACCACCATCGTCGGACGCCGATAGGTATGCCTGTGTTCTAGAACCTGACGAATGGTGAATATGTGGTCGATGCAGCCACGACCAGGTCTAAAGCCAGCTTGGTTCTCTCGAGTTTGTAGTTCACGAGTCTTAGTTAGGCGCTTGATAATTATCGAGGCCAGTATTTTAGATACTATGTTTGTTAAACTAATCCCTCTGTGGTTGTCACAGGATGATTTTGACCCTTTCTTATATATTGGGACGATAAGTGATTGCGACCAGTCAGATGGGATAAAGTCTAATTCCCAGATCTTAGCTAAAATATTAGTCAACCTAATCGCTAAAATTGGGCCACCATCCTTAAAGACCTCTGGAGCCAATCCATCTGGACCAGCTGCCCTTCCTCGTTTCAGATTAACTATAGCCTTTTCAACTCCAGCAAGAGTTGGGGGACCTACTTCAATGTTCCATTCACACTGTCTGGGAATAGAGGGTAGTTGTACAGTAGCTGAAGGCCAGCTAAACTGTTCTCTAAAATGTTCCGCCCATCGTTCTAAACGCCTGGACTGGGAGCAGATGAGAGTATCATCTTTTTCCGAAATAATCTCACTTACACTTGACTTATTAATTCCAGTTTCTTTTATTAGTCTGTAAAGCTGTCTTGTGTTCCCTATAGTCGCCGCCTTTTCCATCTCTTTTGCTTTCGTTACCCACCACTGCTCACGGTCGTTCCTTAGACTTTTTCTTAACCTAGATCTGATTTGTTTTCGCTCTTCATCATGTTCAGAACCTGATGGGACGAGTTTACGAGAATCCATCAGTGTGACAGACCTTGAAGAAATCCACTGGTTCCTTGCAACTCTGTGGTTTAAGTCACTAATAGATGTCACTGCTGTTTCCACAGCTGATTGTATGCCCTTCCAAGCAACATCTGGGTCAGCCTCGTCTTCACAACTACCTAAGTGTGACCTCAGTTGTTCCTGGAACCTACTTTTGATTTTCTCGTTAAAAAATATTACTGTACATTAGGGTAAGGCCTGATGATCTAGTTGAGAACAATATTGTTCGCTTATATATGTTGTTCTAATTCAGAATAAGTAATTTGTTAAAATATGATCAAGCTATTGTTAAGTTAAACTGATTCCTTACATCTTCAGATTCCATTTCTTGTTGAGTTAACGTGAGACATTTAAGAAAAATTCATACACTATTCACTCATTAGCTGATAATAATTTGTAGGTTCGCATAACTCATGTTCGGATAAACGTACCACTTACCATAAGAGATGATTGGTTTTTCAGTCACTTGTAGATCCAACAACTTTTGATAAACATCTGGCGTCATGAAGAAGAGGTAAGCCTATAGAGTGAGGTTAGACGCAGGGTATTAGGGAATGATGGTAAATCAGTTGATGAGGTTGTGAATCTTGATCGAATGAGATGGTTGGACGTGTTATGTATGCCTGAACACCAATTACCACGACGTACAATGCTAACCGGTGTTAAGGATGGTTGGAAGAAAGTTAGGGGCGGCCAAAACAAAACGTGGCATCAGTCCTTGAAGTCAATAACTTCTGATCTCAGCCATGTTGGTAAATGCAGACTACTTGGTTGTAGTCCGTGTGACTTTCGTAACCAATGGTTGGAGACTCTTGGTGACATGTCTCAGACTCGGTCAAAATGGCGTAGGTGTATACACTCTGTCTTCCCTTAAACTATGAGATTAGAGTCACTTCATATCTTCCTTTCTACGAGCTAATACTTTCTTCTCGTACCATATCCTTATATGCAATCTTTCTTCTATATATTACCACCATTGACTTAACCATTCCTATGAATCCGGTGTTCATCTTGCTGTGTTAATGCGGTATGACAACTTTGACCGATGCATAGATGTGCTTGGTCCTACGTCGTAGCTGATTGACTGATTACAACAGTGATTTGAAGCAAGCGGTTGTTGATACCGGCCATAGTTAACTCAAACGCATACCGCCGTAGTTGGTTCACTCTGGGACTAAGTGGCTAACGCGATGGAGTTTGAAGTAAACGGCACTGGCCTCGAGTACCCGGAATGATGCAGGTATATCCAGCTGATGAGCCCTAAATGGGACGAAACATCCGTCGTGGATTCCACACTAGACACTATCCATCATTATTCAGAATGCTTATGAATCAAGGCTATTCTGAGGCAATGTGCACAGTATGTCCATATATCAATAAGAGACTGATCAATTGCAGTCCTAATTTATTTATTTGCTTAGGGGACAACACACGGAGCCTTCGACCTAAAGATCTGGTTCACAAGGCATTAGAGCATCGTAAGGAGCTGCAGTCCCATGATAGCCGGTGACCAACGATTGGTTCATACGCCATTTGTTCCTTCAGGATAATGAAGCCCATGTGGAGCACTGGTTTGGAATTAGGATTTTCCAACTCCCCTATGTGGACTGTCCATGTCCACCAACGTGGTTAAAGCGCCGGACATCCGCTTTTTGTCCTGTCAATTTCGTAAACAACACCCCCACCACGAGATGGCAATGAGTAGGACTTCCTTGGCAGAGGATATACCCCTGGCCATGTGGGAGCATTTCGAGAGGGAGAGCGGACTCACCCCACTCTCGGCCGTACCAGGGCATTGGAGTCCTAAACATCAATGGGAAGACTCAAGTAAACAATATCAAGTGAATTTAAGTCTGTATTGTTAAGAAAAATGGGAAGTTTCTTCAGTTTTAGGACGTTCTACAAGTGTTGTGGTGGCAACAATAGTGATAGATGTATGCTTTTCATATATGAGTTTTCCATGAAGAGCTTTTAAGGACTGAGTTTTACGGGTTTTCGAGCTATTATGAAATCAAGTGAGACTTACATTGATATCGATCTAGGAAGTCTAAAGACTTGTGATTTACGTAATACCCGTACAGTATTTGGGGACTGATATATGTGGACACTGTACGGGGAACTGTCTTTGCACACGAAAATTGGTCTGTTAGTCTCCAGTCAAAACAAGTTGTAAAACAGGGGACTCAAGCTTTTGAGATAAATGAATTTGATTGTGACTACCTATAATATGTAATATATACATAAATAGGGAAAAAAGGATATAGACATTGGGCACTTGATACAGCATAATTTGACTAAATTAATGCAAAACTACAGAGAACGTTATACTCCGATCGCATATACACCAAACAAGTAGTTGATAAGTGTTTGCCCATAAGAAATAGTATATTTGGTCGCGTATACACAAAAGGTGGGAGGCTGTTGGGTTAAATATTAAGAGGATTACATACAAGTGCCTCAAGATAAGGTGAATCCCTAAACATTAAATTAGCAAACTTACTTGACCGACCTTCCTGAATATTTACAGAAGTTGATCTACATTTCTGCTTGATTGTAACTGCGAGACGTTGTGCTCGAGGGAAATACCCTCATCCTCCACTACACAATTTGAAAATAGTCACTTTGAAAAACTATTCGGTTATTAAAATACAGTTATAATGATTAGTTATACATCTCAAACTAAATCCTGATAATGGGCAAGAAACAATTGATTTACACACAGTGAAGTCAACTCGGTTCAATATCTAGTTATCTCTAAACATATTTACAGTTAGATCTTTAAATAATCAACTGAAATTATTAGATCTATAATTCCAGTTATCCATAACTTGGAAATTATAATCACACTAAGTTTGTTTTATTGAGCGAAGCTAACCTTGGATTTAATATGGATATTTATTTTATTAACTGTTTAACCACACTGGAGAAATGACACAGAAAACCAAGGCCAAAGATGATGTTGGGCAAACGATTAGCCTGGAAGAACATACAATAGACTATAAATGCAGCTTAGCGTAACAAATTATTGGTTATCCATGGAAAACGTAACATTTTATACATAACTTGAAACCGATAAATGATGCTTCGCCAAATTATTGGCTGGTTATCCTGAAATATTTTGTTTCGCCTATTTCTGTCTAGAAGAAACATGCTTACGATTTAATACAGATCATCATAAAGCCAACAGGAGAAAACAATAAATTCTTGAATGGATATATTGGCAGTTTTACCCTATGCTTATGAAACCTGGCTTGTCTAAGTTGAAGATATTAGACGACTATGCTTGATTATTGTTGACATCCAGTGGCAAAACCACGTTAGTAATATGTGTTCAGACAGTGACGATGATTCAATTAGTGTCACCACCCAGAAACACTGACATTGAAGGCCTGGACATATACTACGAATGTTGTCCAATGGATTTCACACCGTGCATTATTTGTCGACGCTAGACCTAGTTAGAGAAAAACGGTGGTCCAGGCATGGTAAAGTGTCGTGGTATGAAAGAAGGCTGTAGAAGACTGGCTTCTGTTGGTCCTTCGCGACTCCCTGGTTGTGGTCCTGGAGCTAGTGCAACAATGGCTTGAGCCGTTATCAGAAATGGCGCAGAATAGAAGCCAGTGGTGGTACTACAGCAACTCTTTCGTCATATAAGAGTAACGTCTATAGCTGGAAGAACCCTTTATGAATACATTTTTCTCAATAAAACTTTTCCACTTCACTAATTTTTACTGTTTGTCCTATATATATATATATATATATATATATATATATATATATATATATATATATATATATATATATATACGGATGCTTTTGAAACATACCAATGTTCGATAGTTACGGCCAACTTCTTCGTAGTGCGTTGCATGTTTCGAATCGAGAATTTAAAAGCTTTATTTAGAGCCAACAGATAGCCTGAAAAATTGCACAATAATTAGGAGCCAACTTAAAGCGCAATTTGAAGATTTGCTACAAATCAACATATTCATTTACACAAAAATTGACTAATTTAATAAAGTTATAGGGAAGAAACGTGTACTCACAAATACAGGGAAAATTGAGATCATAACCCAATGAAATCGCTATTGAGCTATACTCACAACTCGACCATCACTTAACGAGTATGCAATATTAGTCGGTATTCGGTCACTTTAAAGACTAGCAAGATGCCTTGTTTCAGATGTTTTACTCATCTCAATTAAGAGTAGATGCCTAAAGGAGGATTTCAAAGATACTTACGAAGAACTTAAATCAAACTGCCGTACATATTAATATAACATTTTTATACTACCCATTTCTATCCGTTTTGAGTACGTTATTCTTAGGTTCCATTCTAGTCTACTCCGTCCATAACCATTTGCTGAGCAACAAATCTACTTCACAGTGGTGACAACCTCAACTTCGAGTGTAGATTCCATAAGAGTTGAGTAGCTCTAATGAATCTATATAAGTATCTAATCTGGTACAAACATCCCTTTAAGATGTCTAAACAACCCCACTACCGAGTCCTTTCACATTAGAAATATGTACTACGAGAATACTTCCAGCGACTATAAGCTATGAACGAACCAATCACATTTAGGATAACAGGTCTTGTATTTTGGTGCGAACAGCGTTTTGGCATTTTAGCTGATGTCAGTTCGTGAAAACCTCGAGTCTAATTCCTAGCCCTAACCACCAACTGTAAATCATAATACGAATTCCTCACGCTGGTTTGTGACCATCATTTGGTTCTAGCCAGAAGATGGACATGCTGAAGGTCACTTTAGAGTTGCTCAAAAGCCGTCCGTAAATTGCTCTCACCACATTACCTCATAATACGTTTTAAAAAGCATAACATACATTGTGACGTTTACCTAGCCCAAAGACCTTCAAAGTTTTCATATTCTATAAAACCAAACTAGGCGCAGTTATGAAATTTTTGAAAGCTGTGTGCGCCACATCGTGCTTTTGGATTCTTAAATACAATCTTTTAGTATCTATAGGCATGAATGCTACTCTTCTTAGGATGACAATACACAACCATTTCGAAATTCCTATGACACCGCTGGACAGTGGTCCTTTCCACTTAGTTCTGACTAGCTATTTTAGAAACTTAAAGCAGTGCAACGGCATATGACGGCTTTCCTGTAATTTCACTAGCACAATCATCCTTGGCTGACGGCCTAATTGTGACATCCGGGAATCCTTACATTTCGGTAGCAAGATTGATACCCTTATCAAGAGAAATCAACTTTGTAGAATGGTTGTTATATTGAGAAATCAGTCTTCAGTAATAAGGATAGGTCTATCGACCTATATTAATCCTTGAAGTTTGTAATACTGTGGAGGTCCAACCTCGTTTTGAATATATTAACAGACGGTGCTGATATTACGTGTTCCGGTAGAGAATTCCAGTAATTCACTACTCGGTGAGAGAAACGGAACTCCAGAAGTAAACGGTTTGACCTCGGTTTTTGAACTTCCTTCTAATGTCCTCTCAAATGATCGCTTCTAGACAGAAGCAAAAGATAAGACATGTTATTACCAAGGTCATCGTTCAGTGTACGATAAGCCAATATTAGATCACCCCGTATTCTACGGTAAGATAACGGAAATAAGTTAAGGTGTCTCAGTCTGTCTTCATAAGATAGGCCGGATAGACCTTGTACCATCTTAGTAGCCCGTCGTTGGACTCTTTTTAGCATATCTACTTCATATTTGAAACAAGGACACGCTGCTTGAATCCCGTATTCTAAATGTGGTCGCACATAAATCGGGTATAGTAACCTAAACATTTCATCATCTAAATACTGGAAAGACCTACAAATTGACCATAATACCCTATAGCCTTTTGCCGCAGCAGCCTTACAGTGACTAGTGGTTTTGAGATCATTGCTTAATATGACTCCTACATCTTTAGAGTTGTTCATTTCATAGGATTTACCGACCGATAATTCTGTAAAACCGTCAGACTCCAGAAACTTCAGAATTAAACATAAAAAATATTGTGCTATATTGGGACAACTTTAAAGATAATACACATACAACGGGAGGAGATATCACATACATACACCAACGGACTCCAAGGCAGATTTCCCGCTGTTTGACGAAAACAATATTTAAAACAAACAACCAAATAACTCAAGTGGTTCTGGGAGAAAAAAACCCTTAGATTTCATGTTTGTGTAATAAGGACAAAAGACCCACGGCCTATGTTATTCCTGTCAGATCGTGTAAAAAGACGGGAAGCCGGAAAAGAACTACAACAGGTTAGACGCTGGCGAAAAGGACATAAAAATTGTAAATTTTCGGGTTGTGAGGCTCCGACAGAGAATGATGTCAAGGCCACTCTGGGTGAAGCACGAAGCCACTTAAATAGGCTTCGGATCTGTTACACTCATGTCCGAAGCTTACTCAATAAGTGATCGGAACTAGGTATGCAGATTGACTATACAAAGCCAGACATGATAACAGTCACAGAAACCTGGCTGGCACAGTCTATAGATAGTATGGAACTTGATTTCAAGGGTTTCACGTTAGTAAGAGTCGACGGAATACAAAAGCGTAAAGGGGGGGTGAGTAGCTCCATTCATTAGGAATGCTATCCCATTTGCCCTTATCGACAGTGTACCCTATGAGAGTGGGACGTGTGAATTAGTTAGTCTCCGCTTGAAATGCAAGGGACAAGAGCTAATGATTGGTTTGGTCTATCGCAGTCCAAGCTGTGAGGTAAGTGAGGTCCTGCTATGCAGTCTTAATACTTGATCACAAAGTGGTCGATGTCTAATCCTAGGGAACTTTAATGCACCTATGGTAGACTGGGAAAATCTGTGAACTGAATCTTCAGAAAATTCCTTCGAGCAGGAACTAGTTGATGCAGTTATCACATGTGCTCTAGTGCAACATGTGAAAAAAGCGACTAGGTACGATTCGGATTCTGAATCATCCTCACTAGTTGTGATACTCTCTCACTATCTGGATGACGTTGCGAACCTCCATTACATGCCACCCGTAGGAAAAGTGATCACGCAGTTCCGACTTTCGACTTCCATATAACTGTCAATCACGAGCACGCGTCAGCCCAATCCAGACCTAACGTCTGGAAAGCAAATATACCACATATCATGCACTCAGCATCGTTAGTAGATTGGACAATAGACCCAGAGTCCTCAATTGAAACGGCCTGGGACGCATTTTGAAATTCATACCTAAAAGTCACCGCACCCCACATCCCTTGTACTATACCAAATGGGCCGAAAAAATCACTACCATGGTTCATTAGGGAAGTCCGTATCCTTCTCCGTAAGAAAAGGAAAATGTGAGATAGATTTAGGTTACTGGGGACTGATGAGTCAAAATCTCAGTATCGAAATGCTCGGAATACTTTTGCCTCGACCCTCCGTAAGTCTAGGAAACTGTACGAAGGAATCCATAGAATGTCCTAAACGCTTGTATTCCTATATAAACCAAAGAACAAAAGAAGGAAAAATACTCCTGAACTAAGGGAAACAGTACTGGCTCATATCGACGCCAAAACGTTTTTGACTTTTTATACACTGTTCGTACGTCCTAAACGTGAGTACTGCATACAAGCGGCCAGCCCCTGCTTAGAAAAGACAGTGTGATTCTGGAAAACATTCAGAGAACACCAACTAAGCTGATTCCCAGAATAGCGAAGCTTCCTTATGATGCTCGACTGCCCAAGCTAAACATTTTCCCGAGGCGACGTGATTACAGTTTTCAAATTGCTTAGTGATAAATTTGGATAACTTTTTCTGGTTAGCGTTTTTTTAGAGAGTTAGTTTTCTACGGGATGGGGACGCTAACCCCATGCCCAACCCTACTCCTTTATCCGGGCTTGGGACCGGCAGTAGCCCCCGAAGGGACTCTAGGCGGAACTCTTGGGCAGAAACCTGGAGAACTACGAAAACCATCATCCAGAAGATACAAGTGTTTATTAACAGTTGTCTATGCAAAATACTTCAGGTCCGTTGTCCGGACACTATTACAAACAACCTACTGTGGGAGAGAAGAAATCAGATCCAAGCGGAGGAAGAAATCAGGAATAAGTGATGGAAGTGGATAGGACACACATTGAGGAAAGCACCGAACTGCGTCACAAGGTAAGCTCTCACAAGGAATCCTCAAGGCCAAAGGAAAAGAGGTAGACCAAAGAACACATTACGCCGGGAAATGGAAATAGACATGAGAAAAATGAACAAGAATTGGATGGAACTAGAAAAGTAGGCCCAGGACGGAGTGGGTTGGAGAATGCTGGTCTGCGGTCTATGCTCCATTAGGAGTAACAGGCGTAAATAAGTAAGTAATTGATTAACGCTTGATTAAATGGAATTGGCTCATACGACTTCTCCACCGCCCATCTTTTCACTTCGCCGTCTTCTTTCTCATCGAATCATCAACGAGTTGAACTCATTACTTCAGCACGTGGTTGAGGCTCCATCCGTCGATTCTTTCAAAAGAAAGTTGAATCAACTGAGAGACCACCATTGCCAGGATTACACAGGCTATCAAGCCTTATATCCTTTCCAAACTGAAACTGATCATTCTGTGAGTGTCAAGTCTTCTCTTGAATGAGTCGATTGAAGTTGCGGACACCACTGCTTCGGGTAACAGGTTCCAAGTATTGATGACTCGGTGTGAAAACCTGTATGCTACGGGTATTTTGTTCATACTCGCCTTTTCTACTCCCCTGCTATATCTTCGGCGATGTCGATCCAGTGTGAAAAAAGAGAGAACATGTTAGGTCCAAACAAGTGGAAATTAGGTCCTGAATAAAAACAACAGGGTGATTCAAACTCCTACTAAATCGAACATATCACGCCCAAAATCATTTCTCATTACCCTATACACAGAATTATGGTCACCTGTAAAACTGAGCTTCGAGAGATTAAAGAGGTCTAGCTTTTGAATCCTCTCTTTATGTAGCATGCCATTGAGTTCTGGAATTGCACAGGTAGCTGTCTCCGTACGTTTTCCAGTATATACGAGTCACCTTTTAAACAGGGGCTTGTAGCCTGAATTCAGTTTTCAGGCTTTTATCTCGCTAAGGTTTTGTATTCTGCAGTGATATGATGATTAGGAGTATTTGAATTATAGTATGAACTAGGAATCCCAGAAATAACGTAGTCGGATCGAGAAGTACCAAATAGCCACAAACGAATGTACTGTATTTGGCATTCAAAATCAAGCATTCAACAAGTACAAATGTATCATTAGTTCATTCAAACACCACATCCGCCACAGCCTAAATTGGAGTCTAAGTGTCTGTAATCAATTGTACGTCTTCTCAAGTTCATCCTGTGTCTGTCGGACAGTGTATTAGATAAGGACTCTGTATTATCTAGAATGTACTCAGTAGCATTAGAATTAAAAACCGAAATTAGAACAGACTAACCTGGTTCCTGGAATTGTATTTGATCAACATGTCGACTGTGTGTACTTAAGTCATTGGTATCTAGAATTCGCACCATAGATTTCCCGATATTCTTCAGGACAATCCTCGTGGATGAACGACGATAATTTCCACGATAATAGGTAACTTCTGCAAACTCCAAACATCTCACATTCGACCGAAAAATTCTTCCTTTCAACAGCTTTGATGGAGTCTCTTCCGCCACCGAATGTCTGTTATTTCTATATTGCAGTAGAAAGGTATCTACCCACCCTTTCCAGCTCATTAAATGTTGAGGTGGCAATAGAATCAATAGAAGTCTTCAATGTCGTGATAAACTTTTCTGCCTGACCATTAGAACAAGGATTTCTGGGGGCAGTGAACAGATGTTTTCACCGTATACCATTCAACCAAGTAGTGACTGAATCTGCAACGAAATGAGAGCCATTATCAGTCACTAACACCATGGGCACCCCTTCTCGACTAAACACCTTTCATAATGCTTGGATTGTAAAATCAGAATTTGGTGAAGCTGTGAAAAAACTTCAGGCCACATTGAAAAGGAATCAATGACTACAAGTGCATAGTATTTGCCAAGAAAGGGATCACAATAGTCTGCATGAACTATCTGCCAGGCCTCAGTCGATACTAGCCATGGAGCCTTCTTTGATGGCTGATTTTTCAACTGATGACATTTTTCACAATTCTTTGCTTTACGACATATATCTGCATTTATCTCTGGCCACTGACATGTGAGCCTTGCCAAGGACTTCATTTTCTCAACACCTAAATGACCACTATGAAGATCTTCAAGAACAGATTTACGTAATGAAGGAGGAATGACAGCAAGATCATTTAAACACAGAATATCATCCGGAGTAGTGTATAGCTCATCCCGCTTTGAAAAATAGACAGGAAATCTACGTTTCAGATTAGCATTCCAGCCTTTCCGTATAGCACTGAGTATACATCCAAAGTATCTACGAGTTTCTCTATTGAGATCTGGATGTCTCGCTGGTAAAGGCTGCACTAACAAACAGTCTGAAGTATCAACAGGTCTATCTTGTAATGATTGTCGAGAAATGTCAACGTGTTGAATTTGTTTGGCACTTCTGTGCTGAACCGTATAGTCATATGCACTCAAAGCAATACTCCGTCGTTGAACCATAGCAGCTGAGGAACGTGCTAAGGATTTTTCAGGATGATAAGTAAACTTTAAAGCTTCGTGATCAGTAAAAATAGTGAATTTCTTTCCGAGTAATTATTTATGAAGTCTTTTAACAGCCAAAAACACAGCTATTGCTTCTCGCTGATTCTGTGAATAACCTTGTTCAGTTACAGTAAGTTTGCGTGAAACACAAATAATTGGTCTACATTCCTGCTCCAAAACTGCGCAAATACCCACAGGTGATGTATCAGTAATAAGCACAGAATGTACATTAGGGGAGTAGGTTCTGAGAACAGCATCACTTTGAAGAAACTTGAGTAGACTTCGTCAGCACGACTCCTGTTCCTCACTCCATTTGAATGAATTGGATGTCAAAATATTAAATAAATAATTGACATGTGAAGAAAAATTGTGAACAAAACGGGAATAGTATTAAAGAGCACTCACTAGTGAATGTAGTCCCGTAATATTTTTTGGAGACGGTGCATTTGTCAGTGGAGCTAGTCGTTTCATATCTGGTCTAAAACCATTACCACCAACTAGGAATCCAAGACATTCAAAACTAGATACACAAAATGAACACTTGTTTGGATTCACTGTATTATCCTTCTCAATTAAACGACGCAATAAAGCAACAAGTCTCTGGTCATGAACAACCTTATCAGAACCATGAACAATGAGATCATCTTGATAAACTTCAACACCCTCAAGATCACTAACTATTTTATTCAGAACTTCCTGAAATATGGCTGGAAAAAAACTTGGACCAAATGGAAGGACGTTGTATTTGAACAGACCAAAAGGAGTGTTTATTGTCATCCAAATAGATGAGGATTGATCTAAAATGATTTAAAGATAAGCATCTTTTAGGTCGACTTTTGAGAACACTTTAGAACCATGAAGTCGATTTACAATATCTTCATCCTCTACCGTCGTGCACGTTTGCTTCAACAAACGGCAGTTCAGTGTTAACCTATAGTCACCACATATTCTAGGGGTCTTGCCGTCCGACTTCAGTGGCGTAACAATAGGAGTACCCCATGCTCAAGAATGAATCGGTCCAATTACGCCTTTCGCGCACAAATCGTTTAATGTCTTATGCACTGCATCGAAGACCATAAGGAATTATTCAACCTTTAAGAAAGACTGCATCACCCTGTACTTGAAATTTTATATTGCTGAATTTTCATACCTCCACTGCACTTACCACACGTAACTACCAATTATTTAAGTAAGGCATCAGAATTTTCTTTGGAAACTAGGAAAGACAACTCCACTTTAGGCCTTTTCAAATTCCTTAAACCTACTATTGACAGTTCTTTTTCGCTAACTAAAAATTCATGAAACATTTTAGATCAAGCAATGGTTTAATACTCGTTAGTGGTCCTCACTGCCACTTTTTACATGCTCATAAAGATTATGCACTAAGTTAACTAGTATTGCTGCAACATGATTTGTATTGAAGTCATATAATTCATTTTCATTAGCATCATTCAATTTTTTTCTATTATATTATTAATTTTTGGCATTTCCGAATCAACAATCGTGAACACGTTCTGAACCATCAAAAACCTCTGACATAGAACAGCACTACCTATTTTATTTTTTACATCTCATCCCCTAATCAAAGCTATCCAGAAATGGTCTCTTGACAACGCCGAAATGCTTTGTTACGATTTGACAAGCACGTAAAATGATCGATTTAAGCGATGAAACCAAGAACTAAAATAGTTAATAGCCTGACTAATAACTATCTACTCAAATAGTGTTTTTCTCACACGGTCGCCTTGATAGAAACACTAACTAAAAGTCCATACCATTATCACAGGGATGGGTTAGGAGTTATACTCCCCTTGGTTAAAACCTATGCTCTCATTTAGGTATCATTACCAAGGTTTGACTTGATAATTTCGAATAAATTGAGCATTGAGTAGACTGTCAAAAATCTAATTTTTCTACAAATATATATTATTTATGTTCTCGGGGTTTGTACCCACTTTATCAATGTATGAACACTTAGTTAACTGAAGATATCATGCAGTATATTACCTCTAAGGTGACTATAACAGTTACAGTGGTTTTATAAGTGACCTATTAGGTAATCAGAACATCGAGTCTAGAGTAGATCTCTTACAAATACACTAATGTTTAAATAATTTCTCTTAGCTACCTGTCTAAAATTCACATAATTATCAGTTTTTACGCATTAAAATGTTTTGATAATCATTGATATTTATTAATAGTATTAATAAATTTTATCACAGTCGAGTAATAATGAGGTCGAGAAAATCTTGTAGTGGCATTGGACAATAGCCACACAATCCACAAAGCTGAACACGAGACTACTCAGAAAATAGATATTCAATATTTAACGCGGATAAATACCTAACAATGGAGAAGGCGCGAACAATGAATTAATGGACTGGAGTTGATCGAGTGGCATGGCTCGTCCATGCAGGCGTGGTCCATCTCAGTGTTACTGTATATCTTCTATTCATATTAAATATATTGTTCTTTCTCTAGCCTAACCTTATTCCTCATCATGTATTGGTAATTGATACGATACAGTGAGTTGGTGTAGTCGATGGTGTGACTTCCACGTAAGATCTTATAGATTAGGCAGTTATATCATGACGAATCTACAATTTTGGGATTAGGTCTATTATTAGAGCAGTACTAATATCATAGTAGACCATAATTCTACATTGGTGAGCCCAACTAAAGAAACGCAACCTATTATTATTAATCCTTATTTCCACTTCAACTTTCTCGATCGATTTTATATTTATGTTAACACTGTATTCTAATAGTCCTCTGATTAATGCTCACATGCATTATCGTAATGTTATATTGATTAGTCCTCATGACAAACTAGCTCAATCGATAATAAAAACTGGTCGTCTGTATTAACTAATTAGCTTTGATGGTTCGTTAACAAGCTGTAATAGCATTTACATGCTTCAGCGACATAGTCTTGTTTAAACATCAAGCTCTAGCAAATATGACCTGTAAATAGCGTAAATATACATTGAC
The DNA here is from genome assembly GCF_000699445.3 of Schistosoma haematobium. Classification (NCBI taxonomy): domain Eukaryota; kingdom Metazoa; phylum Platyhelminthes; class Trematoda; order Strigeidida; family Schistosomatidae; genus Schistosoma; species Schistosoma haematobium. The sequence goes on along the minus strand of NC_067196.1, from coordinate 92,643,313 downwards.
TAACAATGCGATCAAGGACTAAATAGTTCTTTGGATCTAATTCTCAGTGTTCCTTCACTTAACACCTCATCCTGTTTTAAACGATGCACTATCCTGTAATATCTTTTCTTCCGACCACTGCCTGCCTAATTTCATATTCTCGAGTTCCATTGCCAAACAACGAGGATGACTACTCCAAAAACATACGGTGAGTTTCAGCTATAAGTTTTCTGCAATCATTTTTAGATGGTTCGTTCAATGACAACCATACAATTATCTGGATTCATTCGATTGTTCTGATCCGAGCGAGTGTAAAAAACCTCAACAGCATCAAGCACCCTGGAATTAATTGCCATACTGCATGTTTTATTCTGGATGCTTTTGGATCAATACTACTCACGAATGGCGTTATATATGTCGTCCACTGAATAATCTAATTTTCAAAAATAATCAAGGCGAGTTCAACTATTTTACTGGATGATTTTTTTTACTTAACATGTATATGTTTTCCAGTTGCTTTTGCCACATATTTGTAAGTGTCCCTAGGCTAAATGCAGTAACTTCTTATGGAATGTTTATAACGCGTTACATTCCTGCCTGAAGTTTCATAAGCAGTCTTGACTTTAAAATTATTTTTCCTGGTCATGTTCATTATTTTTAAATTTTTATATACGTCAACAACCTGCATGTTAACCTGGCCCGTACATACGTTACACTATATCTTCATATCTTTTGAATTTAGAAATCATCTGAATCGCCTTTAACATTTATCAATAAACCCATCATAGCTGTTCTTGCTAATCGTATTTGGGTTTATGGATTGATTTATTATATTATTAGCCTAAAGTGCGAACATAGTTTAGATAATAAGATTAAAAATTTAGGTACTATCAACTGCACTAGTGAAAAAACTAAATCCTCAGGTAGCTGTTGGCTAAACAAACGCTTAAAATCAAAACTCCGTAGCCTACTAGAATTAACACTAAACGAATCTTTCTGAATTAAAATTTATAATTAAATTAGGCGTCTCGGATTCTTTGACGTTACAAATTTCTGACAATCTCGAATCACCTAAAGTAACAATATCTATTTTTCCACTGACTAATTCTCATTCAACACTATAACTAGTTAAACGTAATAGTTTCAGGATATCGTCATAAAGCATTGTCATGACTTGACAATCACGTAATATGATTGATAAAATTAATGAAACTATTAGCAAAATCAGTCAGCAAATTGACTTATAATTATCATTAGTGTTGTTTTTCTTTTAGCTTCATTCACTACAGATGATTACAGTATGTTTCTCTATCCGATGCTCACTCAGCAAATATCTCGAATCCTTGTCAGTCTAATTGGAGGTTTAGCGACACAATCATGCATGCAAATAATCAGTAAAAGCAGTCGAGCAAGTCTCCTGCAAACTGAAAACATCAATGTCGAATTTACCCCAACACTGACTAAGGTTCAAGCCGTTTTCATAGACATGAGTTGGGAGTGTGCTCCCCTTGGTTACAACTTATGTACTCCCTGATAATCACATGAGCGTCACTCACGGTTAATCATCTTGTAAAAACTTATTTGGCCGAGTACATCTTACAGCACCACATCACCTAGTAATGTGACACAGGCTTAACTGATTTCAGTAACTTATAATCACTATATCTCAAATCGTGTTCCGCTTTATGATAAACGGCATACTTGCAACTAACTTGTATGCACCATCAGCCGGCAAGTATAAATATAAATAAATAGTCTATCGCAGATCAAAACATTGAGTCTAGAGCATATCTCTTACGAACACACTCATGTTTAACGATTATTTCCTAGCTATCTGTCCAAAATCCATATAATTATCGCTCATGTATCTAAATTTTATTTTGATAACTATTCATGTGTATTAGTAGTATTACTAAATTCTATCACGGTCAAGTAAAAATGAGGTTGAGAAAATCTCCCCGTAACTAAATAAACCGTATCAAACTAACTGGAGTACTAGTTGGAATTCCTTTTCATGGAAATACTTTTGTTCCTTCAGTTAGCCTACTAATACAGATGCAATTGGAAATCAATTCATATGGACAACTTACCGGCATAATCGTTATCTGATTTCATAGTTTAAACCAAAACTAATACCAATATTAACATTTCTACAATATTCATTACTTTAATATTTCTAAACACAAAATAATTACTGCCTATAAGTCAAGTTATTAACACGCATCGTTTTATTATTATTATTATTATTATTATTATTATTATTATTATTGTAATCCCATTTTCTATAGCTCAAATAATCTTCACCCAAATTTTCATTTCAAGCATGTTAAGCATGAAGGCAGATATTTTAAAATTATTACATGTATTTCCCGACCAGATGCTGCCGCCGTCTTTTTGATTTATCTTTCAGCTTATCAATACCCGGAGGATCGTTATTATCCTTGGTAACCTTCGGCGCGCGACGATCCCATCCAATTTGGTATCGAACCAACATCACGTTGATTCTGGTGGGAGAGTAGTGTAGTGGCATTGGACAATAGCCACACAATCCACAAAGCTGAACACGAGACTACTCAGAAAATAGATATTCAATATTTAACGCGGATAAATACCTAACAATGGAGAAGGCGCGAACAATGAATTAATGGACTGGAGTTGATCGAGTGGCATGGCTCGTCCATGCAGGCGTGGTCCATCTCAGTGTTACTGTATATCTTCTATTCATATTAAATATATTGTTCTTTCTCTAGCCTAACCTTATTCCTCATCATGTATTGGTAATTGATACGATACAGTGAGTTGGTGTAGTCGATGGTGTGACTTCCACGTAAGATCTTATAGATTAGGCAGTTATATCATGACGAATCTACAATTTTGGGATTAGGTCTATTATTAGAGCAGTACTAATATCATAGTAGACCATAATTCTACAATCTCCCTGTAACCAAATAGACAGTATCAAACTTAGCAAACTAACGGGAACGCTAGTTGGAATTCTTCTGTCTCACGGTTATTTTTTGTTTCTTTAGAAAGACTCCTAATGCAGATGCCACTAGAATTGAACTCATACGGGTAGAATGCCCATATAAACGTCAACGGACATTCTAGTCTGAACCAAATGTAATACCGCTATTAACGCCGGCACAATATTGATTTTTTTATATTTCTAAGCACAAAATATCCTTACTACCTATGAGTTATTAGCCAATAGCTATTACTGCGCATCTTACGGCGATTTATTGAAATATCTACACACGAAATCATTGATAATTGCTATAGTACCACCCAGTTTAGCTCAACTTTCCATTTCGCGCGCGTTAAGAATTAAAACAAACATTTTGTGACTGTAGCGTGTACTTACCGACCACTTGTTCCCGCCTACTTTCTGAATTATCTTACAGTTTATCAATACCCAGAGGATTCTTATTATTCTTGGTAACCTTCGGCGTGCGACAATTCCACGCAATTTGGTATCGAACCAATATCACGTTGGTTCGTATGAGAGAGCTGCGCAGCGGCGTTGAGCCCTAACCACACAATCCTCAAAGCTGAACACGAAACAGCTGAGAAAACAGATACTCAACATTTAACGCGGGGAATAACCTAACTATAGAGAATGCGAGAAGAAGAATTCAGTCAATTCAAATTAATCAGATGGCATGGCTCAGTCCTGCAGGTGTGATCATTATTGTGTAGCCTATCCCTTTTATTCATATGAAATATTGTTTTATCTCCAGTCCTAATGTGTTCTCCATTATATGTTGGTGATTGTTACGATACAATGAGTCAGTGTAGATAATTATTTTAATTCCTCGTAAGATCTTATAGATTAGGCAGTTACACCATGACAAAACTACAATTTTAGGGTAAGGTCTACTGATAATGATAATTTATTCTCAAATAACAGTTTGTTACGTGAGGCGTGCCAGTTTACAGGCAAAATGAAACTGTTACAGAAGTTACAGGCTTCACTCTAGTGGGTTACTTAATTTGTTTGATATTTTATAAGGTACAAAAAATAGAGGGATATTACTTCTCACATATAAATGCAAATAACATTAGTAAGATCCGTATTTCCAATATAACAGTTGGTGCGCTTTATTGAGGTTGCGTTGCGACGTGCAAATGATAGTCGAGAGTAAATTCACGTAAATGTGAGAGTTTTCTATAAACTATGACCTTATATCCCTCTGGAAAATTTGAGGCATTAATGATGGTGCAGAACAAAGCCAGCTGTTCCATATGCGTTATCGGTGGCATATCTTGAGAAGGCTGAAAAAAGTGTAAGATAAAGAAAAGCACACACTGTTCATGCATATTGGAATTGAGTCATTTGGGATGAAATAGTAAAGGTATGACCACTTAGTTTAAGTTTCTGTTATTAAGGTACTTTTTAAGCAAGAACATTTGAATAGATTAACGAAAGCAAGCGTAAATATGGTATGAATGGACAAAAACAGTATAAATGGATATGGTTAAAAAGAAGCTGAAAGTACAAGATAATGTAAGGCTTTAAAATATAGTGCTTAAAACAGTATTCTGATACACAAATGGCTATCTCCCTTTTTGTCGTAGCCATTTCAGCTCCTCTTTACTTTTGTTGATTTTGTACGGTCATGAGTAGATTTCATCTTTAGTGAATTGTCTAGTTTTGCTTGTAATATTATTACTCTGTAGGTAGTGAAATCAATTCAACGTCACAAACAGGATTTAAAGAGGTGTTTTGTAAATTAAATTAGTATCAATACGATTGGTTTATGACATCCCCCGTGACAACAGGGAGCTGTAATTTAACAAAATGTTTTGCCCCACAGATATGGGTGGATCAAAGTTGTCTCCTCCCATCATGTTTGCTGGTCATCAATGCCACCCTCCCTCACTTTGTGGTGTTGGACTCTCTTACGTTTGCAGTGTGTATGAATACTGCTTTAAGCTAAGCTCCTTGTTGGAACACAATGTCTCCACTACCTCCATGTTACAAGCAAATAAGGTGGTTAAAGCTTCTGTATTGTGGGTTAGACATCCATTTAATGTACCACACTGCTATAAAGATAATTAATGGTATAAGTTACTGGTCAGATCATATGTGGTTTAGAGATGGTAAGGATAGATAGAAAACCTAAAAATATGCGAGAGTTTAGAATTGTAAAATTTTTGGAGTAAGAAAAGGAAACAATGAGCGACTCACAAGAACTTGGGACATTTTGAGCCTCTTATAATTGGCCATAGTTGATCAGGATCCATGAGATTAGTGAGTTATCTGTATGCCTGTAATATAAAAAAAGACATGACACTTATGAAGAATAATACAAATGTAACTACTAGGGAGAACCGGGATCTGAAAGTGAGGAGTACGAGGATAAGGGCATGTGCAATTAACAGTAAATAATGGGAGAGAGTAAACCCTGTGTTCCATCATTTGTTATGTTCATATTAATTACAATGCGAGTCTGTTATATTCCTGGTCGGTCTAGATATTAGGCGGTCCATAATAAAGTGCCTCATTGGTTCAGGGAATAGTTGATAAGGCTGTTTAGTGTCAAGTAATAGTGTTATCGGTCTTTGGAACTTGGTGACAGTGTCACAGTTACGGAGAAGTGTTGCAACCTATTCCATAATAAACTATACCGTACTGTAAAAAACTTACAACGCAATGGTTTTCGGTGTTTTGCCTTAAGCAATGTATATGAGTCGTTTCTAAGCCTGTAAACTGAGTCATGGATCATGGCCGGGCAGGAGGTTAGAAACGTGAGTCCATATATTGATTTGTATAGAAATATTAGATTGTTCTTTAGCCCACAATACCATGAAGATTCTAAGGAAAGGACATTACAGCTGTCTGTGTGGTTGAGAGTGGAGTCACGTCCTAGCAGTTGGCGTGTGAAATGTCTTCGGACATCTACTCTTATCTTGTGTGTGGTGTTCATGTTTGAGAAGATGAAAGGGCAATAATCAAACGAGGGTAGTAAACATATTTTGTAGGAGATAAGCTTAGACTCTGTTGTGAAGAAATTTCGCATTATGAAACCAATTAGCCGGCCAGATTTGGAAGTAATAAATGAGGCACGTTCTTCAAAATTCAAAGCAGTACTAATAACGAATTAGACGAAAATTCTACAGGCTAACTTAACTATTTTGACTACTTAAGCAAAACATTGTTGTGGTAGGCTCACGTTCTTCATTCTGACCGAGGATGGAATGCAGTGTGACAACTGCAAAATGTAGTATAACAACATATGCACCGAACTCACTGACTGCATATAAGTGGTGTTGCAAGACATTATGACGTTGGCTGTGTCAAGAATGCCATCATACATGGTCTCTGCTGATTTATAAGGCGACTAAGCTGCCAAACGCAGTTAGAAAGCTTCCCTCAGACGGACGGCAAGCAGCAGGAGGGCAGGTATCAGATCTCCTGGAAATAATGGGCATCTCCATTAATCCAGCTGTAGAATAAAACGAAACCATCACGACTGACCTACATGACATAGCAGGAGACAAACATACAAATGTAGGTAAAGTTATAAAAAGGACGAAAAATCCTGCAGTGAAAAAAATTACGGAAGGATCGATGTATGTTAGCCGGCGGTTTGACCTAACGAAACCCATATCAACACAAAAAAGTCAATTCAGAAGAAAGCCTGGTCCTTGCAGGAGATTTAGTCAGGAAAAAAATAATGTCAATGATTGAATTATTGTGACATCTAGAAACTTAACCGAAAACTGTGAAACCTGCACGTCTGTCACCGAATCGGATTGAGGGGATGATAGTAATTGAAAAACAAAATCGCAAAGCGTATCAAAACAGATCTCACAGAGCGGTTAGTCAATTATCATAATTTTAGATAGCCTTCAGGAAAGAAACCCAGGGCTAGATTTGAAGACGACATGAGCCACATTAAGTTCTTAATAAGCAAGCTACTTCCAGAAGTAGTATCAGGAGTTAGCATCTATAACCTTCATAGAATAGGACAAAACGTGAGTTCTTAAGGCACTTCTCTTAAATATTACCTTTGCTTTGGCGAAAGAAAGAAATCTAACGATGGAAAACTCACGCAAACTGACTGAATTAGGAATATATGTCCGTGAGGATCTGAGCCTGGTTGATCGTATTAAGAGAGAATCGGCAGAGGTAGTAATAAATGAGCGCCGCCATATACGGTAAAAAAACATTAAACTTACGATTTTCACATTTTGAAAGATCGGAGCAAAATGATCGCCAAGTCACGCTGGGTGGTGGAGGAAAAATTTTCACAGAATTAAAGGTAATCTATACAAGTGCTCGCAAGATCCCTAATAAAATGGCGGAGCCCAAATTAGTAATAATAATAATTTATTCTCAAATAACAGTTTGTTACATGAGGCATGCCAGTTTACAGGCAAGATCAAATTGATACAAATGATACAATATACACTGTATTAAATTACATAGCTGGGTTGAAAATTTATAAGACATGAATGTAGATTGTTTTAATCAGTACTACAGTTCGCGCTTCACGAGAGTTGCGTTGCGAATGTGCGACTGACGGTCAGGAATAGGTCCATTGAAGGTATGAGCTTCTAAAAATCACAACCTTATGTCCCTTCGGGATATCCAAGGCTTTAAGGATGGTGCAGGATGAAGTAACCTGTTCCATATCTCAAGGGGGCTGAAAGAGGGAGCAAGTAAAAGAAAACACGAGAGGCAGGGTAGCCAATATTCATGTAGGAATGTTTAAGGTATGATTACTCAGCCTAATTTTCTTTTATTAAGGTAATTGTTAAGAAAGAGCATTTTAATAGGTTAAAGAAAATAAGCTTTAGCAAGGTGTGAGTGGACATACAACTGACAAATGGAGGCGATTCGGAAAAGAGCTGAGAGTATAAGATTATGTGTGATTATATAATAAAATATAGTGCTAGAAACAGTATTGTGATATACAACTGGCTATCTTCCATTTATTATCGAAGCTATTGGAGCCCCTTTCGTCTTTTTTTATTATTTTTTTTTCAGGTTTTATAGGGTCTTGAGTAGGCTTCGTATATTAGCGAATTGTCTAGTTTGCTTGTAATAGGATTTCTGAGTAGGAAGTGAAACCAATTCAACGTTCGTAACACGATTTAAAGAGGTATTTTGCGTGATAAATCAGCTTCAATACCATAAGTCCGTGACATCCCACTAAACCATAGGGAGCCGTAATTAAACACGTAGAAAACGCTGATGTAATTGCCATCTCAGAAAAATTCTTAAAGTCAGAGATATATGATAGTGGAATTCGATTGCGTTGTTTTTTACATAGTAGGGCTGATAGACTAAACCGTGTGAGCATATATGAACTAACGCGCTGCCTGATAGGTAAGACATTAAATTAGGTTTAGAAAATGTGGTGGAAGACTTACTAGAAATGTATGTTTTCAAATAACACATGAGGGATTACGGTTTACAGGAAGAAACGGTTCGAATGGTTGTGGACGGAATAGAAGGAACTATCGGTTAACGGGATTCTGTGTCTAATAGCAGTGGATCACCAATATCTCCAGACAGGAATATAGGTATATTTACGATAAAAGAGGAAAAAGAAATTTGTGAATCATAGTAAGATACTAACATTAGTCCTTAAGAATGGAACAAATTTCCTCTTAAAGGACTCCAAGTAGTCGCATGGATTGGCTCAGCTGGCAGCGAATTCCAGCATTTGACAACTTTTAGGGAGTAGAAATCGTGTCCATAGTCGGCTCTCTTATGTTTTCTGTAGTTTTTGGGTGTTACCTCTTAGATTTATGTTGCAGCTAAACTTGTGTAGGTGACTAAGTGAATGTCCAGAATTGCTAAGGATACTGTAAGCCATCAGAAGGTCAACTTAAAATTCCTGTGCTCTAATGGGTGAAGGTTAATTGATTGGAGGCGCTCTTCATAAGGTTTGAATTTGAGTTCTCGAAATGATTTCGTGACTCAACGTTGGATACACTCCAGAGTATCCTACTCCTTTTGGAGTGAGGGAGGAAATACTATGTTTCCGTACTCTAAGTGGGGACAAATAAAACTGTTGAAGATTATGTGGAAAGTTCTTCCATCAAACTGGCCATAATGCGCTTCAATGTTACCAGTGCAAGACTTTCTCAAAAGGCATTTTTCTCAAAGTTAGCGTAAAGCTTCAAATCGTAGGGCACTACTTTGCACGTTGAAGTGTTAAAGTTAAGTCTATTGTCATTCGCCCAACTTCGAAGTCGAGTCAGATACTCCCGAGGTGCCAGTTTATTCTCTAAGTTGCGTATCTATTTTTTAAGTTTCACATCATCAGCAAAAATTATTAAGTCAGACGATATCTATTATGGAAATCGATTATATAAATCAAGAAAAGAAGAGGTCCTAGTACTGAGCCCTGGGGGACCTCACTAGAACATTCCATAGCCTGAGATAAAGTGAAGTTAACCCTGACCATAAAATGTCGACTTTTCAGGTATGAAGTGAGCCAATCGATTAGAGGTGGCCTGATACCCAATCGTTTGAGCTTATTGATAAGACATGTATGGTTAACCTTATTAAAAGCTTTTGGGAAATCTAGGTAAATGATATCAACCTTCCCCTTGTGATCGGGGATGATTGTCTATCTGTCCACCGGAGTCAGCAGGTTGGTTATACAAGAATGACCCTTCCTGAAAGCATGCTGTTCAGGCGAGAAATTTAAGGACAGTAAATAGTCATTTATAACATCGCATATCAGGGACTCGATGATTTTCGAGGGTATAGAGAGAAGAGCCACTGGTCGGTAACTTGAAGGTTTGCTGCGTTGACCTCCATTGAAAATTGATGTGATGTGAGCCAGCTTCCAATTTTCTGGTAGTTTGCCTCGGCCTAGCGAGTGTGAGAACATCACGCTAAGCGGTGTTCCAAGGATTGAGGCTGCTTCCCTCGGTACATCATATTGAACCATATCTGGGCCAGGAGAAGTGTCAATTCTTAAGTGCTGCAGTTTCCGGAACACCAAGTCAGCGCTCAGGTGCACTACGGAAAGTCCTGCTCAGTTGCAAACGAAGCTGTCGTCAGTATAGTTGATGTGGGTCTGTTGAAATGTCCGAGAGTATTGTTCACTCAGAAGGTTAGCGACATCACCGTCGTTATTGGTCGAATCATTTGGACGTAGTTGTTGGGAAACTCCAGAGACTGCATAACAGAATAAGCTTTTCGGATTAGATACAAAATTTGTTCACAAGCTTCGTCTGGTACTGAAGCCTGTCCTCTCTTATGGCCTTCGTGCATATGTTCATTATATGTTTGTATTGCCTGTACGCTCCATTGTTGTCAGTTCGTTTGTATTCTGCCCAACAGTGCTTCTTGCGGCTTAGCAGGCGAAGAGTGCGGTTCCTGTTGATTGTGGGTTGCTGATAGCTATGGGGGACAGTTTGAGGAATTGACTGCTTTGTAACACATGAGAGCGTGTGCAATAAGAAGTCCCAATGAGCATCGACATCAATTTGAGGGTGAACATCTATAGTAGTAGAATTATCGTATGAATTAGGAATTCCAGTATTAACGCAATTGAATTAAGAAGACACAGGCACCAACGAATGTATTGTATTTAGAATTCGAAATCGAGCATTCAACAAGTACAAAAGAATCATTAGTTAATTCAAACACCACATCCGCCACAGCTTAAATAGAAGTATAAGTGTTTGTAATCGGTTGTACGTCTTCTCATTTGTTCATCATCAGCATTATTTGCCGACTCTGGGACTGGTTGGAAGAAGCGGAGAGGTGGTCAGTGCATGACATGGTGTCGTGGCATGAAAGAAAGCTGCAAAGGACTGGCTTGTGTTGGTCCTTCACGACTCCCTGGCTGGGGTCCGAGAGATGGTGCTACACAGTGGCTAGAGACGTTATCAGATATGGCTCAGAATAGAAGCCAGTGGCGATCCTGCTGTAACCTTCTTTTACTTTCTTCATAAAAAGTGGTTGTGTCTCCCTTACCTGAAAGATTTCTTCTGATTGTACCTCTTCGTCATTACTCTCTTTTTCTTTTGCGTTTCTTAGTTTTTTTTCTTTTTTTTTCTTTCTACTTCTCTTCGAATTCCCATTGTTTTGTGTGGCGCATATATATTGGCGCTCTCTTGTACCAATATTTATGTGTTCAAATAATAATAATAATAATGTACGTCTTCTTGTTAAGTTCATCCTGAGTCTGTCCGACATTGTATAAGATAAAAACTTTGTAGTATCTAGAAAGTGCTCATTAGTATTGGAATTAACAAACGAAATCGGAACAGACTCACCTGGAATTGTATACAACCAGCATGTCGGTTTTGTAATGAAATCACTAATATCTAGAATTCGAACCATAGATTTTTCAACACCATCCACCCCCCACGAAATAATGTTGGATCTTTATACTCCCAAGTTATGAATAATGTGGCTTCATTTAAAACATATTTCTCACATTGTTTAGAGTAAACATTAGAACTGTTTTTGTGATAAGGGTAAACAGCAGTTGATATGAAACCATCCGAAATATAATAAAACTCGAGGTCACTTAGTACTCGTGCTTCGCATTGGGCAGGTTTTTCACGAAGATCAAATACATTATGAGGATAGGTAATATATGATATGACATCAGGATTTGATTCTTCTGAAATATTCTCATGAAATTCATCAGGACTGTCGTTGCAGAGCGTAGGATCGTTAGAGAAATCAGCATCTATCCAAACCACATCAGGTTTTCGATCATGATTAGGTTCATTTAACATATTTTCCTCAGAATTGCAAGTAATTTCATTAGAAATATGTGAATCATTAGGAAACGTCACACCTGGTACAATAGCATGAGAATTCTGATAAATCGGTTGATTAGGAACTGTTGTCTCACAAGAATTCTGGATTTCATTTAACTCTGAACTGCCATATGACTCTACACTGTCTTTTGAAATCGTTGATAAAGATAAATGATCATTAGAAACATCCGAATTATTGAAATTTAGATTACAAGATTTAGTACAGCTTGAAGCTAAATGGACAATAGCTTTGTATACTGACTGAATGTGTCCTACCTTACCACATTTAAAACATTCAGCATTACGAAATACACATGGATTGCGAGCATGAAACTTTCCACATGATAAACATTTACCAAACTTCATCTCACCTTTGTGATTTGCTTTGTAATTCCTCGTTGAAACACCTTTCATATTTACACGAGAATAGGAATCCCTGTTAAATGAACGCAAGTTTGATTGACCCTGAGATTGTAGTTCATCACGACGACTAAGCAAAGTATTAGAAATCTTCATCGACTGGATATCAAGTTCATTCACTGCTTCGTAGTTAATACATGCAGTTCTAGCATCTTGAAAGGAACAGTTTGGGATTCTTAACAGCTCTCTTTCCAAACTCGGTATGTTAATTCCTGCAATTAATCGATCTCTCAGTTGCACATGAAGTTGATCACCGAAATTACACTTGGCAGCTTGTTTCTGTAATTCAAGGATGAATTCCCGAACCTTTTGGTCATTTTGACGAACCATCTTATGAAACTTTGCCCTTTCATGGCATTCAAAACTGGTTCATTTTACATGACCTAACAATAGCTCTTTAAGAGTTGCATAAGGGAGTGAGATAGGTTTTTCTGGATATGCCAAAGTTTTTAATAAGCTGTACGCTTCTCTCCCAATGAATGTGAGGAAGTGTGCCACAATATTAACATCCTCATCATCTTCTTTGGTCATGCTCCAAATTTCGAACCTTTCTAAATAATCCTCAATAGCTTCAGGAGTTGAATGAATATCCAACTTTTCCATTGCAGGATCCTGCTCGCGACGCCAATATAGTAGTAGAATTATCGTATGAATTAGGAATTCCAGTATTAACGCAATTGAATTAAGAAGACACAGGCACCAACGAATGTATTGTATTTAGAATTCGAAATCGAGCATTCAACAAGTACAAAAGAATCATTAGTTAATTCAAACACCACAACATCCCAATCCACTTGTTGTAGATAGACTTGTAGAGCTGACACATTCAACCGTTTGAAATTCCAGCTCCTGTTGTTGGTGGAATATCTTAGCTCAGTTTTGCTGACAAAACTGAAAGCTATGACGGCGTGATCGCTTTTCTCCAGGGGAGTCAGAATTAATAGGCTGTCAATTAGGAATTCTTCGTTTGTAAATACCCAGACAAAGCACGACAGCGTTTGACTGTTTCTCCACCGAGTTCTCGATTTCACAAATTCGAATAATTTCATATCCACAATGAGATTTAAGAGCCGAGCTTCAATCGATTTTTCACCCACAATATACGTATGTTCAGCGAAAATGAGTTTAGGAAGATAGTAGTCCTCTAGAATAAAGATATGGATGAATCCATGACGACGCAAGATCGAATTCATACAAATCCGAACACGCTCTGCTTCTATAAGTTACGCAGTTAGGTTGATGAGTTAAAGGGAGCATTGCTTATATAAACATTGAATAAATTTTCATATATTCGAGTAATTTCTGTAAGGCAGTTCGTGACGATTCTCTCATTATCATGAACCTCGTTGACAATCCTGACCTTCCTCTCAGTCTGCAGGACAAAAACGACAGGATGCTGTGGGGTGAATTGAACAAGAAGTTTGAACTTCCTAGAATAGAGCCTTTGACGGTCACCCGGCTCACTCGAGGAAAGGATTCTAAGCATCTAAATCACCCGAGGCTTCTCCGAGTAACACTTAAGAATGTTACCGACGTAGAGGACGTCTTGCTAGCAAGTCACTTACTGAAATCAGATGGTAACGTAAGAATATTGCCCGATATACCGTACTCTGAGCGCAATATCATACGAAACGTCCCTAAAGAATCTCGCGAGAAGTTTTTCCGCGGAAGAAACATAATTGTCCAAGGTATACCGGAAAATGCAGACCCTACTCAATCAAATTCTGACATCAGGGAATGGAAATTCATCAAACAGTCCTTGAGGCTCAAACACATACTGACTCAGCATGTGACGAGACTAGCCAAGAAGGACTGTGATCTTAGACCCCGTCTAATGAAGATAACCTTCCCATCTTCCCACATGGCGGCTGCAGTTCTGGAAGCATTTCGTGCTAATAGACGTCGATTGCCACCTGGAATCCACATGCACCCGGATAGGCCATACGAAGTTAGGACCAAGAACAAAGGCAAGTTGGAGCTGACCATTCCACTTGTGGACTGTCTAGACGATAAAAACGTGTAAAGGACAGGGCCTACCACCTCGGCAAACCTCATATAGGTGGGCTACCTGTCCATTCACATAATGTTCATACAGAAAAACAGGACGAAGCTCACGCGTTCCAAATTGAAAGCATAAACTGCTTATATATGAACGCCGCGAGTCTACCAAACAAACTGGATGAACTACGTGAACTTAGCAATGCTAACAAGGCCCATCTGATAGGAATATCTGAAACCTGGATATCTTCTCAGTTCTCGGATCAAGAGTTAGCATTACCTGGGATGGCTTTGTACCGCAACGACAGAAAAACAGGAATTGGGGGCGGAGTAGCCATATACATAAGCTCTTGCTTGGAGGTGCACCAGGTTCACAACCTCGAGTTTAACAATCTTGAGGAATCCATATGGTGCTCTGTAAGATTGTCTAGTACTTCTAGGTGTCTAGTCGGAGTCATTTACAGGAAGCCAACTGCCGACACCGAGTACGATAGTCGTATGCTGGAAGGACTATCCCGCTCTATCCGTCTCGGTTTCACACACATCCTGATTCTAGGGGACTTTAATCTCCCTAGAGTCAACTTCGCGGAACACACGTACACTGGGGGCGACAACTCAACTGAAGCTCGGTTCTTCAACCTCATCGATAACTTGGGCTTATATGAAAATGTGAGGTCGGCAACTCGTTGGAGAAACAGTCAGACACCATCGCGCTTAGACTGTGTATTCACTAACGAAGAATTCCTAGTCGACAACCTCTCAATCCAGGCTCCTCTGGGAAAGAGCGATCATGCCGTCATAGCCTTCAGTTTTGTCATCAAAACTAAGCTAAGGTATCCCAACAATACTTTGCGTCGGAATTTTAAACGGCTGAATGTGCCAGCTCTACATGACTATCTACAACAGGTGGTTTGGGATGTTCACCCTCAACTCGATGTGGATGGTCATTGGGACTTCTTACTGCACACGCTCTTATGTGTTACAGACCATTCAGTTCCTCAAACGGTTCCCAAAAGCTGCAAGCCACCTACAGTAATCAAGAACCGTACCCTTCGCCTGCTAAGCCGCAAAAGACACTGTTGGGCGGAATACAAACGAACTAATAACGATGGAGCGTATAGGCAATACAAACATATCAGGAACATATGCACGAAGGCTATAAGAGAAGACAGGCTTCAGTACCAAACAAAGCTTATGGACAAATTCGCCTCTAACCCTAGAAGCCTATTCCGTTATGCAGCCTCTCTTCGTCAAGCCAAAACAGGAGTTTCCCAACTGCTAGGTCTTAACGGCCCGACCAACAATGATGGCGACGCCGCTAACCTTCTGGCGGCACATTACTCTCAAACATCTCAACCGGCTGACATCAACTTTATTGACGACAGTTTCATCTGCAATTCCACAGGACTTTCTGAAGTGAACCTAAGCACTGACTTGGTGTTCCGGAAACTGCAGCACTTAAGACTTGATACTTCTCCTGGCCCGGATATGGTTCATCCTGCCATACTGAGGGAGGCAGCCTCAATCCTGGCAACGCCGCTTAGCGTGATGTTTTCACACTCGCCTAGCCGAGGCAAATTACCGGAAAATTGGAAGTTGGCTCACATCACACCAATTTTCAAAGGTGGTCGACGCAATGAACCTTCAAGTTATCGGCCGGTAGCTCTTCTGTCATTACCTTCAAAACTCATGGAGTCCCTGATATGCGACGGTTTAAACGACTATCTACTGTCCTTAAATTTCTTCTCACCCCAACAGCATGGTTTCAGGAAGGGTTACTCTTGTATAACCAACCTGCTGACTGCGGTGGACAGATGGACAAGCATCCTCGATCGCAAGGGAAAGGTTGATGTCATTTACCTTGATTTCTCAAAAGCTTTTGATAAGGTTAACCACTTGTGTCTTATCAACAAGCTCAAACGACTAGGTATCAAACCACCTCTAATCGACTGGCTTACTTCATACCTAAAAATCGACACTTTAAGGTTAGGGTCAATTTCACTTTATCTCAGGCTATGGAATGTCCTAGTGGGGTCCCCCAGGGCTTAGTACTAGGGCCTCTTCTCTTCTTGATCTACATAAATGATCTTCCTCAACAGGTAACGTCAGACTTATTACTTTTTGCTGACGACGTGAAACTTTGGAGAGAGATACGCAACCAAGACGATACACAGGCACTTCAGGAGGATCTGACGCGACTTCAAAGTTGGGCAGACGATAACGGACTTACCTTTAACACTTCAAAGTGTAAAGTAGTCCATCTGCGACATGTCGCAAACTACAGTTACAACTTAGGAAACTCCTCTCTAGTAGTATCCCAAGTCGAAAAAGATTTAGGAGTCCTGGTGCTCCATGATTTGAAGTCTTACGCTAACTGTGACAAAAATGCCTTCCGAGCAAACCTTGCACTGGTAACGTTGAGGCGCATTTTTGGCCAGTTTGACGGAAGAACTTTCCACACAATCTTCAATAGTTTCATCCGTCCCCATTTAGAGTACGGAAACATAGTACTGCCCCCTCACTCCAAAAGGACAAGGTCACTTTGGAGCGTATCCAACGGCGAGCCACGAAATCAGTTCGAGGACTCAAATCTAAGCCTTACGAAGAACGCCTCCGTTCACTAGACCTTTACCCACTAGAATATAGTCGTCTTAGAGGTGATTTATTAATGGCTTATAGTATTCTTAACACTTCTGGACATCCTCTTAAACACCTACTTAAGCTTAGTTCGAATAATAACCTAAGGGGTAACACCCAGAAACTGGAAACACAACATAGCAAGACGGAATGTAGACACAACTTCTACTCCTTAAGAGTTGTCAAAAGCTGGAACTCGCTGCCGGCCGAGCTAGTCCAAGCGACTTCTCAGGAGTCCTTCAAGAGGCAACTTGACCTATTCTTAAGGACCAAGGACAGCATCACACTATGATTTACCAATTTCTTTTCCTCTTTTATTGTTAACATACCTAGGTTCCTGCCTGGAGGATTTGGTGATCCCCTGCTACTAGACACGGAAGCCTGTTAAGCGAAAGCTTCTTCTATTCCGTCCACAACCATTTGAACCCTTTGACTCTGATGTCTAATGTGAAAGTTAGCGCGCTTTGTGGAGTTTGCGTTGCGACAAGTTATTGATGGTCGAGAATGGATGGAATTAGGGTTCATTGCAGTCGGTCAAATACATCAACTTGAACGTATTAATTTGTGCTTTTTGAAAGTGATCACAGATAAATTTCAGGGGCACTGGTGACGGCGCAGGACGGAATCATACACTCCGCATTTGTCTCAACCGTGTACAAGCATGTTTTAATTGGTGCTGCACTCGATCGCTTTTTTCATGCATCACTAGTCTTTCAAAATTGAAAAGACGGGTATAGACTGCAAATTTTTAACCATAAGTTTCCTCAAAGCAAAATTGTATATCTAGACCTATATTTTTGGGTCTATTTTAGAATGATTTATCGGATATCTAATGTTGTGTTAAACTGCTTTATGCCAAATTTTTGTGTGACCGAATGCAAAAAAAGTTATTAGAACTAAATCACACACCTGTAGCAACAAATAGAAGTGCCACTGAAGTTCCAAGCGAAAATGAATAGTCCGGAATACATCTACAGATAAAACGACCGACTTCAATACCATTCAGTTTTCTAACACCGGTCACAATTTACTGGTCTACATGTAGTGATCCTCTGCAGTAAGTGGTTGCTCGATTCGGAGCATCTCAACACATGTTTTGCTCACTTAGTTGCCCTTATATCTAGACAACCAATGCTTCACGATACATTCTAAAAAATGAAACGGAACTTTTCGGATAATAAAGTATAAAAGGCAACTGGTTAAATGATTAGTACTTTCTTTGTAATCCATAGACAGTGATTAGTCCCCCTCAAAGTCTAGTATTTTTAAGCATAACTGACACAATCGCTCTTAGTGTGGTGCATGCTACTTATGCTGACAGATATTAGTAGCATGCAGCACCCATTGGAAGTGGAATGCCTGGCGGCGGAAGACTGAATTGAAGAAAACAGGAATGGAGACAGCAGCTATAATAGCAACGAAATTGAAAGAATCATAAAGTATGTGAGGGACAACTAAAGAAAGATGTGCAAAGAATGTATTTAATGTACGGTTTTTATATTTTACGAAGGCACTCTGTAATTTTGCATTAAAAAAATAGATTGGTTATCCCCACTCCCTGTTCACTACAGTAGCTATAATAATTGTGATAAAATGTAATACTTTACAAATTGCAATGCATTTTTAGAATAATGAATAATCCAAGTGGAGGAAAGGACTCTAGTCTTGTACAATGCATTTTAAAAGAGTTGGCTGAAGAACTCTCACCATATGGTTTTGATATATCCCCATTTTTATCTGGTTGGTATGATGCTAATATCAGTTCAAAGGTCCGGCTTGGGTCTGATCTAGCACCTTATGAAGACTGTTTATGCATTTGTTTGATAAGCAGTCCACAAATGTTTGAAAAGACATTTATACCAACTGTTTTTGATTGGTGTAAAGAGTCAGGAATAGAATCACTGGATAATGTTTTAAAATGTTTGAAAACTCGGTTTTGTGGATCTAGATTTCTTCCCGGCTGTGATGATCCCTTCGATTGGACTGTTTTTATTCGATTACAAAAGGCACTAAGTAATTCTGTTCAAAATTTAAAACTTAATCTAACTCCTGACGAGTCGACAAAGTTAAATAATGCGGAATGGATACCAGATTATGCCATCAGACCAGTTACTCGACTTCCCTATGTTCATGTGCAAACAGCTGGTCACGTATCAGGAATGGCTTATTTTCATCAACCTAGTGATTCAATAAAGAAAAAGGCGGTTCCTATAGTGGAGTCAGTTTGCATCCATATTACGGCGGTTGGTTCGGGTTTAGGTAAGTAGTCTATTTATGTAAATAAAACAATGTAGATATAATTTAGCTTTGTTTACTAACGTCATTTGTTCTAGAATTCTAATTTTTATTGTATTGTGAATTTAACCTCTATTTCCACACGACAAAACAAGGTATAGGTAGCCCTGTTAATTCTAATCCATTGCATTAATTTACCAATCAGACCATATTGTTTTGTAAAGACAAAGATCAGTAAATCCCAAATTGGTTCATACGCATTTAAAAATGGTTAAATCAGTCAATTGATGCTATGAGACCTACACTTTTTTCTTATTTCCACGTCATTAATACTTACTAGTGTACAGTTGTGACTTTAGATATCTATCCATGTTTGTTATTTTTATTAGTTAAAGAAGTCATTGCTTTTAAAAAATGTTACTATTACTTAGCGGACCAAACCAATGCAAAGCCCACAGTTCCAATAAGTGTATCAGGGGTTTAAACCATGCTATCCCAGTTGAGACAATATTTATGACCGTTCATACAGGTTTGTTTCATAGCCTAGTACACATATCTACACGTAATGTTTTCATGTTAAAGTGATATACTTAGGACTGTACACTGTTTAATATATTATGGTCTATTAAGAGTGCAAGTCTTTCGAAAACTGAAATTATAAATACATAATGCTCTTTTCCTTCTCAGAGGTATTTATATCTTCCCCAACTTACGATATCCAACTTTACCAAGACAAAATCCATTATCTCCTATCTATTCCGAGAATGAACAATTGCCGGACGAATTATTAGAACATGTATTGCATGAATATAATTGTTGTTGGAATGAAAATAAATGGAGAGATTATAAGTTACCAGATACAATTGATCACCGTTATTCATCAAATGCTTTAGCTTATTTTTCAACGCCACCATCAGAACGCGTACAATTTGTTCGAAATTGGTTTGCACGTTATAAAAATATTGATCAATAACAATAACCAAATCCATACACAATTTGACTACCTTAATTGTAATTCAAACGAAAGACATTGTATTTTAGACAATATCGGGAGAGTTGACACTAATGTAGCTTGGTGAAAAGTGTTTCCAAATGAATTCATCTTAATGCAAGTTTTGCTTTGTTTAAATGAGTAAATTCATAGACAGTTCGGTTTGACTGGGTTGAGGTATTTGTTTTTATCTTTATGTTTTTATCGAATTATTATGCACTGTAAACTTTATTTTGCCTTGGTTTGATAGCAAAATAATAAGAATTCTCCTACATTTTCCACTGTAGACTTTCATAAACATTTTAGTTGATTGCATTTATATGATTGTTTTTATATTTTCGCTGAATTTTTCGTTAACTTGACTTGATTTTACTTTGATTTATTAATAACAATGGTAATAAGTAAACATTCTTGTACATATTTCAATGTATAGTTTATTCTGTCCAGAAAATGGTCAATGAAATATTTAGTCGTTAGCAACGTAGAACCTGGTAGATATTTACATTGGTTCAATTTGGCACACCATATCACCATAGTGAAATGAAATTATCAAGACATCCTAGAGAGGTAGAGGATTTAAAAGTATACGTGGTAGTAAAAATGTAGGCATAGGCAACATGACTCGAGAATAAAGGATGAATCCCCGGGATAAAAGGTAGAATATTGTTCTAAAGCTCGATCTAAAGAGAAACAAAGAATGAATGCAACTGCGCCATTAAAATACATAAACCTTATGAAGGTTCCTTGGTCGAACACTACTAGTCGAGTCAGAGCATATGACGAACTGTCAACTGATTTTGCAACCCCATGTGGCTTGCGGTCAGGCTGTCCACTATCTCCATTTTTGTTCAACTTCATCATATACCTACTGATGGAAATAACATTCTCGTCGACTGAATTTTCAGTAATTGATCTCTTTCCACGAGGTCCACTTATCGACTCAGAATACGCGGATGGCATAGTGCTGTTTGGTGAAAACGCTGATAAAATGCAGAGTCTTTCGGTAGCACTGAGTAACAATGCCAGGATGTTTGGGATGTGTTTCTCCCCTTCTAAATGCAAGTTGTTGCTTCAGGACCGGCCTGTGTCAACACCTGGACTATAGATAGGAAGTGAAGTAGTCAAACGTGTCGACAACTTCACTTATCTTGGAAGTTTTTTCAACCCTAATAGGTTGGTGTCTGACGAAATCTCAGCACGGATCCGAAAAGCTCGTTTGGCTTTTGCCGACGTACGTCACCTATGGCGAAGGTGAGATATCCGTCTGTCAATTAAGAGACAAGTATACTGCGCAGCAGTTCGTTCTGTCCTACTTTACGGCTGTAAAACGTGGCCATTGAGAGTAGAAGATACTCGTAAGCTACTAGCATTTGATCACAGATGTCTTAGAAATATTGCTTGTATCTGCTGGGATCACCGGGTAAGTGATGGTGAGGTTAGATGCTGGATATTAGAGAATGATGGTAAATCATTTGATGAGGTTGTAAATTTTCATCGACTGAGATGGTTGGGTCACGTGTCACGTATGCCTAAACACTGATTACCACGACTTGCAGTGCTGGATAATGTTGGAGACGGTTGGAAGAAAGTTGAGGCGGCCAAACCAAAAACGTGACATCAGTCCTTGAAGTCACTATTTTCTAGTCTTAGCCATGTTGGTATATGCAGACTACTAGGTTGGGTTCCGCGTGACTATCATAACCAATGATTGGAGACTGTGTGACATGGCTCAGAATCTACCACAATGGTGTAGGTGCTTACACACATTGTCTTTCATTAAACTGGGATATTAAAATTGCTTTGTACCTTTCTTTATACGAACTAATTCTTTCTTCTTGTGTTATGTCCTTATACACAGTCTTTCTTTCATGTGTTAATACCACTCAAGTGACTGCTTCTATGAATTTGGTGTCCATCTTGTTGTGCTAATGATGTTGGCAACTTTGACCGATGCATATATGTGCCTGGTCCTACATTGCAGCTGACTGAATAGTCAATGGCTTCATGAACTAATGCCTTAGTTGGTTTGAATTTCAGTAATTACTCAGTGACCAGCCACTTGTAAATAGTGGGTGATCGCCACCATTGATCAACATCTTAAATATATTCTGGTCATACGAAATTGATTCTGCCTCTTAATTGTTTATTTAACTTAAATTATCTAAAGTAGCATTTAGAAAAACTTTAAATACAAATGTCATAAAGTACATCTAAACTTTACTTTGTAACTGTTCACTTTGACTAGGATTATAGAATTTGTTTTGTACTTTGTATTTTAGACGGTCGGTGTTAAAGTTAGTAAGCACACACCAAACATTTGTCCATATTTGGTATAAAATAATGCGTACTATCACTTAATCAATCACATACAACGTAGAACGCGCATTTTAGACTAAATAGAATCACTATAAGCTTGCTGTTTTCCTTCATTTAGTGAATTTTCTCTTAAACGAAATTGGTTTCAAATAGGCGCCACCATATTTATATCACTGCTACCTGAACTATACATTCATTTTAATATTTTATATTGAAGATTAGCTTCTAAAAGATAAAAACTGCTTGTAAACAAAAATCTTATATACCACTTACCTTCCAATAAAATGTCTCAGTTAGTCATTGTCTAACAGGTAAAACTAATCTTTGTGTCAATGCACGTCTACAATTGTTTCTTATCGATCGTATTTAACAGCCATATTCTTAAGCATGTTTATTTACAGCTTGAGGAAATGTCGATAAAGTGTTTTTTGTTCCACATAGTCAACAGTAATTCGACGAAAGATATGATTTAAGCAATCATGATAAATAAACGTATTTTACCGAAATTCTATAGTGCAATTAAAGCGTATATTTTATGTAAAATTGAAACTACAAAAGTGTAAGTGAAAAGCTTTACACTTCGAATCCGAATGTCAGTTTTATTCTTGCTCAGACATGGCGATTTCATCCTCATTAAGTTCTGACTGTTTTAATCATATTTAAAACTAGTTTATCCTCTAAATTTGCGCGTTGATACTACGGAGGACTTGTAACTTTTTATTAAATTTAAAATCATAAATCTCCAGAGTTTTCGTAAATAGTCTTTTCCAACCAGTCCTAGCGTCGGCAAATAATACACGACGAGGAATTATCTGAGACGACATTCGTAGAACATTTCCAAGCCACCGAAGTCGATGTTTTAAGATAGTGACGCCAATTGCCTTATCGTCTCTGCGCCCGAACACACGATGCCGAACCTCTGTAGTACTAACACGGTGTTGCCCTTGGATGTCAGCAATCCTTCGGAGACAACGATGATCAAGCACAGAGAGTCGTTTAACATCCTCAACTCAAAGAGTCCATGTTTCACAAGAACCGCTTTCACCGATGCGTTATAGATCAGACCTTTACAACCAGACTAACATCACGAAGGCGCCAAAGGTGGCCCAGATTGGCATAAGCCGCTCTGGCTTTCACTATACGTGTATTGATCTCATCACTCACGCCACCACCAGCACTTATGCAGCTACCTAGATACACGGACTTCTCGACTACTTCTATCTGCTCACGATCCAGGGTGAGTACAGGGTTAGAATCCTGCCAGTCTTGTAGAAGTACTTTGCTCTTCGAATGTGCAAAGCATATACCATACCTACGGATACTGATTGCCAACTGATTAAGTGCGGATTGCATGATTTGGGTATTATGGCTCATTTTTCTATTCCACAGGAGTCTAGACATTGTTCAAAATCAAGAGGATTTTCTTTGTTGTTCACCCCTAAATACCTGCTAGAATCACTAACCTGTTTATCACCATATACCAACTAACAACTTTTTGAATCAAATAGATTGTAACCTAAATAATATTGATAAGTAGATCATAATTTTTGCGTGAAACGTGTCTACTTGTTCTACCAGTGAAACTAGAACTTCACCCATCTTTTCGTCTAGTTATGTCATTCTTACCCTGAACAGCGGCTCGCAATAAACACCTGTTAGTTAAGGTCACTTAAATATCCTGTGATTTGACTAACAATGAAAAAATATTTAAAAAGTATACAGTTTAAGAAAATTAGTGTTTCTGATGTCATACCTTGTCTTGACATCAGTCGGTACTGCATAACGTCTGCACAGTTAAAATGATATGCCCGTTCTGTAGAAACACACTATATGACTGACGTTTGGTCGACATCTAAGTGGTTGGGCAGATTTCAGTGATCAGCACGGTTGCTAAACAGCGATATTCATCGTAGTTTTGTAAAAAGGTACTATCAATATCAATTGGTCATATAATGTTCTCCATAATGACCAATCACAGATGTTACTGTGACTGCTGACCAGGTTTGAGAATTTTGATTACTCAGTGGCATTAAATTGGCTGAAACATTTGTCTCTTTATGTTTAACTATCCCATTCAGGTTGGTTAGAGAACTGTTTGGCTAAAAGTAGCTAATTAAGGTCCGAGTCGTACGATTGATTGTAATGGTATTTGAATGCAGTGAGTAGTCTCCCTGAGAAATCCAGCATTTTCTGTGACATCACTTGACAGCGGAAGAATAGACTTATAAAAGGTCATCCGTAAAAATAACACTAGCTTCGACCACAGATTTCTGTTTCCACAGCTAAAGCCTTAAAAAGTACGGCGCTAACATAAGAGCGATTCGTAAAAGGCTATCTGTGATCGACCTCAAGCAGTTGTCTCCTGAACTCTACTGTCACCTGAGCGTCAAACCATTAAAGCTACTACTAACCCAATTTATTTTCCGCATACCCAAAGAATTACCGCTCGATGGTGCGGGGAACCGAGAAGTGACAACCCCATATATAACTCTAACAGCACTCGTGTTATATAATGTGACAGCGCTAACCGATCCATGCATGTGCTAGACCCTATAACTGACCTTCAGAAATCAAACTAGTTATTTTCGTAGTCTTACAGGTTGAATAATGCATTGTTTTATGCATAGGGCAGTTGAAGTTCTCTACTGATTAAAATCCTCACGATTCAGATAGATAAGTCACAAGATTACCGGAATTTCGTTGATAGAAGAATAGTATGAATTATTTTGTGAAAAAAGCATGTACTCAAAATCAACCAATTGTAAAAATTGGGAAGTGATTTTGGAAGCCAAGTTCACGTTTTGAGTGGACGATACTTTTGACGTTAGGTTGGAAGTAGTCGACAGGAAACTGTATGCCTGTGTTTTATGCTAATTGATACTGGGTATCAAAAGTCCCCCGAAATCTTGATGCTACCTGCGGAGTTCTAACCCCCATTACACAGCTTGAGATATTTCATTTGAAGTTAATGATGACGAGAGATAAATTATACTCTTTTTAATAGTATCTAATAGTGTTATACAAAGTGATCTCTGTAACGACCGAAGTTTCAATTTAGCGTTGAGAGTAAGTTTCGCAAAATCCAAAAAGACCTAAGTTAGTGGACGTATTTCTTTACGCTAGATTTCTTAACAAGTTTTACATTTGTAAATTAAATAAATTTTCAGTCCCATGCGGTGATCTCAATAGTAAATATCCCTAGTAATGTACTATGAATATCCCCGAATCGGGGATAAAATGATCCACTTAAAGTGAGCCAAACAATCATTTCATTTCTCGTATATAAATTTTTTCCATCCAAATCGGACAGTGATAGTGCAATGGGGTAAAAGTTCCTTTAAGCAGTTATTTAACAAAATATCAATGTCGTATGAATTAATATAGTCAGCTTACTTGGAATTATCAAATCAAATAACGGTAATGGTATTTAATCAACCATGTATTTATGTGAGGCGACCAAACCAAAACGTGGCATCAGTCCTTGAAGTCAATAACGTCTGGTTTGAGCCGTGTTGGTAGATGCAGACTACTTGGGTGGGGTCCGCGTGACTATCGTAACCAATGATTGGAGACTCTTGATGACAAGACTCAGGACCGAACACAATGGCGTAGGTGTATACACTTTCTGTCTTCCCTTAAACTGAGATTAAAATCGCTTCATATCTTTCTGCGTGCTAATTATTTCTTCCTGTACTATATCCTTATATGCAATCTTTCTTTCATATATTACCACCAGAGTTAACTGCTTCTATGAACCCGGTGTTCATCTTGCTGTACTAATGAGGTATGGCAACTTTGACCGATGCATAGATTTACCTGGTCCTCTACGCCAAATGGTTTTATTGTAAGGCTTTAATTATCTTTGAGTCAACAATATCAACAAAAACGGAAAAAGAAACGTACTATTAAAACATGTTTACTAATAGCTAACAAGTTACTTTAATTGGTTGTCACCTATTGTTAACTTATCATTATCTGTACATTTATTTTGATTGTTCTCCTTCCTGATCATGACTCTGTGTCATTCTTTCTATTGGCTATCGGATCTATTCCAACGTGCCTATTGATTTTTGAATATCATAACACTAGTGAACTGGTTTTCTATGGGTTGTCTCTGTTTAATATATCTTAACTCTTCCTCAGTCGCATTCATATCCATAGTTCTCTACACTCGTTAACAATATCAAAGACGTCGTTTGGTAGCCATTTGGAACCTCAGATCTCTTTTCCCGATGTAATATTCCTAGCGATTTCTGCAGTTTATCTTCTAAGATGACACCTTGTCTGTTCTCATTTGTTATTACCCTTTGATTTTGCATAATATTTTAGTGAACTTTTGGGATACATCTACTTTTAAGGATCTTAACAGCTTGGTCTATATCTGTGAAACGTTCTCTGTGTACAGTAAGAATATCCGTCTGCTGGTCCCCATGGTTGATTTTGTAGATGGTGATCATTTTGGTGGAAATCTCAATGCCAAAATATTTTCGCTAACCCATTTTTCTATGCCATAAGTTCGAGTACAGAACAAACTGACACTGTTAAGATATGTATAACTAAGTGGCCACTTCTAAACGAAACTCCCGGACAAAGTAACTCCAAGCAGGCAAACTTGGTTTTATTAATAAGTCAGTGAATAATCTCGGAATCCAAGTACATATCTCTGACCCATACTTCTTATGTGGGAGCCACGAGTACTACGTAACCGAACGAAGTCATGTGTAACGTAAAACCTGGAACATCCATGCATTAGTGCACGTTGTCAAACCACCAGCACAGCGAGATGCCAAAGTAGCATAAGTAATAGTTGTTGTATTTTTAGCCAGTTAAATATCACGTGACTTATTCGCCAATTGGAATACGACTTATACAATCTTAGCACTGTGCCAAAACAATGACATATCCACCGCTATGAATAGCCTAGCGTCCTTATTGGTCCTTTTTCCTCCTAGCCTTGTCAGTTGAGTCCAGAAAACAAAAACCAGCTTTAACAATGTGCATTATTTATTTCAAACATACCTGGTTTATATAGAAGCCAGACGGACAACGTCATATCATAAAATAGGAAATAACATTTATACAAGATCAAGTAAAATAGTGACTGTAACCAATGAACAGGACATAGTTTAGGGATAGTAAATCGTATAATAACAGTCTATAGGTCAAAATAAAGCTCATAATAAGAGGAACATGAATATGTAAAATGTAATTACTTAACGATTTCACAATAAGAATATATGTATAGTATTATACCATAAATAGATTCCAACAGTAACTATTCATTATTTTCGTCGGGATAAAACAGGAGTATCAGTAATATCAGAAATTATTAGGCGTACATATTACCCAAAGTTCTTAAATATTCGTTATTAGTTGCGCGAACCCCGATCAGGTAGTCTACGTCTACTAACATGACACGGATCAACAGTTAATCAATTCATGAACTTATGCCACGTTTTGGTTTGGTCGCCTGCAACTTTCCTCCTTGCTACTTCTGAATTAGCAAATATTGTTCGTCGTGGTAGGCAATAGTTAGGCATACAAACCATCTCAGTCGATCAAAATTAATTACCTCATCAGTTGATCTGCCACCTATGCCTAACTTCAGCACTGCTCACTCGTCCGGTCCACGAAACTAGAGCAATGCTCCAAAGACAGCCATGATCAAAATCTTGCAGCCTATGCATGTCTTCTATTTGTATAGACCATGTTCCAGTCATAAAGTAAAAGACTGATCCTTACTATATGAGCACGCTGGTTGGTAAACGTAACACATGTCCTAATTACCTCAGTTGATGAAGGTTCACAAATGACTTGCCATATATACATAATGCCTGGAGTCGAACCCCAGTATCGCTGACTCGGTGGTCCTAGAATGCTTTGAAACGGCCAATGACCAAACACCAGTGATTCAACAATATCTCTTACTTGTAAATTCCATACTTCAAATCCATAATTAAAAACAGGGAGAAACGCTGCACCCTATACTCGTTCTTTAATTATCAAACAGTTTTCCTGTCTACGTTCTAGAAGATTCAAGTGAACAAAGCCAATCGAATCGCCGAGTACGCACCAAGACGTCACTAACCCACCTGGGACGATGTTAGTGATCTGCAACGTACGACCAGGCACATATATGCATCGGTCAAAGTTGCCAACATCATTAGCACAACAAGATGAACACCAAATTCATAGAAGCAGTCACTTGAGTGGTATTAACACATGAAAGAAAGACTGTGTATAAGGATATAATACAAGAAGAAAGAATTAGTTCGTATAAAGAAAGGTACAAAGCAATTTTAATATCCCAGTTTAATGAAAGACAATGTGTGTAAGCACCTACACCATTGTGGTCGATTCTGAGCCATGTCACACAATCTCCAATCATTGGTTATGATAGTCACGCGGAACACAACCTAGTAGTCTGCATATACCAACATGGCTAAGACTAGAAAATAGTGACTTCAAGGACTGATGTCACGTTTTTGGTTTGGCCGCCTCAACTTTCTTCCAACCGTCTCCAACATTATCCAGCACTACAAGTCGTGGTAATCGGTGTTTAGGCATACGTGACACGTGACCCAACCATCGTTGGCTATGGTGACACTTGAGGTGGAAGCCGAGAGAGGAAATCTAAAGTTGAAAGTCGATGTAGGAGGAATAATAGGAATTGAAGAGGAAGGTTGATTATGAATACAGTGGTCTTGAGTGCTGTTAGAGGTATGAGGGCGGTTTTCACTTCACGGTTGCCCACACCGTGGAAGGGTTCTTCTGGAGGTACCTGAAAAGGAATTGGGATTAAAGGTGGTCTTAGTGACCTGAGAGCGTGACCGCAGTGCCCAA
This sequence comes from Schistosoma haematobium, assembly GCF_000699445.3. Lineage (NCBI taxonomy): Eukaryota > Metazoa > Platyhelminthes > Trematoda > Strigeidida > Schistosomatidae > Schistosoma > Schistosoma haematobium. Next base: position 92,614,149 of record NC_067196.1, on the reverse strand, counting down.
GGGACAACTGCTTGAGGTCGGTCACACACGACCTTGTTATGGGTAATTTTTGTGTTAGCTCCGTACTTATTGAGACCTTACCGCCGGAGACGGATATCCGTGGGATAAGGCGAGGTGTGCATTTTTAGGGTCGACCTTTTCTAACCCCACCCCTCCTTGTGGGAAGGCAGCATCGCTGTCATGCTGGTTGTCTGAAGGAAACACCTTACTGCTGTCACACCTCTGTACAGTCGGCAGTACGACTTCGCCTTCGGACCTTGGGTTTGTTGCTTTTAGTCTTACCGCTCTTCAACCGACCTGTCTGACATGGTAGGACCTTGAGGAACGGTTGTTCCAGCCAGTATAGCTCGGTTGCTTCATCGCGATAGGCAAGCCCGACCACCACGTCAAGGTAGCAACAACGGTCGGGACCCAACCATCTCAGTCGATGAAAATTTACAACCTTATCGAATGATTTACCATCATTCTCTAATATCCAGCATCTAACCTCACCATCACTTACTCGGTGAACCCAGCAGATACACGCAATATTTCTAAGACATCTGTGATCAAATGCTAGTAGCTTACGAGTATCTTCTACTCTCAATGGCCACGTTTTACAGCCGTAAAGTAGGACAGAACGAACTGCTGCGCAGTATACTTGTCTCTTAATTGACAGACGGATATCTCACCTTCGCCATAGGTGACGTACGTCGGCAAAAGCCAAACGAGCTTTTCGGATCCGTGCTGAGATTTCGTCAGACACCAACCTATTAGGGTTGAAAAACTTCCAAGATAAGTGAAGTTGTCGACACGTTTGACTACTTCACTTCCTATCTATAGTCCAGGTGTTGACACAGGCCGGTCCTGAAGCAACAACTTGCATTTAGAAGGGGAGAAACACATCCCAAACATCCTGGCATTGTTACTCAGTGCTACCGAAAGACTCTGCATTTTATCAGCGTTTTCACCAAACAGCACTATGCCATCCGCGTATTCTGAGTCGACAAGTGGACCTCGTGGAAAGAGATCAATTACTGAAAATTCAGTCGACGAGAATGTTATTTCCATCAGTAGGTATATGATGAAGTTGAACAAAAATGGAGATAGTGGTCAGTCCGGCCTCACGCCACACGGGGTTGAACTACTTCATCCGCATCACGGATTTAAGCCCAGATCAGTCATGAAGAATCACCCTGCATTTAGAGAGAAGTACATCTCAAATATGCCTACGTTCATGTATTTCGTCAGAGCCTTCGTTAAACGGGTCAATGTTACATGGCTATTTTGTGTGACCTAAATGAAGTGAAACGAAATTCGAAATCGCGAACGAATGACTGAAGTAGAACTGATTTTATTAATAATTTATCAGGTTAGCTTTATCCCTATGGGATTAGGCACGAGATACTGCAGATCTAAGGAACCCAATCTCACCATACCATAATGAGATATCAACATGATGCACGAGATAGAAAGCATCCGCAATCGGAACTGACAAACAGTTAATGGCCTCATAGACTGTTATCATATTTAAAATTGTCCACCTACAGCTTTTTTTCCGACATATCTCTGCATCAACCGTTATTGCACATAACGTTACACAGTGGTTACGCGTCAGTAACGCATTTCCAAGTCATTTTGGCTGGTAAGTGTTAATATTCTCGAGCCAAACCAAACTGGCTATTCATAATAAAAATAATCTTAAACAGCAGCACATTAAGCTGAATTGGTTTAGTCGTCATTCAATACCCTACTTAGAAATAAAACAAACTACCACCGTATTTCCAAATTGATAAATTCACCTTGATCCACTGAGGCTATCTTTACTAAAGTCTTCAATGTAAAATACTCGACCACTTAACATAATCTCTGAGTAACTATGTCACTTATATTTGACCCTAAAATAAACCAATATTTATTTTGTGCATTCTGAACGGTCAAGTGAAATCAGTTCGTTTCAGTCACATTCAAATAGTATTGGCTTTCACAAACTGGTTAAGATCTTGATTAAATTCAATCTTTTGTCAGTCCGTTTCTAAGAATATGCCTGGATAAAGCTTACTATGAGAGATTTCTATGTATCAATAATTTTGGATTCCCTTATGAGAACTTTGAGAGTATTTCGAAACAAAAAACCTCTTATTGTTATGATAAATTCACACTATAAAATCACAAATAAAATTTTTTACATAGTCTGGAATAAGACCGTGGTAATATAGACAGTTATAAGTCCAAAAAGGCACAAAAAATAGTAGAAATATATATACCGTAAACGAATCACGCTAGAGTTCTGGCTTCATAAGTGTGGAAACAAACTCCAGGGAAAGACGAGTTAATGCAGCCCTAAATTTTCCACCGACGTGTGATACTATACAGAATTATGTATAAACAGGACCTACCAAAACATTCATTTTTGTTAAAATAGTATTCCTCAGCTGCCAGTGGTTGATTACCGTTACCCTTCGAGAATAGTACTTTAATCCGGGTAACTTACAAATGCAGAAGCAGTCAAAGCTTCAACAGGCGGCGTTACATCTAACTTGAAGCTTTGAAAGAATATGTAACTTGTTTGGCTACCAGAACGTTCCACAACACAACCGTAGCCGTTATCATCTCGAATCTTCGAAAGAATCATATGCCATTTCTACGGAAGATATCAAGAGAACCTAAATTACCTCGTTCGTTCCACCTTGACATTCATAAGTGAAAGTACATTTTATTCCATCCTGTTGTCAAATGTATTGTTTCTTTGTATATGTAAATACCATACCCTTTCAATTGTCGATGAGTACTTTTTACCACCTGGTTGGACAGAAAATTCCTTTTTTATAGACGAGCCGTCTCCAAAAGTGCTATCCAAACAGACGGCAGAGAGAATTATAAGTGTCAACATGTCAAATAATTCATAAATGTGATCATTCAGGTGTACTCATTAAAAAAACTAAAGGTCAGTTCAATAGTGAAAACGCGAACTGTGGTTCAAATGGTTCAAATGGTTGTGGACGGAATAGAAGAAACTATCGGTTAACGGGATTCCGTGTCTAATAGCAGTGGATCACCAATATCTCCAGATAGGAATCTAGGTATATTTACGATAAAAGAGGAAAAAGAAATTTGTGAGTCATAGTAAGATGCTAACATTAGTCCTTAAGAATGGAACAAATTTCCTCTTAAAGGACTCCAAGTAGTCGCATGGATTGGCTCAGCTGGCAGCGAATTCCAGCATTTGACAACTCTTAAGGAGTAGAAATCGTGTCCATAGTCGGCTCTCTTATGTTTTCTGTAGTTTTTGGGTGTTACCTCTTAGATTTATGTTGCAGCTAAACTTGTGTAGGTGACTAAGTGAATGTCCAGAATTGCTAAGGATACTGTAAGCCATCAGAAGGTCAACTTAAAATTCCTGTGCTCTAATGGGTGAAGGTTAATTGATTGGAGGCGCTCTTCATAAGGTTTGAATTTGAGTTCTCGAAATGATTTCGTGACCCAACGTTGGATACACTCCAGAGTGTCCTACTCCTTTTGGAGTAAGGGAGGAAATACTATGTTTCCGTACTCTAAGTGGGGACAAATAAAACTGTTGAAGATTATGTGGAAAGTTCTTCCATCAAACTGGCCATAATGCGCTTCAATGTTACCAGTGCAAGACTTTCTCAAAAGGCATTTTTCTCACAGCGTAAAGCTTCAAATCGTAGGGCACTACTTTGCACGTTGAAGTGTTAAAGTTAAGTCTATTGTCATTCGCCCAACTTCGAAGTCGAGTCAGATACTCCCGAGGTACCAGTTTATTCTCTAAGTTGCGTATCTATTTTTTAAGTTTCACATCATCAGCAAAAATTATTAAGTCAGACGATATCTATTATGGAAATCGATTATATAAATCAAGAAAAGAAGAGGTCCTAGTACTGAGCCCTGGGGGACCTCACTAGAACATTCCATAGCCTGAGATAAAGTGAAGTTAACCCTGACCATAAAATGTCGACTTTTCAGGTATGAAGTGAGCCAATCGATTAGAGGTGGCCTGATACCCAATCGTTTGAGCTTATTGATAAGACATGTATGGTTAACCTTATTAAAAGCTTTTGGGAAATCTAGGTAAATGATATCAACCTTCCCCTTGTGATCGGGGATGATTGTCTATCTGTCCACCGGAGTCAGCAGGTTGGTTATACAAGAATGACCCTTCCTGAAACCATGCTGTTCAGGCGAGAAATTTAAGGACAGTAAATAGTCATTTATAACATCGCATATCAGGGACTCGATGATTTTCGAGGGTATAGAGAGAAGAGCCACTGGTCGGTAACTTGAAGGTTTGCTGCGTTGACCTCCATTGAAAATTGATGTGATGTGAGCCAGCTTCCAATTTTCTGGTAGTTTGCCTCGGCCTAGCGAGTGTGAGAACATCACGCTAAGCGGTGTTCCAAGGATTGAGGCTGCTTCCCTCGGTACATCATATTGAACCATATCTGGGCCAGGAGAAGTGTCAATTCTTAAGTGCTGAAGTTTCCGGAACACCAAGTCAGCGCTCAGGTGCACTACGGAAAGTCCTGCTCAGTTGCAAACGAAGCTGTCGTCAGTATAGTTGATGTGGGTCTGTTGAAATGTCCGAGAGTATTGTTCACTCAGAAGGTTAGCGACATCACCGTCGTTATTGGTCGAATCATTTGGACGTAGTTGTTGGGAAACTCCAGAGACTGCATAACAGAATAAGCTTTTCGGATTAGATACAAAATTTGTTCACAAGCTTCGTCTGGTACTGAAGCCTGTCCTCTCTTATGGCCTTCGTGCATATGTTCATTATATGTTTGTATTGCCTGTACGCTCCATTGTTGTCAGTTCGTTTGTATTCTGCCCAACAGTGCTTCTTGCGGCTTAGCAGGCGAAGAGTGCGGTTCCTGTTGATTGTGGGTTGCTGATAGCTATGGGGGACAGTTTGAGGAATTGACTGCTTTGTAACACATGAGAGCGTGTGCAATAAGAAGTCCCAATGAGCATCGACATCAATTTGAGGGTGAACATCTATAGTAGTAGAATTATCGTATGAATTAGGAATTCCAGTATTAACGCAATTGAATTAAGAAGACACAGGCACCAACGAATGTATTGTATTTAGAATTCGAAATCGAGCATTCAACAAGTACAAAAGAATCATTAGTTAATTCAAACACCACATCCGCCACAGCTTAAATAGAAGTATAAGTGTTTGTAATCGGTTGTACGTCTTCTCATTTGTTCATCATCAGCATTATTTGCCGACTCTGGGACTGGTTGGAAGAAGCGGAGAGGTGGTCAGTGCATGACATGGTGTCGTGGCATGAAAGAAAGCTGCAAAGGACTGGCTTGTGTTGGTCCTTCACGACTCACTGGCTGGGGTCCGAGAGATGGTGCTACACAGTGGCTAGAGACGTTATCAGATATGGCTCAGAATAGAAGCCAGTGGCGATCCTGCTGTAACCTTCTTTTACTTTCTTCATAAAAAGTGGTTGTGTCTCCCTTACCTGAAAGATTTCTTCTGATTGTACCTTTTCGTTCCGTCGTTACTACCACACTACCTTACTCCAATCTCTTCGTCATTGTTCTCTTTTTCTTTTGCGTTTCTTAGTTTTTTTTCTTTCTACTTCTCTTCGAATTCCCATTGTTTTGTGTGGCGCATATATATTGGCGCTCTCTTGTACCAATATTTATGTGTTCAAATAATAATAATAATAATGTACGTCTTCTTGTTAAGTTCATCCTGAGTCTGTCCGACATTGTATAAGATAAAAACTTTGTAGTATCTAGAAAGTGCTCATTAGTATTGGAATTAACAAACGAAATCGGAACAGACTCACCTGGAATTGTATACAACCAGCATGTCGGTTTTGTAATGAAATCACTAATATCTAGAATTCGAACCATAGATTTTTCAACACTATCCACCCCCCACGAAATAATGTTGGATCTTTATATCCCCAAGTTATGGATAATGTGGCTTCATTTAAAACATATTTCTCACATTGTTTAGAGTAAACATTAGAACTGTTTTTGTGATAAGGGTAAACAGCAGTTGATATGAAACCATCCGAAATATAATAAAACTCGAGGTCACTTAGTACTCGTGCTTCGCATTGGGCAGGTTTTTCACGAAGATCAAATACATTATGAGGATAGGTAATATATGATATGACATCAGGATTTGATTCTTCTGAAATATTCTCATGAAATTCATCAGGACTGTCGTTGCAGAGCGTAGGATCGTTAGAGAAATCAGCATCTATCCAAACCACATCAGGTTTTCGATCATGATTAGGTTCATTTAACATATTTTCCTCAGAATTGCAAGTAATTTCATTAGAAATATGTGAATCATTAGGAAACGTCACACCTGGTACAATAGCATGAGAATTCTGATAAATCGGTTGATTAGGAACTGTTGTCTCACAAGAATTCTGGATTTCATTTAACTCTGAACTGCCATATGACTCTACACTGTCTTTTGAAATCGTTGATAAAGATAAATGATCATTAGAAACATCCGAATTATTGAAATTTAGATTACAAGATTTAGTACAGCTTGAAGCAAAATGGACAATAGCTTTGTATACTGACTGAATGTGTCCTACCTTACCACATTTAAAACATTCAGCATTACGAAATACACATGAATTACGAGCATGAAACTTTCCACATGATAAACATTTACCAAACTTCATCTCACCTTTGTGATTTGCTTTGTAATTCCTCGTTGAATCACCTTTCATATTTACACGAGAATAGGAATCGCTGTTAAATGAACGCAAGTTTGATTGACCCTGAGATTGTAGTTCATCACGACGACTAAGCAAAGTATTAGAAATCTTCATCGACTGGATATCAAGTTCATTCACTGCTTCGTAGTTAATACATGCAGTTCTAGCATCTTGAAAGGAACAGTTTGGGATTCTTAACAGCTCTCTTTCCAAACTCGGTATGTTAATTCCTGCAATTAATCGATCTCTCAGTTGCACATGAAGTTGATCACCGAAATTACACTTGGCAGCTTGTTTCTGAAATTCAAGGATGAATTCCCGAGCCTTTTGGTCATTTTGACGAACCATCTTATGAAACTTCGCCCTTTCACGGCATTCAAAACTGGTGCATTTTACATGACTTAAAAATAGCTCTTTAAGAGTTGCATAAGGGAGTGAGATAGGTTTTTCTGGATATGCCAAAGTTTTTAATAAGCTGTACGCTTCTCTCCCAATGAATGTGAGGAAGTGTGCCACAATATTAACATCCTCATCATCTTCTTTGGTCATGCTCCAAATTTCGAACCTTTCTAAATAATCCTCAATAGCTTCAGGAGTTGAATGAATATCCAACTTTTCCATTGCAGGATCCTGCTCGCGACGCCAATATAGTAGTAGAATTATCGTATGAATTAGGAATTCCAGTATTAACGCAATTGAATTAAGAAGACACAGGCACCAACGAATGTATTGTATTTAGAATTCGAAATCGAGCATTCAACAAGTACAAAAGAATCATTAGTTAATTCAAACACCACAACATCCCAATCCACTTGTTGTAGATAGACTTGTAGAGCTGACACATTCAACCGTTTGAAATTCCAGCTCCTGTTGTTGGTGGAATATCTTAGCTCAGTTTTGCTGACAAAACTGAAAGCTATGACGGCGTGATCGCTTTTCTCCAGGGGAGTCAGAATTAATAGGCTGTCAATTAGGAATTCTTCGTTTGTAAATACCCAGACAAAGCACGACAGCGTTTGACTGTTTCTCCACCGAGTTCTCGATTTCACAAATTCGAATAATTTCATATCCACAATGAGATTTAAGAGCCGAGCTTCAATCGATTTTTCACCCACAATATACGTATGTTCAGCGAAAATGAGTTTAGGAAGATAGTAGTCCTCTAGAATAAAGATATGGATGAATCCATGACGACGCAAGATCGAATTCATACAAATCCGAACACGCTCTGCTTCTATAAGTTACGCAGTTAGGTTGATGAGTTAAAGGGAGCATTGCTTATATAAACATTGAATAAATTTTCATATATTCGAGTAATTTCTGTAAGGCAGTTCGTGACGATTCTCTCATTATCATGAACCTCGTTGACAATCCTGACCTTCCTCTCAGTCTGCAGGACAAAAACGACAGGATGCTGTGGGGTGAATTGAACAAGAAGTTTGAACTTCCTAGAATAGAGCCTTTGACGGTCACCCGGCTCACTCGAGGAAAGGATTCTAAGCATCTAAATCACCCGAGGCTTCTCCGAGTAACACTTAAGAATGTTACCGACGTAGAGGACGTCTTGCTAGCAAGTCACTTACTGAAATCAGATGGTAACGTAAGAATATTGCCCGATATACCGTACTCTGAGCGCAATATCATACGAAACGTCCCTAAAGAATCTCGCGAGAAGTTTTTCCGCGGAAGAAACATAATTGTCCAAGGTATACCGGAAAATGCAGACCCTACTCAATCAAATTCTGACATCAGGGAATGGAAATTCATCAAACAGTCCTTGAGGCTCAAACACATACTGACTCAGCATGTGACGAGACTAGCCAAGAAGGACTGTGATCTTAGACCCCGTCTAATGAAGATAACCTTCACATCTTCCCACATGGCGGCTGCAGTTCTGGAAGCATTTCGTGCTAATAGACGTCGATTGCCACCTGGAATCCACATGCACCCGGATAGGCCATACGAAGTTAGGACCAAGAACAAAGGCAAGTTGGAGCTGACCATTCCACTTGTGGACTGTCTAGACGATAAAAACGTGTAAAGGACAGGGCCTACCACCTCGGCAAACCTCATATAGGTGGGCTACCTGTCCATTCACATAATGTTCATACAGAAAAACAGGACGAAGCTCACGCGTTCCAAATTGAAAGCATAAACTGCTTATATATGAACGCCGCGAGTCTACCAAACAAACTGGATGAACTACGTGAACTTAGCAATGCTAACAAGGCCCATCTGATAGGAATATCTGAAACCTGGATATCTTCTCAGTTCTCGGATCAAGAGTTAGCATTACCTGGGATGGCTTTGTACCGCAACGACAGAAAAACAGGAATTGGGGGCGGAGTAGCCATATACATAAGCTCTTGCTTGGAGGTGCACCAGGTTCACAACCTCGAGTTTAACAATCTTGAGGAATCCATATGGTGCTCTGTAAGATTGTCTAGTACTTCTAGGTGTCTAGTCGGAGTCATTTACAGGAAGCCAACTGCCGACACCGAGTACGATAGTCGTATGCTGGAAGGACTATCCCGCTCTATCCGTCTCGGTTTCACACACATCCTGATTCTAGGGGACTTTAATCTCCCTAGAGTCAACTTCGCGGAACACACGTACACTGGGGGCGACAACTCAACTGAAGCTCGGTTCTTCAACCTCATCGATAACTTGGGCTTATATGAAAATGTGAGGTCGGCAACTCGTTGGAGAAACAGTCAGACACCATCGCGCTTAGACTGTGTATTCACTAACGAAGAATTCCTAGTCGACAACCTCTCAATCCAGGCTCCTCTGGGAAAGAGCGATCATGCCGTCATAGCCTTCAGTTTTGTCATCAAAACTAAGCTAAGGTATCCCAACAATACTTTGCGTCGGAATTTTAAACGGCTGAATGTGCCAGCTCTACATGACTATCTACAACAGGTGGTTTGGGATGTTCACCCTCAACTCGATGTGGATGGTCATTGGGACTTCTTACTGCACACGCTCTTATGTGTTACAGACCATTCAGTTCCTCAAACGGTTCCCAAAAGCTGCAAGCCACCTACAGTAATCAAGAACCGTACCCTTCGCCTGCTAAGCCGCAAAAGACACTGTTGGGCGGAATACAAACGAACTAATAACGATGGAGCGTATAGGCAATACAAACATATCAGGAACATATGCACGAAGGCTATAAGAGAAGACAGGCTTCAGTACCAAACAAAGCTTATGGACAAATTCGCCTCTAACCCTAGAAGCCTATTCCGTTATGCAGCCTCTCTTCGTCAAGCCAAAACAGGAGTTTCCCAACTGCTAGGTCTTAACGGCCCGACCAACAATGATGGCGACGCCGCTAACCTTCTGGCGGCACATTACTCTCAAACATCTCAACCGGCTGACATCAACTTTATTGACGACAGTTTCATCTGCAATTCCACAGGACTTTCTGAAGTGGACCTAAGCACTGACTTGGTGTTCCGGAAACTGCAGCACTTAAGACTTGATACTTCTCCTGGCCCGGATATGGTTCATCCTGCCATACTGAGGGAGGCAGCCTCAATCCTGGCAACGCCGCTTAGCGTGATGTTTTCACACTCGCCTAGCCGAGGCAAATTACCGGAAAATTGGAAGTTGGCTCACATCACACCAATTTTCAAAGGTGGTCGACGCAATGAACCTTCAAGTTATCGGCCGGTAGCTCTTCTGTCATTACCTTCAAAACTCATGGAGTCCCTGATATGCGACGGTTTAAACGACTATCTACTGTCCTTAAATTTCTTCTCACCCCAACAGCATGGTTTCAGGAAGGGTTACTCTTGTATAACCAACCTGCTGACTGCGGTGGACAGATGGACAAGCATCCTCGATCGCAAGGGAAAGGTTGATGTCATTTACCTTGATTTCTCAAAAGCTTTTGATAAGGTTAACCACTTGTGTCTTATCAACAAGCTCAAACGACTAGGTATCAAACCACCTCTAATCGACTGGCTTACTTCATACCTAAAAATCGACACTTTAAGGTTAGGGTCAATTTCACTTTATCTCAGGCTATGGAATGTCCTAGTGGGGTCCCCCAGGGCTTAGTACTAGGGCCTCTTCTCTTCTTGATCTACATAAATGATCTTCCTCAACAGGTAACGTCAGACTTATTACTTTTTGCTGACGACGTGAAACTTTGGAGAGAGATACGCAACCAAGACGATACACAGGCACTTCAGGAGGATCTGACGCGACTTCAAAGTTGGGCAGACGATAACGGACTTACCTTTAACACTTCAAAGTGTAAAGTAGTCCATCTGCGACATGTCGCAAACTACAGTTACAACTTAGGAAACTCCTCTCTAGTAGTATCCCAAGTCGAAAAAGATTTAGGAGTCCTGGTGCTCCATGATTTGAAGTCTTACGCTAACTGTGACAAAAATGCCTTCCGAGCAAACCTTGCACTGGTAACGTTGAGGCGCATTTTTGGCCAGTTTGACGGAAGAACTTTCCACACAATCTTCAATAGTTTCATCCGTCCCCATTTAGAGTACGGAAACATAGTACTGCCCCCTCACTCCAAAAGGACAAGGTCACTTTGGAGCGTATCCAACGGCGAGCCACGAAATCAGTTCGAGGACTCAAATCTAAGCCTTACGAAGAACGCCTCCGTTCACTAGACCTTTACCCACTAGAATATAGTCGTCTTAGAGGTGATTTATTAATGGCTTATAGTATTCTTAACACTTCTGGACATCCTCTTAAACACCTACTTAAGCTTAGTTCGAATAATAACCTAAGGGGTAACACCCAGAAACTGGAAACACAACATAGCAAGACGGAATGTAGACACAACTTCTACTCCTTAAGAGTTGTCAAAAGCTGGAACTCGCTGCCGGCCGAGCTAGTCCAAGCGACTTCTCAGGAGTCCTTCAAGAGGCAACTTGACCTATTCTTAAGGACCAAGGACAGCATCACACTATGATTTACCAATTTCTTTTCCTCTTTTATTGTTAACATACCTAGGTTCCTGCCTGGAGGATTTGGTGATCCCCTGCTACTAGACACGGAAGCCTGTTAAGCGAAAGCTTCTTCTATTCCGTCCACAACCATTTGAACCCTTTGACTCTGATGTCTAATGTGAAAGTTAGCGCGCTTTGTGGAGTTTGCGTTGCGACAAGTTATTGATGGTCGAGAATGGATGGAATTAGGGTTCATTGCAGTCGGTCAAATACATCAACTTGAACGTATTACTTTGTGCTTTTGAAAGTGATCACAGATAAATTTCAGGGGCACTGGTGACGGCGCAGGACGGAACCATACACCGCATTTGTCTCAACCGTGTACAAGCATGTTTTAATTGGTGCTGCACTCGATCGCTTTTTTCATGCATCACTAGTCTTTCAAAATTGAAAAGACGGGTATAGACTGCAAATTTTTAACCATAAGTTTCCTCAAAGCAAAATTGTATATCTAGACCTATATTTTTGGGTCCATTTTAGAATGATTTATCGGATATCTAATGTTGTGTTAAACTGCTCTATGCCAAATTTTTGTGTGACCGAATGCAAAAAGTTATTAGAACTAAATCACACACCTGTAGCAACAAATAGAAGTGCCACTGAAGTTCCAAGCGAAAATGAATAGTCCGGAATACATCTACAGATAAAACGACCGACTTCAATACCATTCAGTTTTCTAACACCGGTCACAATTTACTGGTCTACATGTAGTGATCCTCTGCAGTAAGTGGTTGCTCGATTCGGAGCATCTCAACACATGTTTTGCTCACTTAGTTGCCCTTATATCTAGACAACCAATGCTTCACGATACATTCTAAAAAATGAAACGGAACTTTTTCGGATAATAAAGTATAAAAGGCAACTGGTTAAATGATTAGTACTTTCTTTGTAATCCATAGACAGTGATTAGTCCCCCTCAAAGTCTAGTATTTTTAAGCATAACTGACACAATCGCTCTTAGTGTGGTGCATGCTACTTATGCTGACAGATATTAGTAGCATGCAGCACCCATTGAAGTGGAATGCCTGGCGGCGGAAGACTGAATTGAAGAAAACAGGAATGGAGACAGCAGCTATAATAGCAACGAAATTGAAAGAATCATAAAGTATGTGAGGGACAACTAAAGAAAGATGTGCAAAGAATGTATTTAATGTACGGTTTTTATATTTTACGAAGGCACTCTGTAATTTTGCATTAAAAAAATAGATTGGTTATCCCCACTCCCTGTTCACTACAGTAGCTATAATAATTGTGATAAAATGTAATACTTTACAAATTGCAATGCATTTTTAGAATAATGAATAATCCAAGTGGAGGAAAGGACTCTAGTCTTGTACAATGCATTTTAAAAGAGTTGGCTGAAGAACTCTCACCATATGGTTTTGATATATCCCCATTTTTATCTGGTTGGTATGATGCTAATATCAGTTCAAAGGTCCGGCTTGGGTCTGATCTAGCACCTTATGAAGACTGTTTATGCATTTGTTTGATAAGCAGTCCACAAATGTTTGAAAAGACATTTATACCAACTGTTTTTGATTGGTGTAAAGAGTCAGGAATAGAATCACTGGATAATGTTTTAAAATGTTTGAAAACTCGGTTTTGTGGATCTAGATTTCTTCCCGGCTGTGATGATCCCTTCGATTGGACTGTTTTTATTCGATTACAAAAGGCACTAAGTAATTCTGTTCAAAATTTAAAACTTAATCTAACTCCTGACGAGTCGACAAAGTTAAATAATGCGGAATGGATACCAGATTATGCCATCAGACCAGTTACTCGACTTCCCTATGTTCATGTGCAAACAGCTGGTCACGTATCAGGAATGGCTTATTTTCATCAACCTAGTGATTCAATAAAGAAAAAGGCGGTTCCTATAGTGGAGTCAGTTTGCATCCATATTACGGCGGTTGGTTCGGGTTTAGGTAAGTAGTCTATTTATGTAAATAAAACAATGTAGATATAATTTAGCTTTGTTTACTAACGTCATTTGTTCTAGAATTCTAATTTTTATTGTATTGTGAATTTAACCTCTATTTCCACACGACAAAACAAGGTATAGGTAGCCCTGTTAATTCTAATCCATTGCATTAATTTACCAATCAGACCATATTGTTTTGTAAAGACAAAGATCAGTAAATCCCAAATTGATTCATACGCATTTAAAAATGGTTAAATCAGTCAATTGATGCTATGAGACCTACACTTTTTCTTATTTCCACGTCATTAATACTTACTAGTGTACAGTTGTGACTTTAGATATCTATCCATGTTTGTTATTTTTATTAGTTAAAGAAGTCATTGCTTTTAAAAAATGTTACTATTACTTAGCGGACCAAACCAATGCAAAGCCCACAGTTCCAATAAGTGTATCAGGGGTTTAAACCATGCTATCCCAGTTGAGACAATATTTATGACCGTTCATACAGGTTTGTTTCATAGCCTAGTACACATATCTACACGTAATGTTTTCATGTTAAAGTGATATACTTAGGACTGTACACTGTTTAATATATTATGGTCTATTAAGAGTGCAAGTCTTTCGAAAACTGAAATTATAAATACATAATGCTCTTTTCCTTCTCAGAGGTATTTATATCTTCCCCAACTTACGATATCCAACTTTACCAAGACAAAATCCATTATCTCCTATCTATTCCGAGAATGAACAATTGCCGGACGAATTATTAGAACATGTATTGCATGAATATAATTGTTGTTGGAATGAAAATAAATGGAGAGATTATAAGTTACCAGATACAATTGATCACCGTTATTCATCAAATGCTTTAGCTTATTTTTCAACGCCACCATCAGAACGCGTACAATTTGTTCGAAATTGGTTTGCACGTTATAAAAATATTGATCAATAACAATAACCAAATCCATACACAATTTGACTACCTTAATTGTAATTCAAACGAAAGACATTGTATTTTAGACAATATCGGGAGAGTTGACACTAATGTAGCTTGGTGAAAAGTGTTTCCAAATGAATTCATCTTAATGCAAGTTTTGCTTTGTTTAAATGAGTAAATTCATAGACAGTTCGGTTTGACTGGGTTGAGGTATTTGTTTTTATCTTTATGTTTTTATCGAATTATTATGCACTGTAAACTTTATTTTGCCTTGGTTTGATAGCAAAATAATAAGAATTCTCCTACATTTTCCACTGTAGACTTTCATAAACATTTTAGTTGATTGCATTTATATGATTGTTTTTATATTTTCGCTGAATTTTTCGTTAACTTGACTTGATTTTACTTTGATTTATTAATAACAATGGTAATAAGTAAACATTCTTGTACATATTTCAATGTATAGTTTATTCTGTCCAGAAAATGGTCAATGAAATATTTAGTCGTTAGCAACGTAGAACCTGGTAGATATTTACATTGGTTCAATTTGGCACACCATATCACCATAGTGAAATGAAATTATCAAGACATCCTAGAGAGGTAGAGGATTTAAAAGTATACGTGGTAGTAAAAATGTAGGCATAGGCAACATGACTCGAGAATAAAGGATGAATCCCCGGGATAAAAGGTAGAATATTGTTCTAAAGCTCGATCTAAAGAGAAACAAAGAATGAATGCAACTGCGCCATTAAAATACATAAACCTTATGAAGGTTCCTTGGTCGAACACTACTAGTCGAGTCAGAGCATATGACGAACTGTCAACTGATTTTGCAACCCCATGTGGCTTGCGGTCAGGCTGTCCACTATCTCCATTTTTGTTCAACTTCATCATATACCTACTGATGGAAATAACATTCTCGTCGACTGAATTTTCAGTAATTGATCTCTTTCCACGAGGTCCACTTATCGACTCAGAATACGCGGATGGCATAGTGCTGTTTGGTGAAAACGCTGATAAAATGCAGAGTCTTTCGGTAGCACTGAGTAACAATGCCAGGATGTTTGGGATGTGTTTCTCCCTTCTAAATGCAAGTTGTTGCTTCAGGACCGGCCTGTGTCAACACCTGGACTATAGATAGGAAGTGAAGTAGTCAAACGTGTCGACAACTTCACTTATCTTGGAAGTTTTTTCAACCCTAATAGGTTGGTGTCTGACGAAATCTCAGCACGGATCCGAAAAGCTCGTTTGGCTTTTGCCGACGTACGTCACCTATGGCGAAGGTGAGATATCCGTCTGTCAATTAAGAGACAAGTATACTGCGCAGCAGTTCGTTCTGTCCTACTTTACGGCTGTAAAACGTGGCCATTGAGAGTAGAAGATACTCGTAAGCTACTAGCATTTGATCACAGATGTCTTAGAAATATTGCTTGTATCTGCTGGGATCACCGGGTAAGTGATGGTGAGGTTAGATGCTGGATATTAGAGAATGATGGTAAATCATTTGATGAGGTTGTAAATTTTCATCGACTGAGATGGTTGGGTCACGTGTCACGTATGCCTAAACACTGATTACCACGACTTGCAGTGCTGGATAATGTTGGAGACGGTTGGAAGAAAGTTGAGGCGGCCAAACCAAAAACGTGACATCAGTCCTTGAAGTCACTATTTTCTAGTCTTAGCCATGTTGGTATATGCAGACTACTAGGTTGGGTTCCGCGTGACTATCATAACCAATGATTGGAGACTGTGTGACATGGCTCAGAATCTACCACAATGGTGTAGGTGCTTACACACATTGTCTTTCATTAGACTGGGATATTAAAATTGCTTTGTACCTTTCTTTATACGAACTAATTCTTTCTTCTTGTGTTATGTCCTTATACACAGTCTTTCTTTCATGTGTTAATACCACTCAAGTGACTGCTTCTATGAATTTGGTGTCCATCTTGTTGTGCTAATGATGTTGGCAACTTTGACCGATGCATATATGTGCCTGGTCCTACATTGCAGCTGACTGAATAGTCAATGGCTTCATGAACTAATGCCTTAGTTGGTTTGAATTTCAGTAATTACTCAGTGACCAGCCACTTGTAAATAGTGGGTGATCGCCACCATTGATCAACATCTTAAATATATTCTGGTCATACGAAATTGATTCTGCCTCTTAATTGTTTATTTAACTTAAATTATCTAAAGTAGCATTTAGAAAAAACTTTAAATACAAATGTCATAAAGTACATCTAAACTTTACTTTGTAACTGTTCACTTTGACTAGGATTATAGAATTTGTTTTGTACTTTGTATTTTAGACGGTCGGTGTTAAAGTTAGTAAGCACACACCAAACATTTGTCCATATTTGGTATAAAATAATGCGTACTATCACTTAATCAATCACATACAACGTAGAACGCGCATTTTAGACTAAATAGAATCACTATAAGCTTGCTGTTTTCCTTCATTTAGTGAATTTTCTCTTAAACGAAATTGGTTTCAAATAGGCGCCACCATATTTATATCACTGCTACCTGAACTATACATTCATTTTAATATTTTATATTGAAGATTAGCTTCTAAAAGATAAAAACTGCTTGTAAACAAAAATCTTATATACCACTTACCTTCCAATAAAATGTCTCAGTTAGTCATTGTCTAACAGGTAAAACTAATCTTTGTGTCAATGCACGTCTACAATTGTTTCTTATCGATCGTATTTAACAGCCATATTCTTAAGCATGTTTATTTACAGCTTGAGGAAATGTCGATAAAGTGTTTTTTGTTCCACATAGTCAACAGTAATTCGACGAAAGCCACCTACAGTAATCAAGAACCGTACCCTTCGCCTGCTAAGCCGCAAAAGACACTGTTGGGCGGAATACAAACGAACTAATAACGATGGAGCGTATAGGCAATACAAACATATCAGGAACATATGCACGAAGGCTATAAGAGAAGACAGGCTTCAGTACCAAACAAAGCTTATGGACAAATTCGCCTCTAACCCTAGAAGCCTATTCCGTTATGCAGCCTCTCTTCGTCAAGCCAAAACAGGAGTTTCCCAACTGCTAGGTCTTAACGGCCCGACCAACAATGATGGCGACGCCGCTAACCTTCTGGCGGCACATTACTCTCAAACATCTCAACCGGCTGACATCAACTTTATTGACGACAGTTTCATCTGCAATTCCACAGGACTTTCTGAAGTGGACCTAAGCACTGACTTGGTGTTCCGGAAACTGCAGCACTTAAGACTTGATACTTCTCCTGGCCCGGATATGGTTCATCCTGCCATACTGAGGGAGGCAGCCTCAATCCTGGCAACGCCGCTTAGCGTGATGTTTTCACACTCGCCTAGCCGAGGCAAATTACCGGAAAATTGGAAGTTGGCTCACATCACACCAATTTTCAAAGGTGGTCGACGCAATGAACCTTCAAGTTATCGGCCGGTAGCTCTTCTGTCATTACCTTCAAAACTCATGGAGTCCCTGATATGCGACGGTTTAAACGACTATCTACTGTCCTTAAATTTCTTCTCACCCCAACAGCATGGTTTCAGGAAGGGTTACTCTTGTATAACCAACCTGCTGACTGCGGTGGACAGATGGACAAGCATCCTCGATCGCAAGGGAAAGGTTGATGTCATTTACCTTGATTTCTCAAAAGCTTTTGATAAGGTTAACCACTTGTGTCTTATCAACAAGCTCAAACGACTAGGTATCAAACCACCTCTAATCGACTGGCTTACTTCATACCTAAAAATCGACACTTTAAGGTTAGGGTCAATTTCACTTTATCTCAGGCTATGGAATGTCCTAGTGGGGTCCCCCAGGGCTTAGTACTAGGGCCTCTTCTCTTCTTGATCTACATAAATGATCTTCCTCAACAGGTAACGTCAGACTTATTACTTTTTGCTGACGACGTGAAACTTTGGAGAGAGATACGCAACCAAGACGATACACAGGCACTTCAGGAGGATCTGACGCGACTTCAAAGTTGGGCAGACGATAACGGACTTACCTTTAACACTTCAAAGTGTAAAGTAGTCCATCTGCGACATGTCGCAAACTACAGTTACAACTTAGGAAACTCCTCTCTAGTAGTATCCCAAGTCGAAAAAGATTTAGGAGTCCTGGTGCTCCATGATTTGAAGTCTTACGCTAACTGTGACAAAAATGCCTTCCGAGCAAACCTTGCACTGGTAACGTTGAGGCGCATTTTTGGCCAGTTTGACGGAAGAACTTTCCACACAATCTTCAATAGTTTCATCCGTCCCCATTTAGAGTACGGAAACATAGTACTGCCCCCTCACTCCAAAAGGACAAGGTCACTTTGGAGCGTATCCAACGGCGAGCCACGAAATCAGTTCGAGGACTCAAATCTAAGCCTTACGAAGAACGCCTCCGTTCACTAGACCTTTACCCACTAGAATATAGTCGTCTTAGAGGTGATTTATTAATGGCTTATAGTATTCTTAACACTTCTGGACATCCTCTTAAACACCTACTTAAGCTTAGTTCGAATAATAACCTAAGGGGTAACACCCAGAAACTGGAAACACAACATAGCAAGACGGAATGTAGACACAACTTCTACTCCTTAAGAGTTGTCAAAAGCTGGAACTCGCTGCCGGCCGAGCTAGTCCAAGCGACTTCTCAGGAGTCCTTCAAGAGGCAACTTGACCTATTCTTAAGGACCAAGGACAGCATCACACTATGATTTACCAATTTCTTTTCCTCTTTATTGTTAACATACCTAGGTTCCTGCCTGGAGGATTTGGTGATCCCCTGCTACTAGACACGGAAGCCTGTTAAGCGAAAGCTTCTTCTATTCCGTCCACAACCATTTGAACCCTTTGACTCTGATGTCTAATGTGAAAGTTAGCGCGCTTTGTGGAGTTTGCGTTGCGACAAGTTATTGATGGTCGAGAATGGATGGAATTAGGGTTCATTGCAGTCGGTCAAATACATCAACTTGAACGTATTACTTTGTGCTTTTGAAAGTGATCACAGATAAATTTCAGGGGCACTGGTGACGGCGCAGGACGGAACCATACACCGCATTTGTCTCAACCGTGTACAAGCATGTTTTAATTGGTGCTGCACTCGATCGCTTTTTCATGCATCACTAGTCTTTCAAAATTGAAAAGACGGGTATAGACTGCAAATTTTTAACCATAAGTTTCCTCAAAGCAAAATTGTATATCTAGACCTATATTTTTGGGTCTATTTTAGAATGATTTATCGGATATCTAATGTTGTGTTAAACTGCTCTATGCCAAATTTTTGTGTGACCGAATGCAAAAAAGTTATTAGAACTAAATCACACACCTGTAGCAACAAATAGAAGTGCCACTGAAGTTCCAAGCGAAAATGAATAGTCCGGAATACATCTACAGATAAAACGACCGACTTCAATACCATTCAGTTTTCTAACACCGGTCACAATTTACTGGTCTACATGTAGTGATCCTCTGCAGTAAGTGGTTGCTCGATTCGGAGCATCTCAACACATGTTTTGCTCACTTAGTTGCCCTTATATCTAGACAACCAATGCTTCACGATACATTCTAAAAATGAAACGGAACTTTTCGGATAATAAAGTATAAAAGGCAACTGGTTAAATGATTAGTACTTTCTTTGTAATCCATAGACAGTGATTAGTCCCCTCAAAGTCTAGTATTTTTAAGCATAACTGACACAATCGCTCTTAGTGTGGTGCATGCTACTTATGCTGACAGATATTAGTAGCATGCAGCACCCATTGGAAGTGGAATGCCTGGCGGCGGAAGACTGAATTGAAGAAAACAGGAATGGAGACAGCAGCTATAATAGCAACGAAATTGAAAGAATCATAAAGTATGTGAGGGACAACTAAAGAAAGATGTGCAAAGAATGTATTTAATGTACGGTTTTTATATTTTACGAAGGCACTCTGTAATTTTGCATTAAAAAAATAGATTGGTTATCCCCACTCCCTGTTCACTACAGTAGCTATAATAATTGTGATAAAATGTAATACTTTACAAATTGCAATGCATTTTTAGAATAATGAATAATCCAAGTGGAGGAAAGGACTCTAGTCTTGTACAATGCATTTTAAAAGAGTTGGCTGAAGAACTCTCACCATATGGTTTTGATATATCCCCATTTTTATCTGGTTGGTATGATGCTAATATCAGTTCAAAGGTCCGGCTTGGGTCTGATCTAGCACCTTATGAAGACTGTTTATGCATTTGTTTGATAAGCAGTCCACAAATGTTTGAAAAGACATTTATACCAACTGTTTTTGATTGGTGTAAAGAGTCAGGAATAGAATCACTGGATAATGTTTTAAAATGTTTGAAAACTCGGTTTTGTGGATCTAGATTTCTTCCCGGCTGTGATGATCCCTTCGATTGGACTGTTTTTATTCGATTACAAAAGGCACTAAGTAATTCTGTTCAAAATTTAAAACTTAATCTAACTCCTGACGAGTCGACAAAGTTAAATAATGCGGAATGGATACCAGATTATGCCATCAGACCAGTTACTCGACTTCCCTATGTTCATGTGCAAACAGCTGGTCACGTATCAGGAATGGCTTATTTTCATCAACCTAGTGATTCAATAAAGAAAAAGGCGGTTCCTATAGTGGAGTCAGTTTGCATCCATATTACGGCGGTTGGTTCGGGTTTAGGTAAGTAGTCTATTTATGTAAATAAAACAATGTAGATATAATTTAGCTTTGTTTACTAACGTCATTTGTTCTAGAATTCTAATTTTTATTGTATTGTGAATTTAACCTCTATTTCCACACGACAAAACAAGGTATAGGTAGCCCTGTTAATTCTAATCCATTGCATTAATTTACCAATCAGACCATATTGTTTTGTAAAGACAAAGATCAGTAAATCCCAAATTGATTCATACGCATTTAAAAATGGTTAAATCAGTCAATTGATGCTATGAGACCTACACTTTTTTCTTATTTCCACGTCATTAATACTTACTAGTGTACAGTTGTGACTTTAGATATCTATCCATGTTTGTTATTTTTATTAGTTAAAGAAGTCATTGCTTTTAAAAAATGTTACTATTACTTAGCGGACCAAACCAATGCAAAGCCCACAGTTCCAATAAGTGTATCAGGGGTTTAAACCATGCTATCCCAGTTGAGACAATATTTATGACCGTTCATACAGGTTTGTTTCATAGCCTAGTACACATATCTACACGTAATGTTTTCATGTTAAAGTGATATACTTAGGACTGTACACTGTTTAATATATTATGGTCTATTAAGAGTGCAAGTCTTTCGAAAACTGAAATTATAAATACATAATGCTCTTTTCCTTCTCAGAGGTATTTATATCTTCCCCAACTTACGATATCCAACTTTACCAAGACAAAATCCATTATCTCCTATCTATTCCGAGAATGAACAATTGCCGGACGAATTATTAGAACATGTATTGCATGAATATAATTGTTGTTGGAATGAAAATAAATGGAGAGATTATAAGTTACCAGATACAATTGATCACCGTTATTCATCAAATGCTTTAGCTTATTTTTCAACGCCACCATCAGAACGCGTACAATTTGTTCGAAATTGGTTTGCACGTTATAAAAATATTGATCAATAACAATAACCAAATCCATACACAATTTGACTACCTTAATTGTAATTCAAACGAAAGACATTGTATTTTAGACAATATCGGGAGAGTTGACACTAATGTAGCTTGGTGAAAAAGTGTTTCCAAATGAATTCATCTTAATGCAAGTTTTGCTTTGTTTAAATGAGTAAATTCATAGACAGTTCGGTTTGACTGGGTTGAGGTATTTGTTTTTATCTTTATGTTTTTATCGAATTATTATGCACTGTAAACTTTATTTTGCCTTGGTTTGATAGCAAAATAATAAGAATTCTCCTACATTTTCCACTGTAGACTTTCATAAACATTTTAGTTGATTGCATTTATATGATTGTTTTTATATTTTCGCTGAATTTTTCGTTAACTTGACTTGATTTTACTTTGATTTATTAATAACAATGGTAATAAGTAAACATTCTTGTACATATTTCAATGTATAGTTTATTCTGTCCAGAAAATGGTCAATGAAATATTTAGTCGTTAGCAACGTAGAACCTGGTAGATATTTACATTGGTTCAATTTGGCACACCATATCACCATAGTGAAATGAAATTATCAAGACATCCTAGAGAGGTAGAGGATTTAAAAGTATACGTGGTAGTAAAAATGTAGGCATAGGCAACATGACTCGAGAATAAAGGATGAATCCCCGGGATAAAAGGTAGAATATTGTTCTAAAGCTCGATCTAAAGAGAAACAAAGAATGAATGCAACTGCGCCATTAAAATACATAAACCTTATGAAGGTTCCTTGGTCGAACACTACTAGTCGAGTCAGAGCATATGACGAACTGTCAACTGATTTTGCAACCCCATGTGGCTTGCGGTCAGGCTGTCCACTATCTCCATTTTTGTTCAACTTCATCATATACCTACTGATGGAAATAACATTCTCGTCGACTGAATTTTCAGTAATTGATCTCTTTCCACGAGGTCCACTTATCGACTCAGAATACGCGGATGGCATAGTGCTGTTTGGTGAAAACGCTGATAAAATGCAGAGTCTTTCGGTAGCACTGAGTAACAATGCCAGGATGTTTGGGATGTGTTTCTCCCTTCTAAATGCAAGTTGTTGCTTCAGGACCGGCCTGTGTCAACACCTGGACTATAGATAGGAAGTGAAGTAGTCAAACGTGTCGACAACTTCACTTATCTTGGAAGTTTTTTCAACCCTAATAGGTTGGTGTCTGACGAAATCTCAGCACGGATCCGAAAAGCTCGTTTGGCTTTTGCCGACGTACGTCACCTATGGCGAAGGTGAGATATCCGTCTGTCAATTAAGAGACAAGTATACTGCGCAGCAGTTCGTTCTGTCCTACTTTACGGCTGTAAAACGTGGCCATTGAGAGTAGAAGATACTCGTAAGCTACTAGCATTTGATCACAGATGTCTTAGAAATATTGCTTGTATCTGCTGGGATCACCGGGTAAGTGATGGTGAGGTTAGATGCTGGATATTAGAGAATGATGGTAAATCATTTGATGAGGTTGTAAATTTTCATCGACTGAGATGGTTGGGTCACGTGTCACGTATGCCTAAACACTGATTACCACGACTTGCAGTGCTGGATAATGTTGGAGACGGTTGGAAGAAAGTTGGGGCGGCCAAACCAAAAACGTGACATCAGTCCTTGAAGTCACTATTTTCTAGTCTTAGCCATGTTGGTATATGCAGACTACTAGGTTGGGTTCCGCGTGACTATCATAACCAATGATTGGAGACTGTGTGACATGGCTCAGAATCTACCACAATGGTGTAGGTGCTTACACACATTGTCTTTCATTAGACTGGGATATTAAAATTGCTTTGTACCTTTCTTTATACGAACTAATTCTTTCTTCTTGTGTTATGTCCTTATACACAGTCTTTCTTTCATGTGTTAATACCACTCAAGTGACTGCTTCTATGAATTTGGTGTCCATCTTGTTGTGCTAATGATGTTGGCAACTTTGACCGATGCATATATGTGCCTGGTCCTACATTGCAGCTGACTGAATAGTCAATGGCTTCATGAACTAATGCCTTAGTTGGTTTGAATTTCAGTAATTACTCAGTGACCAGCCACTTGTAAATAGTGGGTGATCGCCACCATTGATCAACATCTTAAATATATTCTGGTCATACGAAATTGATTCTGCCTCTTAATTGTTTATTTAACTTAAATTATCTAAAGTAGCATTTAGAAAAAACTTTAAATACAAATGTCATAAAGTACATCTAAACTTTACTTTGTAACTGTTCACTTTGACTAGGATTATAGAATTTGTTTTGTACTTTGTATTTTAGACGGTCGGTGTTAAAGTTAGTAAGCACACACCAAACATTTGTCCATATTTGGTATAAAATAATGCGTACTATCACTTAATCAATCACATACAACGTAGAACGCGCATTTTAGACTAAATAGAATCACTATAAGCTTGCTGTTTTCCTTCATTTAGTGAATTTTCTCTTAAACGAAATTGGTTTCAAATAGGCGCCACCATATTTATATCACTGCTACCTGAACTATACATTCATTTTAATATTTTATATTGAAGATTAGCTTCTAAAAGATAAAAACTGCTTGTAAACAAAAATCTTATATACCACTTACCTTCCAATAAAATGTCTCAGTTAGTCATTGTCTAACAGGTAAAACTAATCTTTGTGTCAATGCACGTCTACAATTGTTTCTTATCGATCGTATTTAACAGCCATATTCTTAAGCATGTTTATTTACAGCTTGAGGAAATGTCGATAAAGTGTTTTTTGTTCCACATAGTCAACAGTAATTCGACGAAAGATATGATTTAAGCAATCATGATAAATAAACGTATTTTACCGAAATTCTATAGTGCAATTAAAGCGTATATTTTATGTAAAATTGAAACTACAAAAGTGTAAGTGAAAAGCTTTACACTTCGAATCCGAATGTCAGTTTTATTCTTGCTCAGACATGGCGATTTCATCCTCATTAAGTTCTGACTGTTTTAATCATATTTAAAACTAGTTTATCCTCTAAATTTGCGCGTTGATACTACGGAGGACTTGTAACTTTTTATTAAATTTAAAATCATAAATCTCCAGAGTTTTCGTAAATAGTCTTTTCCAACCAGTCCTAGCGTCGGCAAATAATACACGACGAGGAATTATCTGAGACGACATTCGTAGAACATTTCCAAGCCACCGAAGTCGATGTTTTAAGATAGTGACGCCAATTGCCTTATCGTCTCTGCGCCCGAACACACGATGCCGAACCTCTGTAGTACTAACACGGTGTTGCCCTTGGATGTCAGCAATCCTTCGGAGACAACGATGATCAAGCACAGAGAGTCGTTTAACATCCTCAACTCAAAGAGTCCATGTTTCACAAGAACCGCTTTCACCGATGCGTTATAGATCAGACCTTTACAACCAGACTAACATCACGAAGGCGCCAAAGGTGGCCCAGATTGGCATAAGCCGCTCTGGCTTTCACTATACGTGTATTGATCTCATCACTCACGCCACCACCAGCACTTATGCAGCTACCTAGATACACGGACTTCTCGACTACTTCTATCTGCTCACGATCCAGGGTGAGTACAGGGTTAGAATCCTGCCAGTCTTGTAGAAGTACTTTGCTCTTCGAATGTGCAAAGCATATACCATACCTACGGATACTGATTGCCAACTGATTAAGTGCGGATTGCATGATTTGGGTATTATGGCTCATTTTTCTATTCCACAGGAGTCTAGACATTGTTCAAAATCAAGAGGATTTTCTTTGTTGTTCACCCCTAAATACCTGCTAGAATCACTAACCTGTTTATCACCATACACCAACTAACAACTTTTTGAATCAAATAGATTGTAACCTAAATAATATTGATAAGTAGATCATAATTTTTGCGTGAAACGTGTCTACTTGTTCTACCAGTGAAACTAGAACTTCACCCATCTTTTCGTCTAGTTATGTCATTCTTACCCTGAACAGCGGCTCGCAATAAACACCTGTTAGTTAAGGTCACTTAAATATCCTGTGATTTGACTAACAATGAAAAAATATTTAAAAAGTATACAGTTTAAGAAAATTAGTGTTTCTGATGTCATACCTTGTCTTGACATCAGTCGGTACTGCATAACGTCTGCACAGTTAAAATGATATGCCCGTTCTGTAGAAACACACTATATGACTGACGTTTGGTCGACATCTAAGTGGTTGGGCAGATTTCAGTGATCAGCACGGTTGCTAAACAGCGATATTCATCGTAGTTTTGTAAAAAGGTACTATCAATATCAATTGGTCATATAATGTTCTCCATAATGACCAATCACAGATGTTACTGTGACTGCTGACCAGGTTTGAGAATTTTGATTACTCAGTGGCATTAAATTGGCTGAAACATTTGTCTCTTTATGTTTAACTATCCCATTCAGGTTGGTTAGAGAACTGTTTGGCTAAAAGTAGCTAATTAAGGTCCGAGTCGTACGATTGATTGTAATGGTATTTGAACGCAGTGAGTAGTCTCCCTGAGAAATCCAGCATTTTCTGTGACATCACTTGACAGCGGAAGAATAGACTTATAAAAGGTCATCTGTAAAAATAACACTAGCTTCGACCACAGATTTCTGTTTCCACAGCTAAAGCCTTAAAAAGTACGGCGCTAACATAAGAGCGATTCGTAAAAGGCTATCTGTGATCGACCTCAAGCAGTTGTCTCCTGAACTCTACTGTCACCTGAGCGTCAAACCATTAAAGCTACTACTAACCCAATTTATTTTCCGCATACCCAAAGAATTACCGCTCGATGGTGCGGGGAACCGAGAAGTGACAACCCCATATATAACTCTAACAGCACTCGTGTTATATAATGTGACAGCGCTAACCGATCCATGCATGTGCTAGACCCTATAACTGACCTTCAGAAATCAAACTAGTTATTTTCGTAGTCTTACAGGTTGAATAATGCATAGGGCAGTTGAAGTTCTCTACTGGTTGAAATCCTCACGATTCAGATAGATAAGTCACAAGATTACCGGAATTTCGTTGATAGAAGAATAGTATGAATTATTTTGTGAAAAAAGCATGTACTCAAAATCAACCAATTGTAAAAATTGGGAAGTGATTTTGGAAGCCAATTTCACGTTTTGAGTGGACGATACTTTTGACGTTAGGTTGGAAGTAGTCGACAGGAAACTGTATGCCTGTGTTTTATGCTAATTCATACTGGGTATCAAAAGTCCCCCGAAATCTTGATGCTACCTGCGGAGTTCTAACCCCCATTACACAGCTTGAGATATTTCATTTGAAGTTAATGATGACGAGAGATAAATTATACTCTTTTTAATAGTATCTAATAGTGTTATACAAAGTGATCTCTGTAACGACCGAAGTTTCAATTTAGCGTTGAGAGTAAGTTTCGCAAAATCCAAAAAGACCTAAGTTAGTGGACATATTTCTTTACGCTAGATTTCTTAACAAGTTTTACATTTGTAAATTAAATAAATTTTCAGTCCCATGCGGTGATCTCAATAGTAAATATCCCTAGTAATGTACTATGAATATCCCCGAATCGGGGATAAAATGATCCACTTAAAGTGAGCCAAACAATCATTTCATTTCTCGTATATAAATTTTTTCCATCCAAATCGGACAGTGATAGTGCAAGTTCCTTTAAGCAGTTATTTAACAAAATATCAATGTCGTATGAATTAATATAGTCAGCTTACTTGGAATTATCAAATCAAATAACGGTAATGGTATTTAATCAACCATGTATTTATGTGAGGCGACCAAACCAAAACGTGGCATCAGTCCTTGAAGTCAATAACGTCTGGTTTGAGCCGTGTTGGTAGATGCAGACTACTTGGGTGGGGTCCGCGTGACTATCGTAACCAATGGTTGGAGACTCTTGATGACAAGACTCAGGACCGAACACAATGACGTAGGTGTATACACTTTCTGTCTTCCCTTAAACTGAGATTAAAATCGCTTCATATCTTTCTGCGTGCTAATTATTTCTTCCTGTACTATATCCTTATATGCAATCTTTCTTTCATATATTACCACCAGAGTTAACTGCTTCTATGAACCCGGTGTTCATCTTGCTGTACTAATGAGGTATGGCAACTTTGACCGATGCATAGATTTACCTGGTCCTCTACGCCAAATGGTTTTATTGTAAGGCTTTAATTATCTTTGAGTCAACAATATCAACAAAAACGGAAAAAGAAACGTACTATTAAAACATGTTTACTAATAGCTAACAAGTTACTTTAATTGGTTGTCACCTATTGTTAACTTATCATTATCTGTACATTTATTTTGATTGTTCTCCTTCCTGATCATGACTCTGTGTCATTCTTTCTATTGGTTATCGGATCTATTCCAACGTGCCTATTGATTTTTGAATATCATAACACTAGTGAACTGGTTTTCTATGGGTTGTCTCTGTTTAATATATCTTAACTCTTCCTCAGTCGCATTCATATCCATAGTTCTCTACACTCGTTAACAATATCAAAGACGTCGTTTGGTAGCCATTTGGAACCTCAGATCTCTTTTCCCGATGTAATATTCCTAGCGATTTCTGCAGTTTATCTTCTAAGATGACACCTTGTCTGTTCTCATTTGTTATTACACTTTGATTTTGCATAATATTTTAGTGAACTTTTGGGATACATCTACTTTTAAGGATCTTAACAGCTTGGTCTATATCTGTGAAACGTTCTCTGTGTACAGTAAGAATATCCGTCTGCTGGTCCCCATGGTTGATTTTGTAGATGGTGATCATTTTGGTGGAAATCTCAATGCCAAAATATTTTCGCTAACCCATTTTTCTATGCCATAAGTTCGAGTACAGAACAAACTGACACTGTTAAGATATGTATAACTAAGTGGCCACTTCTAAACGAAACTCCCGGACAAAGTAACTCCAAGCAGGCAAACTTGGTTTTATTAATAAGTCAGTGAATAATCTCGGAATCCAAGTACATATCTCTGACCCATACTTCTTATGTGGGAGCCACGAGTACTACGTAACTGAACGAAGTCATGTGTAACGTAAAACCTGGAACATCCATGCATTAGTGCACGTTGTCAAACCACCAGCACAGCGAGATGCCAAAGTAGCATAAGTAATAGTTGTTGTATTTTTAGCCAGTTAAATATCACGTGACTTATTCGCCAATTGGAATACGACTTATACAATCTTAGCACTGTGCCAAAACAATGACATATCCACCGCTATGAATAGCCTAGGGTCCTTTTTCCTCCTAGCCTTGTCAGTTGAGTCCAGAAAACAAAAACCAGCTTTAACAATGTGCATTATTTATTTCAAACATACCTGGTTTATATAGAAGCCAGACGGACAACGTCATATCATAAAATAGGAAATAACATTTATACAAGATCAAGTAAAATAGTGACTGTAACCAATGAACAGGACATAGTTTAGGGATAGTAAATCGTATAATAACAGTCTATAGGTCAAAATAAAGCTCATAATAAGAGGAACATGAATATGTACAATGTAATTACTTAACGATTTCACAATAAGAATATATGTATAGTATTATACCATAAATAGATTCCAACAGTAACTATTCATTATTTTCGTCGGGATAAAACAGGAGTATCAGTAATATCAGAAATTATTAGGCGTACATATTACCCAAAGTTCTTAAATATTCGTTATTAGTTGCGCGAACCCCGATCAGGTAGTCTACGTCTACTAACATGACACGGATCAACAGTTAATCAATTCATGAACTTATGCCACGTTTTGGTTTGGTCGCCTGCAACTTTCCTCCTTGCTACTTCTGAATTAGCAAATATTGTTCGTCGTGGTAGGCAATAGTTAGGCATACAAACCATCTCAGTCGATCAAAATTAATTACCTCATCAGTTGATCTGCCACCTATGCCTAACTTCAGCACTGCTCACTCGTCCGGTCCACGAAACTAGAGCAATGCTCCAAAGACAGCCATGATCAAAATCTTGCAGCCTATGCATGTCTTCTATTTGTATAGACCATGTTCCAGTCATAAAGTAAAAGACTGATCCTTACTATATGAGCACGCTGGTTGGTAAACGTAACACATGTCCTAATTACCTCAGTTGATGAAGGTTCACAAATGACTTGCCATATATACATAATGCCTGGAGTCGAACCCCAGTATCGCTGACTCGGTGGTCCTAGAATGCTTTGAAACGGCCAATGACCAAACACCAGTGATTCAACAATATCTCTTACTTGTAAATTCCATACTTCAAATCCATAATTAAAAACAGGGAGAAACGCTGCACCCTATACTCGTTCTTTAATTATCAAACAGTTTTCCTGTCTACGTTCTAGAAGATTCAAGTGAACAAAGCCAATCGAATCGCCGAGTACGCACCAAGACGTCACTAACCCACCTGGGACGATGTTAGTGATCTGCAACGTACGACCAGGCACATATATGCATCGGTCAAAGTTGCCAACATCATTAGCACAACAAGATGAACACCAAATTCATAGAAGCAGTCACTTGAGTGGTATTAACACATGAAAGAAAGACTGTGTATAAGGATATAATACAAGAAGAAAGAATTAGTTCGTATAAAGAAAGGTACAAAGCAATTTTAATATCCCAGTCTAATGAAAGACAATGTGTGTAAGCACCTACACCATTGTGGTCGATTCTGAGCCATGTCACACAATCTCCAATCATTGGTTATGATAGTCACGCGGAACACAACCTAGTAGTCTGCATATACCAACATGGCTAAGACTAGAAAATAGTGACTTCAAGGACTGATGTCACGTTTTTGGTTTGGCCGCCCCAACTTTCTTCCAACCGTCTCCAACATTATCCAGCACTACAAGTCGTGGTAATCGGTGTTTAGGCATACGTGACACGTGACCCAACCATCGTTGGCTATGGTGACACTTGAGGTGGAAGCCGAGAGAGGAAATTTAAAGTTGAAAGTCGATGTAGGAGGAATAATAGGAATTGAAGAGGAAGGTTGATTATGAATACAGTGGTCTTGAGTGCTGTTAGAGGTATGAGGGCGGTTTTCACTTCACGGTTGCCCACACCGTGGAAGGGTTCTTCTGGAGGTACCTGAAAAGGAATTGGGATTAAAGGTGGTCTTAGTGACCTGAGAGCGTGACCGCAGTGCCCAAGGGACAACTGCTTGAGGTCGGTCACACACGACCTTGTTATGGGTAATTTTTGTGTTAGCTCCGTACTTATTGAGACCTTACCGCCGGAGACGGATATCCGTGGGATAAGGCGAGGTGTGCATTTTTAGGGTCGACCTTTTCTAACCCCACCCCTCCTTGTGGGAAGGCAGCATCGCTGTCATGCTGGTTGTCTGAAGGAAACACCTTACTGCTGTCACACCTCTGTACAGTCGGCAGTACGACTTCGCCTTCGGACCTTGGGTTTGTTGCTTTTAGTCTTACCGCTCTTCAACCGACCTGTCTGACATGGTAGGACCTTGAGGAACGGTTGTTCCAGCCAGTATAGCTCGGTTGCTTCATCGCGATAGGCAAGCCCGACCACCACGTCAAGGTAGCAACAACGGTCGGGACCCAACCATCTCAGTCGATGAAAATTTACAACCTTATCGAATGATTTACCATCATTCTCTAATATCCAGCATCTAACCTCACCATCACTTACTCGGTGAACCCAGCAGATACAAGCAATATTTCTAAGGCATCTGTGATCAAATGCTAGTAGCTTACGAGTATCTTCTACTCTCCATGGCCACGTTTTACAGCCGTAAAGTAGGACAGAACGAACTGCTGCGCAGTATACTTGTCTCTTAATTGACAGACGGATATCTCACCTTCGCCATAGGTGACGTACGTCGGCAAAAGCCAAACGAGCTTTTCGGATCCGTGCTGAGATTTCGTCAGACACCAACCTATTAGGGTTGAAAAAACTTCCAAGATAAGTGAAGTTGTCGACACGTTTGACTACTTCACTTCCTATCTATAGTCCAGGTGTTGACACAGGCCGGTCCTGAAGCAACAACTTGCATTTAGAAGGGGAGAAACACATCCCAAACATCCTGGCATTGTTACTCAGTGCTACCGAAAGACTCTGCATTTTATCAGCGTTTTCACCAAACAGCACTATGCCATCCGCGTATTCTGAGTCGACAAGTGGACCTCGTGGAAAGAGATCAATTACTGAAAATTCAGTCGACGAGAATGTTATTTCCATCAGTAGGTATATGATGAAGTTGAACAAAAATGGAGATAGTGGTCAGTCCGGCCTCACGCCACACGGGGTTGAACTACTTCATCCGCATCACGGATTTAAGCCCAGATCAGTCATGAAGAATCACCCTGCATTTAGAGAGAAGTACATCTCAAATATGCCTACGTTCATGTATTTCGTCAGAGCCTTCGTTAAACGGGTCAATGTTACATGGCTATTTTGTGTGACCTAAATGAAGTGAAACGAAATTCGAAATCGCGAACGAATGACTGAAGTAGAACTGATTTTATTAATAATTTATCAGGTTAGCTTTATCCCTATGGGATTAGGCACGAGATACTGCAGATCTAAGGAACCCAATCTCACCATACCATAATGAGATATCAACATGATGCACGAGATAGAAAGCATCCGCAATCGGAACTGACAAACAGTTAATGGCCTCATAGACTGTTATCATATTTAAAATTGTCCACCCACAGCTTTTTTTCCGACATATCTCTGCATCAACCGTTATTGCACATAACGTTACACAGTGGTTACGCGTCAGTAACGCATTTCCAAGTCATTTTGGCTGGTAAGTGTTAATATTCTCGAGCCAAACCAAACTAGCTATTCATAATAAAAATAATCTTAAACAGCAGCACATTAAGCTGAATTGGTTTAGTCGTCATTTAATACCCTACTTAGAAATAAAACAAACTACCACCGTATTTCCAGATTGATAAATTCACCTTGATCCACTGAGGCTATCTTTACTAAAGTCTTCAATGTAAAATACTCGACCACTCAACATAATCTCTGAGTAACTATGTCACTTATATTTGACCCTAAAATAAACCAATATTTATTTTGTGCATTCTGAACGGTCAAGTGAAATCAGTTCGTTTCAGTCACATTCAAATAGTATTGGCTTTCACAAACTGGTTAGGATCTTGATTAAATTCAATCTTTTGTCAGTCCGTTTCTAAGAATATGCCTGGATAAAGCTTACTATGAGAGATTTCTATGTATCAATAATTTTGGATTCCCTTATGAGAACTTTGAGAGTATTTCGAAACAAAAAACCTTTTATTGTTATGATAAATTCACACTATAAAATCACAAATAAAATTTTTTACATAGTCTGGAATAAGACCGTGGTAATATAGACAGTTATAAGTCCAAAAAGGCACAAAAAATAGTAGAAATATATATACCGTAAACGAATCACGCTAGAGTTCTGGCTTCATAAGTGTGGAAACAAACTCCAGGGAAAGACGAGTTAATGCAGCCCTAAATTTTCCACCGACGTGTGATACTATACAGAATTATGTATAAACAGGACCTACCAAAACATTCATTTTTGTTAAAATAGTATTCCTCAGCTGCCAGTGGTTGATTACCGTTACCCTTCGAGAATAGTACTTTAATCCGGGTAACTTACAAATGCAGAAGCAGTCAAAGCTTCAACAGGCGGCGTTACATCTAACTTGAAGCTTTGAAAGAATATGTAACTTGTTTGGCTACCAGAACGTTCCACAACACAACCGTAGCCGTTATCATCTCGAATCTTCGAAAGAATCATATGCCATTTCTACGGAAGATATCAAGAGAACCTAAATTACCTCGTTCGTTCCACCTTGACATTCATAAGTGAAAGTACATTTTATTCCATCCTGTTGTCAAATGTATTGTTTCTTTGTATATGTAAATACCATACCCTTTCAATTGTCGATGAGTACTTTTTACCACCTGGTTGGACAGAAAATTCCTTTTTTATAGACGAGCCGTCTCCAAAAGTGCTATCCAAACAGACGGCAGAGAGAATTATAAGTGTCAACATGTCAAATAATTCATAAATGTGATCATTCAGGTGTACTCATTAAAAAAACTAAAGGTCAGTTCAATAGTGAAAACGCGAACTGTGGTTCAAATGATTCAAATGGTTCAAATGGTTGTGGACGGAATAGAAGAAACTATCGGTTAACGGGATTCCGTGTCTAATAGCAGTGGATCACCAATATCTCCAGACAGGAATCTAGGTATATTTACGATAAAAGAGGAAAAAGAAATTTGTGAGTCATAGTAAGATGCTAACATTAGTCCTTAAGAATGGAACAAATTTCCTCTTAAAGGACTCCAAGTAGTCGCATGGATTGGCTCAGCTGGTAGCGAATTCCAGCATTTGACAACTCTTAAGGAGTAGAAATCGTGTCCATAGTCGGCTCTCTTATGTTTTCTGTAGTTTTTGGGTGTTACCTCTTAGATTTATGTTGCAGCTAAACTTGTGTAGGTGACTAAGTGAATGTCCAGAATTGCTAAGGATACTGTAAGCCATCAGAAGGTCAACTTAAAATTCCTGTGCTCTAATGGGTGAAGGTTAATTGATTGGAGGCGCTCTTCATAAGGTTTGAATTTGAGTTCTCGAAATGATTTCGTGACCCAACGTTGGATACACTCCAGAGTGTCCTACTCCTTTTGGAGTAAGGGAGGAAATACTATGTTTCCGTACTCTAAGTGGGGACAAATAAAACTGTTGAAGATTATGTGGAAAGTTCTTCCATCAAACTGGCCATAATGCGCTTCAATGTTACCAGTGCAAGACTTTCTCAAAAGGCATTTTTCTCACAGCGTAAAGCTTCAAATCGTAGGGCACTACTTTGCACGTTGAAGTGTTAAAGTTAAGTCTATTGTCATTCGCCCAACTTCGAAGTCGAGTCAGATACTCCCGAGGTGCCAGTTTATTCTCTAAGTTGCGTATCTATTTTTTAAGTTTCACATCATCAGCAAAAATTAATAAGTCAGACGATGTCTATTGTGGAAATCGATTATATAAATCAAGAAAAGAAGAGGTCCTAGTACTGAGCCCTGGGGGATCTCACTAGAACATTCCATAGCCTGAGATAAAGTGAAGTTAACCCTGACCATAAAATGTCGACTTTTCAGGTATGAAGTGAGCCAATCGATTAGAGGTGGCCTGATACCCAATCGTTTGAGCTTATTGATAAGACATGTATGGTTAACCTTATTAAAAGCTTTTGGGAAATCTAGGTAAATGATATCAACCCTTCCCTTGTGATCGGGGATGATTGTCTATCTGTCCACTGCAGTCAGCAGGTTGGTTATACAAGAATGACCCTTCCTGAAAGCATGCTGTTGGGGTGAGAAGAAATTTAAGGACAGTAAATAGTCATTTATGACATCGCATATCAGGGACTATATAATTTTGGAAGGTATAGAGAGAAGAGCCGCTGGTTGGTAACTTGAAAATTCGCTGCGTTGACCTCCATTAAAAATTGGTGTGATGTGAGCCAGCTTCCAATTTTCTGGTAGTTTTCCTCGGCCTAGCGAGTGTGAGAACATCACGCTAGGCGGTGTTGCCAGGATTGAGGCTGCTTCCCTCGGTACATCATATTGAACCATATCTGGGCCAGGAGAAGTGTCAATTCTTAAGTGCTGCAGTTTTCGGAACACCAAGTCAGCGCTCAGGTTCACTACGGAAAGTCCTGCTCAGTTGCAAACGAAGCTGTCGTCAGTATAGTTGATGTGGGTCTGTTGAAATGTCCGAGAGTATTGTTCACTCAGAAGATTAGGGACATCACCGTCGTTATTGGTCGAATCATTTGGACGTAGTTGTTAGGAAACTCCAGAGACTGCATAACAGAATAAGCTTTTCGGATTAGATACAAAATGTGTCCATAAGCTTCGTCTGGTACTGAAGCCTGTCCTCTCTTATAGCCTTCGTGCATATGTTCCTTATATGTTTGTATTGCCTGTACGCTCCATTGTTGTCAGTTCGTTTGTATTCTGTCCAACAGTGCTTCTTGCGGCTTGGCAGGCGAAGAGTGCGGTTCCTGATGATTGTGGGTTGCTGATAGCTATGGGGAACAGTTTGAGGAATTGACTGCTTTGTAACACATGAGAGCGTGTGCAATAAGAAGTCCCAATGAGCATCGACATCAATTTGAGGGTGAACATCCCAATCCACTTGTTGTAGATAGACCTGTAGAGCTGACACATTCAACCGTTTGAAATTCCAGCGCATGTTGTTGGTGGAATATCTGAAGTCAGTTTTACTGACAAGACTGAAAGCTATGACGGCGTGATCGCTTTTTGTCAGAGGAGCCAGGATTGAGAGGTTGTCAACTAGGAATTCTTCGTTTGTAAATACACAGTCTAAGCGCGATGGCGCTTGACCCATTCTCAAACGAGTTCTCGAATTCACACTTTCGAATAGTTTCATATCCACAATGAGGTTGAAGAGCTGAGCTTCCGTAGAAATTTCACTTCCAATATACGTGTGTTCCGTGAAGTTGACTCTAGGGAGACTGAAGTCCTGTAGAATCAAAATATGAGTGAAACCGAGACGAGTAGAGCGGGATAGTCCTTCCAACATACGACTGTCATACTCGATGTCGGCAGTGGACTTCCTGTATATGAGTCCAACTAAAGCATGTACTCAAAATCAACCAATTGTAAAAATTGGGAAGTGATTTTGGAAGCCAAGTTCACGTTTTGAGTGGACGATACTTTTGACGTTAGGTTGGAAGTAGTCGACAGGAAACTGTATGCCTGTGTTTTATGCTAATTCATACTGGGTATCAAAAGT
Organism: Schistosoma haematobium; assembly: GCF_000699445.3. Taxonomy (NCBI): domain Eukaryota; kingdom Metazoa; phylum Platyhelminthes; class Trematoda; order Strigeidida; family Schistosomatidae; genus Schistosoma; species Schistosoma haematobium. The sequence goes on along the minus strand of NC_067196.1, from coordinate 92,577,195 downwards.
CCCCCGAAATCTTGATGCTACCTGCGGAGTTCTAACCCCCATTACACAGCTTGAGATATTTCATTTGAAGTTAATGATGACGAGAGATAAATTATACTCTTTTTAATAGTATCTAATAGTGTTATACAAAGTGATCTCTGTAACGACCGAAGTTTCAATTTAGCGTTGAGAGTAAGTTTCGCAAAATCCAAAAAGACCTAAGTTAGTGGACATATTTCTTTACGCTAGATTTCTTAACAAGTTTTACATTTGTAAATTAAATAAATTTTCAGTCCCATGCGGTGATCTCAATAGTAAATATCCCTAGTAATGTACTATGAATATCCCCGAATCGGGGATAAAATGATCCACTTAAAGTGAGCCAAACAATCATTTCATTTCTCGTATATAAATTTTTTCCATCCAAATCGGACAGTGATAGTGCAATGGGGTAAAAGTTCCTTTAAGCAGTTATTTAACAAAATATCAATGTCGTATGAATTAATATAGTCAGCTTACTTGGAATTATCAAATCAAATAACGGTAATGGTATTTAATCAACCATGTATTTATGTGAGGCGACCAAACCAAAACGTGGCATCAGTCCTTGAAGTCAATTACGTCTGGTTTGAGCCGTGTTGGTAGATGCAGACTACTTGGGTGGGGTCCGCGTGACTATCGTAACCAATGGTTGGAGACTCTTGATGACAAGACTCAGGACCGAACACAATGACATAGGTGTATACACTTTCTGTCTTCCCTTAAACTGAGATTAAAATCGCTTCATATCTTTCTGCGTGCTAATTATTTCTTCCTGTACTATATCCTTATATGCAATCTTTCTTTCATATATTACCACCAGAGTTAACTGCTTCTATGAACCCGGTGTTCATCTTGCTGTACTAATGAGGTATGGCAACTTTGACCGATGCATAGATTTACCTGGTCCTCTACGCCAAATGGTTTTATTGTAAGGCTTTAATTATCTTTGAGTCAACAATATCAACAAAAACGGAAAAAGAAACGTACTATTAAAACATGTTTACTAATAGCTAACAAGTTACTTTAATTGGTTGTCACCTATTGTTAACTTATCATTATCTGTACATTTATTTTGATTGTTCTCCTTCCTGATCATGACTCTGTGTCATTCTTTCTATTGGCTATCGGATCTATTCCAACGTGCCTATTGATTTTTGAATATCATAACACTAGTGAACTGGTTTTCTATGGGTTGTCTCTGTTTAATATATCTTAACTCTTCCTCAGTCGCATTCATATCCATAGTTCTCTACACTCGTTAACAATATCAAAGACGTCGTTTGGTAGCCATTTGGAACCTCAGATCTCTTTTCCCGATGTAATATTCCTAGCGATTTCTGCAGTTTATCTTCTAAGATGACACCTTGTCTGTTCTCATTTGTTATTACACTTTGATTTTGCATAATATTTTAGTGAACTTTTGGGATACATCTACTTTTAAGGATCTTAACAGCTTGGTCTATATCTGTGAAACACAAGGGTCAGTAATGACAAAGCTGAACGTATTATTCACTTTTTCACTCATCATCAGAGTACAACAGCAAATTTCTCGAATCTAATTATTTTCTTCACAGCATACATTCAATGTGCTTCACTTAATTCGAGAACTGCCATATTGTATCTTCTCATTTCAGCAACATTTGGGACATAGACCTCGTGACTTCCGAAGAATTTCGGCATTCACGAAGTGGATTCATAATTCTTCAAAATGATGATCTTGCATAATTCACTATTCTGAATTAGTATGATGTAAACGATATTTTCTGGTCAGCAATTTTTAGACAAAATATAAAAGAGCAATTAGTTTACACAAACACCACTGACTTTCAAATAGTTTGCAAGTAAGAATAAGATTTGATAAACTGAGAATACTTTCCGATACACACTTAACACCAACGTCTATCATTTCTGTTACTTCCCATACAATTTTCAGAGTAAAATTTACTATTTTCCATTCTCAGTGTAAATTATTTCAGCGTTTAGTTAATGAGCATATTTCTGTTGAACTCAAGTGTCTTTAGAAACATCATTGATTATAGTTTGTTGTTGTCTACCACTTCATTTCACCTCGTTAATCAAACAATATGGTATTCTCTTTACTGTATGCTGTATGGTGGGCGTAACATGAATCTTAATTAGAATAGAATTTATCGCATTCCAATGATGTGCTTATGTGACTGACCTTCACCTACATTACATTCACGGAAGTAAAATGAGTGAATTTCTCATCTCACAAAACATTGATACTTTTCTAAATATAAAATGAAGTGAAAACAATTCATTTGACTGTCGATGCATAGAAAGTCTCACTCTAACTATGAATGAACACTATGACCATTCGCCATCTAATTTCGAGTGAGTTGAGTGGTCGTTTACTCATAGAATCATTTGGTTTTCACCCTCATTAAAATCAAGAGAATGACATATTAAGAGTATTGACTGAAATCAAAGTGGTGAATAATTATTGTATGATGGTAAATAATTTGATGGGGGATTATGGAGATTGTCATATTTTTGATTGAGATCAGGAATCGATGAATGTTAGACAACCATTGAGAACCTGGAATCGTCAATCGGTCGTCTCGTCACAGTACGGAACTCATCAGCAGTGAGATTCGAATCCAGCATCATCGGTCTCACGTGCGAACACTTAACCTGTAGACCATTGAGTCAGCCGGCATCCAATGGTTTTAATGTCTAATTTCAACTAATCCACGGTATTGTGCGACTGTCCACTATTGCCTTCAGTGAGTAAGTGCATTACAACACACATGGATGAAATCCACTGATCACAGCTTCTCACTAGAACTCCATGGAATCCATCTTGAAGCCAGTCAGTAGTCATCACATGATATGGGGTCCCATACTGACCGGTGCATCCAGGTTTGCGATGATGTTCAAGTTTTGATCTATTCTTGAATTTAACTTATAAATTACTTCAATCTCCATAAACCCACATTGTAGTACGTTGATCTTCAATCGGTGTTTTACATTCTTAGTATATTTTGTAGAGAATAACATAATAAAATGGAGAAAGTGATGATTATTCTTCATCCTTATATTCTTCTCTTACCACTTGGTTACTACGTAAACTCATCTGATAATTACAGTCTCGAATCACTTCATGACACAATCTGTTCCATCCTTCTATAGATAAGTATTTCCTATATAACGAATGTATAGCTTAAATAAGTGATTTCGTCGAAAGGTAAATTTCCGTCGCTCAATTCTCCTTATTATGTTTACTCAATGGCATAACGGGCTATTTGAATTACTTCAAGAATATTTCTTATTATTAACTTATAATACTGCCGAACACTTTCTTTAGACTCTTAATTGAATGAGGCGATCGAAGAATTGTGAAATCAGTCCTTATTCTGTCCAACAAGTATAAAAAGTATTTCTATTTTTAGAAAAGATGGGTAGTGGTTATGATTGGAATCCAGTTTGACGTTTGATTCGTCCTATTTGAGACTCGTCAGCTGAATGTATCTGTATTTCTGAATTGATGTTCACTCTGTGACTCGAACGCCATCGACGCAATACGTACAGTATTCACACATGCTAATAAGAGGCTGACCAATTTCAGTCCTAAACACCAACCACAAGATTCAAATAAACAATACCAAGTGAATTTTTAACTTCACCGCACTGCACAAGCGAGTGGATATCTGGACTCAGTAGCCAGGTAGTGTTTGAAGACAACGATACTGGGCTCGAGTCCTGGAGTGGACAGCGATGTGCTGTAAATATGTGCTCAATAAATTTATCATCAGTACTTAACCAGCTAGAAAACAGTCTGTGTAAATGGACAGTTTATTTGTTATGAAAATGATAACAAAAACACGTTCAATTTATGGTAACACAAACCAACTTTTACTAATTACTTTGAATGTTCTAAGTAGCATACAAATGTATTTCTAATGACTCTTATCAAGAGTATTGAGATTTCTCTTTAAGAAAAAGAACAAGCTAAGAAGTTAAAAGTTCATTTCTGATCTTGATTACCTCGTTCATACATAATATATATTAATCGACTTTTTCATGTTTTATTTCAACTTGTTTCATTCTAACTTCTTGTTTTTCTTACTTTCATCAACTTGTTCTTATTAAATGGTGGTTAGATGTAGTCGACAGGAAACCCTGGACCAGTGTTTCGTGCTACTTGGCATTCGTCAGCAAGGTGTACCTGTAAACTTGAGGGAACTGGTGGCCACATTGCAACATGGTCGATAGCACTCGATCTGCACCAATAATAAAGACTTGACACGCATGACATTGATCACCACCCAGTGATCAATCAATTGTGATTTGTTCTTATTCCATTGTTGGTGATCAAGTATTTTGATTATTCTGTGTTTGTATAACAACATATTGTTCAATATTCAATAGTGATGATGTTCTTTATTCCAGTTATACTTTCTATTCATTATTTTTAGATGAAGTCAGAAAGTGAACTACATACACTTATAATCTATAACTAAGTTAACAATTCTGGTTCCGACTGAAATTGAGCAAATAATCGAGATACTTTGCATTAGATGAGGAATATGCTAAAGGTTGAGCGTTTGCAAGTGAGTCTGATATTTCCTGTGTTCGAATCTGGTGAGGTGAGATCTTGGGTGCGCACTGGGGAGTCCCACAATAGAACGTATATATATATATATATATATATATATGAAAATATATTTTGTTAAAGTACTAATTTCATGGGGAAATGTAAATAAAGAATAACCAAGATGATGTAATAGAAAGACTATATTGCTAGGTTACGAACAATAATAACAATAGACTTAGTAATTTGGTAACAAATTATAAAGTGGATGTAATAAGATGAATAAAGTGCTTTTGTTACTTTTGTTCATTAAAGGTCATAGAGGTGTAAGGAATAAGTAAAGTGATATCATGAGCACCTATGAATAAGACCATGTGAATGAGACATATCTGTAAAGGGGGAAATGTAGTAATAATACCAATGATCACAGATTCATTGAAATCGCACGTATTTCGAATGATCAATAATTTGGCTATGAATTAATTAGTAGTAGTTAGTAATAGATTAAGATTTAAAATTCTGTTTTTGTCTCCTTATAAACCATATAAACGTTTAACATAGATATGAAATGATCTATTAAGTAAGTGTAAGCATATGTTGATACTTAAGTGTTGCTTTGAATCATAACGATTGCCCATCACTTTTAACTCATTTCTCTATGTTAAGACCATGTCCCCACCTTCGTTTCCACTGATACCCTTCTGGCCAGACAAAATCGAAGCCGGATCCTGCTACTCAGAAACCGACTTCTACGGACACAGTGAGAACGATACACGTGCACATTTCCTCACAGTAGTCAAAGCACTACCGCGGGAATTTAACAGGCACGTTACACCTAGTATGTTTACTAGTGATGTTTCCGAACCTTACGAAACGATGAAACGTTCTATTCTTAGACGCGTAGACCTAACCGATAGACAAAGGTTAGACCAACTCCTTAATAATATCGACCCACAACACAGACATGTTGCAAAGAATGCGAGAGATTATCGGTCAAAATATCTTCTATGGTGGCCTATTCAAACAACTTTTCTTATCAAAACTTCCTCAACAGGTGCAAGCTGTGGTGGTCTCCTTTCAAAACAACGCCTCAGAGGAGCTGGCTGCATCTGCCGACCGCATTTTAGAAATCACGAAATCTAATGCCGAGGATTTTCAGTCAAAGAAAAGCCTCAAACGACTCAGAATGAAATAACAGAGTTATGTCATACACTTACATGTTATCTTAAGTTTCGTAACGACTGTGAACGGCCACACACCCTGCGTAGAAGCACTTTACGTAAGCGATCTGTCTCTAGACCGTGAGAGACTGATAACCTCGACTGGTATCATAGCCAGTATGGAAATTCTTCCAAAAATTGCAGAAAACCCTGCAATTTTTCCATTTCAAAAACGACTAACTCGAAAAAGAACTCGGGAAACTTCCAAGCCGGCACGCGTTAACGGCAACCGTAGCCGGCGAACATAGCCGTCTGTTGTAAGTCACAGATGTGACAACAAGAGTTCGGTACCTCGGCGACACTGGCTCAGAAGTTAGCCTTCTTCCAGCGAATTCCAACGACCGACTTCACGAATCGACCCCAAACTTACAGGCGGCAAACGGAAAACCGATCGCTACGTATGGCAAAAGGTACGTTCACCTTAACGTGGGTTTACGCAAACCCATTCACTGGATCTTCGTTGTTGCAGATGTTTCTATGCCAATTATTGGTATGTACCCTCTACAACACCATAGTCTGCTCATCGATACGCGCAAGCGGAGGCTAGTAGACGGAAAGGCTAATTTATCCGTTTGCGTAACTTCTTTTTCTGATTGCAGATTACCTCCAGTCACAATTAAGCACACGATAGACACATTCTATCAACCACTACTCGATAAGTATACTGGGATACAACAAACGCAACCGAAACAACCGTGTGTAACCAGCAACGTTACAAATCACATCACGACTACAGGACCACCTGTATTCTCTAAAGCACGACGACTAGCTCCTGAAAAGCTAAGGTTGGCGAAAAACGAATTCGATCACATGATAGACTTAGGAATCATACGACAGTCAAATAGCCCATATGCATCTCCGTCGCACATGGTCCCTAAAAAGAACAGCAACGATTGGTGTCCAACTGGTGACTATCGGCGATTGAACGCGAAAACCATTCCCGATCGTTACCCGTTGCCTCACATTCATGATTCGACAGCTACCTTGAAAGGTAAAACTGTCTTTTCGAAAATCCACTTGGTTAAAGCGTACAACCAAATCCCCATGGCTACTGACGATATTCCGAAAACAGCTATCATAACTCCCTTCGGACTCTACGAATTTTTGCGAATGCCTTTCGGTCCAAGAAACTCTGCACAAGCCTTCCAAAGGTTCATAGACGACAATTTTCGGGGTTTCAATTTCGTACATGCGTATGTTGACGACTGCCTAATCGCAAGTCCGGACAAAGAATCGCATCTCCAGCATCTGGATCATGTTTTCGACCGATTACAAAAACATGACACTACTGTAACCATTAAGCAATGTCAGATCGGAACTGACTCATTAGACTTCTTAGGACACACATAGATGCTCAAGGTCTCCGACTTCTTGGAACCAATGAGGCGGTCATTCGGGATCACCCAGAACCGACCACCATCAAGCAATTGCGCACGTTTAACGGCCTTGTAAGTTTCTATAGAAGATTCATACCGAAATGCGCTTTACTTATGAAACCACTAACCTACCAAATTCGTGGAAATGTGAAATGAATCAAGCTGGACGAAACCGCACTTAAAGTATTCTCCGCAATTAGGGATTTTATCGCTGAAGCAATAATGCTTACTCATCAGGACGCTGAAGCGCCCTTAATATCGCAGTAGACGCATCCAACTCAGCAATCGGAGGAGTCTAACAACAATGGGATAACAACTCCTGGCAACCATTGGCATTTTTCTCTAGACTTTTGCTAGACACTGAATTGAGGTGCAGCACATTCTGTGGGGAACTCCTAGCTATGTATTATGCTGTAAGGCATTTTCAACACTATATCAAAGGCCATAAATTCACTGACCATAAACCGCTTACCTTCTGTTTAAGCTTCTCATCAGACAAGTACTCACCTCGTCAGTCTCCACAACTGGACTACATTTCGCAGTTTACTTCAAGCGTTCAACACATTTATGGAGCAAACAGTGTAGTCGCAGAAACCTTGTCTCGAACAAATGCCTTGAACAGTTTCCAAGGAATCGATATTCTAAAACTCGCTTCAAAATGAAGGTACTGAACTTCAGCACGAGTTATCGTCCACAACCCTTAAGCAGCGCATGAAACAGATGGGAACAGGTAAGGAAACCTTACTTTGTGACACATCTACAGGCAGGGATCGCCCAATCGTGCCGAAAAATTGTGGACGCAACGTCTTCAATACGTCGCACAAATATTCTCATCCAGGTGTTCGTACAACCATCAAGCTTATAGCAGAACGGTTTTGCTGGCCTGGTATGAATAAAGACGTGAGGGAGTAGGCACGCTCCTGTGTAAGCTGCCAAAAATCTAAGGTTATCAGACACAACAAATGTCCCTTAGGCTCTTTCAAAACTCCTGATGCTCGTTTCGACCACAGTCACCTGAATTTGGTAGGACCATTACCAGATTCGAATAGATACTCTTGCCTCTTGTCCTGCGTAGATCGTTTCACTCGAGGGCTAGAAGCATTATCTATCAAGGACATCACTGCTGGAACAGTGGCCTTCGCTTACAAACGCAATGCGTTCAGTTAAACCTGTTTCCATTCGACCGCAATCAACTGATAGTTTTGTCCAACCTGACTTACGTTATTGTACACGCTTATTCGTACGTCGAGACTCGCATCAACGAACTTTCGAGTCAGCATACGAAGGACTTTTCAAAGTTCTTCAACGCGAACCTAGGTACTGTATAATCGACCGCTGTTCGTTGTAAGAAAATCTGATGGTTAGTTACATGTGTGTGGAGACTCCTCGATTGGGTTAAATGAAGCACTGCAGGACCATTTATTCCCTTTACCCAATCCAAGAGGATTTGTTCACTAAGTTGAGTGGATGCTCCATGATTTCGAATATTGATTTTTCGGATGCAGTGGAAGAACACGTACTGAGACGAGCCGAAAATGCAGAAGATCCACTGAAAGTATAATCTCAGCCATGACAAGAGACGAACAGGCCTTGGGTCCGACTGCACGTCAATTATGCTTGAAGAGGTAGATAAATACTCTGAATGGCCTGAAATCTGTACTGTATGAAGACCGTCTACATCTGAAACACTATTACGTCTCAGACAACTATTTAGTTGGTTCGGAACAACTGATATTTAGGTTTAAGATAACTGGACGTGATTTACGTCGTCAGAGTTTGAGCTCTGTAAACAAAATGGAATCAAACATAATAAAACTTTTCTGTTTCAACCTCAGTTAAATCACCTACATACCGCGGGAATTTGTATGAACCTCCTGGACTCCCATAGTGTACAGGCATCAGCTTCTTGATTTCCGAAGGAACCCGGCTTCACCATGAGGAGTCATAACTCTTTAAAATGAAGTCCTTCTAAATCTCACGGCAGAGTTTAAATGTTTTTTACTTATTTTTCTGGTTAATGCTTTTAGGCCAGTTATTTTCCTACGGGATGAGATCGCTAACCCCATACCCAACGCGGATCCTTTGTGCGGGCTTGGGACCAGAAGTAGCCCTAGAGGGGCTAAAGGCGGAGGTATCTCAATCAGGCGGGCATGCAGAAAAATATGTTGATATTTTTAAGTGACTTCCCTTAAAGATGGGAGGAGAAGATAACGTAGAAGAGGCTCTGCAATAATTTCTAGTTTCTCATAGAATTAGACCTAGTTCAAACTGTCAAGACGGAAAACCACCAACCGAAATAATATTGCACCACCACCAGCACCATCAGAAGTTGAAATGGGAGGAAATGATTCGAAATAATTAGCTGGCTTGAGATCATCAGAGGAACGGAAGCAAATGAAACTTCTTTGAAATATACCCAAAGGTGAAGTCACACAATCAAACTTTGTGAGGGAGGTGATGTGTGAGCGAGAATGATAATGATCGGTTGGTTGCCAAGTCAAACTTGTAGATAGTCTGACAGACGTTAGATGAGTTGCATATTAGCCTACCCTTAATGTTGTTGATTGATTGTTGACTGTTGTTGGTTTGTGTCAGACTATTGTCGATTTTTGGTGTGGACATATATTTACGTTCTAGTCCGGCTAATCACGTGTTCTTGATCTGAGTTGTATTGAAGTCCTGTAGAATAGACACTGGGAGGGAGTCTAGTGCAGATATTCGTCTGAGGCAAATTAACATCTCATTGGTGTAGACAAGGAAACTTCCAACGTCTCAGAAGACATATCAGGCCAGTACAAAAGCCGAGAACGAACAGAACACACGTGCCATACATATCTCACAGCGTCACCAATTAATAGCGGTAAACAAATCCTTGAAATAAATAGTTCTGTAAATCTTCGACATTTGATGCTGACCTCATTAGTCTCGCTGGACTGACCTAGCTGAAGGCACTCGGTCAAGCATCCACATCAGACCACGAGTGGATACGTCGTGCTACTCATTTCCTATAGCCGATATCCAGCTTAGATCAGACGCTTCTCAAAAATAACCTCAAGGCCCTTCGTTTTCACACTTCCAATTTGATTGAGTTGGCATGCTTCGATGATAAAGGTGTTACGTATAAAAGCGATGTCTAACTCCGAATACATGTGGCATCTCTAAATTCTTGGAACTTGTTCATCGAAGCAGTGGTATCCAGAACTTCAATTGACCATTTCAAGAGAAGACTGGAGACTCACAGAAGCTTCGTAAGGCAGGACTGACATAGGCCGTTAGCCTTCTGTCCCTACCACATAAATCTGAATCGAACTAGTGAATCACCGAGTTTCCCCACCAGTTTTCAGTCTTTAGTAATAAAGATAGTAGGTTGGTGAACCTCTGTTAATCCTGACATATTGCCTTCCAGTGAAGGTCCAGCTTCTCCCTGAAAATATTCACTGATGAAGCTGATACCACTTGTTTGGGTAAGGCGTTCCAATCATTGACTACTCGATGAGAAAAACGGGACCCCACTTTAACTTTATTATATCGCGGTTTATGAACCTTCTTGCTATGACCTCAAAGATTATTAGTGCTAGAGGGAGCAAAAAGGTAAGACATATTAACACCCAAATCATAATTAAAGATAAGAAAAGCCAGTATATGGTCACCTCGTGTCGTACGGTACGACAAGGGGAGAAGGTTTAGGTGCTTTAAACGCTCATCATAATGGAGTCTAGAAAGATACTTCGCTAATTTCGGTTACACACACTGGACACGCTCAAGTGAGTTAGTAGCCTTTACCAGAAATGGGTTAGCTGCTTGGATACGGCACTCTAAATGTGGTCTTACGTAGGTGGGATATAAAATTCGAAACGTTTCCTCGTCAAAATATTTGAATTGGATGGGACTAGAAAAGAAGGCCCAGGATAGAGTGGGTTGGAGAATGCTGGTCAGCGGCCTATGCTCCATTGGGAGTAACAGGCGTAAGTAAGTAAGTAAGTAAATGATAGTACTTGAAACATTGTTAGTAGTAGAGATGAATAAAAAAAGAACACAACTAAAAATGAATCTTAAATAAGAGAGATTAGTTCAGCGAAAAGAGTTCTCCCCTTTTCGGCGAATTCATTTTCAAAGCGGTACAATCGCATATATCTATACTTGCTTTCACAGGATGATAATAATACTGATAATAAACTTCACATCTGCATCAGACCCACCACGTTCATCAATGATGCTGCCCAAATACTTAAAGGTTTTTCCATCTTACAAATCTTCTCCGTCAATTGTGATTGGATTGGTGAATTCTGTGTTGTATCGGAGAATCTTGCTTTTCCCTTTTCTAGTCATAGGCTATTGTAAAGAATTTCGACAATGAATTTTAATATTATGGATTAACTGTAATTGCATAAGGATTGATAACCAGGAAGCATCGAAGAGCTTTTTCATCTAAGTATGAAATCTTTCAGCAGTATGTACTGGACAGGGCACTGAACCTACATTTTTTAAGACGAAAGAAAGGCAACTGTATTGCAGACCACTGAATTGATTTTTAATTATTTACATTTTTGAACTCGGTCAATTGGTGACATGACTTGATCAAAAAACAATCCTAATTTAAGTTTTGTTTCCTTCTAAGTAGTCGTTCTGAGTAGTGTACATTAACGGAACTACATGATATTAGATTTACGATTAGTACATATTCTACTTCAATCATTTAGTAATATGCTAGAATAACTACCATTCAATAGTTGTTAAGAAAACTTCCAATTATCTAATCGATTGGATGAAATAAGGGAATTTCTAATCACTCACTCAATAGATTGTTGGAAAACACTATCGAATTTTCTCTGTAATATTTTGTCAAAAGTTATAATTGCACATGATAGACTCAATGAATACGGCCATATCACATGAATAAGTGCACATTTTAGATCAAAACCAAATGATGGAATGAACATTGTTGGTGAATAAACGCTAGTGGTCTGGAGTTAGCTTAATTATCCGAGGGACATATATAGATATCCCTTTGGATAAATGAGTTATATGAGTTTGTAATAGTTTTCATACAGTTAGCTACGACAGTTTTCTATCCGTCTTTTCTTTGTCTTCTAGTTTCAAGCATCAGGTTGAACTTGAGAATATAATAGAAAACTTGAATATGAACATCAACCGGATTGAACGACCTCCTAGTCTAACACCATACACATATTGGTAGTTTCAAATTCATTTTGACTTCCCATTATTACTACAGAATATTTTGTAGGTTTTATGTAGATTGTTTTCGGACATTATTATTATTATCCTTAACAGAAGTACAAAGATTTCTTTATTGATTTTCATGAAAGAAGATTGTTATGTAATTTAGTATATACATTCTGTACTATTTATGAATGATCATTATCAAGGCAGTTGTGTTCAGATAATAGTTGAATAATCACAAGTAATTAAGTACAGTAACTACATAATTTTCAGAATGGGTTTTGTGGAGAGTTTTAGAAATTTCACAGGTTGAAATCATGAGTCAGTTGAAGCTAGAACACCATTGAAAACCTGGAAGCACTGGACGGCCGTTTCGTCCTGGTATGGGACTCCTCAGCAGAGCGCATCCACGATCCTGCACCACGCGGGACTCGAACTCAAGACCTAATTTTCATTTATTTCTCGAATATAACAACAAATTTATTAAAGATATCACATAATCAAATTTAGAAACTAAGTTTCGATTATTTTATCATTAGTTTCAACTAAAAAATTATTATCGTTATAAGCTACAGGTGGAATACAGGACTCACGTTTCGTTCTAATTTGGACTCGTTGACTGGATGCATCTATATCTTGGAGTTGATGTTCACTCTATGACTCCAACCCAGTACCGTTCGCTTCAAACGCCATCACGTTTTCCACTTAGTTATTGAGCCCCTAAAACCACCTGCTTGTTCATTTGCATGAAGTTTTAAATTCGCTTGATGTTGTTTACTTGCACACGTGGGTTGCTATCAGGGCTCAGTAGATAAGTGAAGAACGAGATGGCGTTTGAAGAGAACGGTACTGGGTTCGAGTGCCGGAGTGAACGTCAACTCCAGAATGCAGACACATCCAGCTGACGAGTCCCAAATAGGACGAAACGTGTGTCCTCTATTCTACTGCTAGTCACTGTCCATCTTTGCTTATAAAGGTTGTGACTTAAGGCTATATCGAGGCAATCCGTACAGGATGCACATGTGCTAATAAGAGACTGATCAATTGCACTCCTAAATGACAATTGGAAGATTTCAAGTAAAACAACACCGAGTGAATAATAACCAAAGTTTTAATATCAGCGATGATATAAAAAAAAACAATCAGTCATAGAGAATATGAATCAAGAATCAAGAATTAATTTGTAGGACAAAAGTTATGAAATGATTTTGAAACTTAAGAATCTAAAAGAAAAGATGAGTAGATATACGATTCTGAATCATTTTAATCAAAGTATGAGATCTTGATCAAATATTTGGCATCTACTTACATGTTTAAGTCTAATAGTTAGTGACTTTAAGAAATGATGCCATGGTTGGGTTGGGTTCGGTTACCATCAGATTTCTTACAATCTGTTTCTGTGTCGGTTAACATTGCGCATTAAAGTAGAGGGTGGGGGGGGTTGGATTCATAATAGTGAACAACCATGAATACACAGAAAATAAATGTTAGGATAAGATACATTGAACCACCTATCGAATCCTACAACATTACAAATGAAGAAGTTGTGTTTTTTTTTCAGAACAAAGATTATAATACGTAAATCATAAGCTCAAGTTCAATGAAACTTGAGTAATTCAGATAGAATGTTAATGCAAAGTGTATCATTTAAAGATGATTTACAATGAATTGATCATTTAATCTCAAATCTGATTTACAATAGCACATTAATTGTAAGAAATCTTTGAAGTGTAGAACATACAAATGAATCTAATTTCCATGAAATCATTTCATCAATCAATCAATATTCGAAACAATTCCCAACGTCGCACATGTGAACACATACAATCATATATACGCGGTTGAGGTTGACATTGAGGCCACGGCAATTAAGATTCCCTACCATCCATTTCTAAAAAATTGGTGGACTTGTTTTGCAAGTTTGTGCTCAAGTGATAATGAACAAACATTTTGTTACCTTTAATCATTTTGTAATTAGTCGTAAACTGTTCATCTTTGTAATCTGATTCGTTGAAATCGGAATCGCCTCTAGAGCTGTGATTGGATGTCAGAATTTGCATTTTTACACTTGAAATTTAATGAGAATGAATAATTCTTTTTGTTTCATGTTAGTCTTGTAAGAAATTAAGAGATTTTAAGAAAAAAACACCAAGTTTGTGCTGATGATGTCGTTCAGAAGAACGATGAAAGATCCATGACCGAACCATCCAGCTCAGAGAACAAAACTCCACCAAAACCAACTTCAGTTCAATCCTACTGTTAGTGAATGTGTATAGTGAGATAAATTTTTGATTTCCAATCAAGCGATTTCATGTCAACCATTAATTAAAGTCGTTAGTTATGTTGCCACAACTACTTAGATGTATCACATTAAAAGAAGGTTGAGTGAAAAAGGGAACTGAAAATCGGTTTGACTATTTGATAATAGTGATTATTGAATGAGGTCGGTAGTCAAATGTTGAATACCCAATTAATAAACACATTGAACAAGAACAAACATTGATGCAGAATAGTATGAATCCATATTTGTTATATCCCAGTGAAGATTAAATTACAGGTAACGCCCGAGGCCTATTAATGGACTAATATTCTATAAATATTCTTATTGTAAAACTATTGAATAATTAGATTATGTATATTTATATTCCTCTTATTACAAGCTTTATTTTGACCGATAATTTTCTTATTGTACGATTTACGATTCTTAAGCTATGCTCAGTCTATTATTCACTGTCCCCCTTGTTCACAGCCACTTTTGGCTTATTTGCGTACACATGTTATTTTCTATTTTATGGTACGTTGTGGTCTGTCTGTCTGATTGATATATAAACCGAGCATGTCTGAAATAAACGATCTGATCTGATCTGATCTGCTCTGCTATGATTCGATTCATATTACAGAAGCTGTTATAGTGTTCTGGACTGAAGTGGATGGGCTAGGAGGACATAGGACCAATAAGGACGCTAAACTGCTCATACCGGTTGAACGTCATTGGTTTGACATAGTGCAAAGATTGTATAAGCCGGAACCTGATTGGTTGATAAGTCGCGTGATAGAAAATTCAGACATCCAAGGTCATAACAATATTATTTCGAGGTTTCTCGTCAGCTGTTTACAAATCTCGAAATAATATGAATTCATACTATACTGCATCAATGTTTGTTCTTGCTCTATTCAAATTCATAAAGGGAACCAATTGCATGAAATAAACAAATTATACACCGAAGTGTGTACATAAGTTTGTTTTTTTTAGTAACACAAATGGTCTGTTCATCGGAGAAACAAATCAACTGTGGTTCTGCCTGTAATTTCAACGGCGTTGGTGGTAGTCTACCGTGAAGTACTTGATAAACATGGCTATAAAGTGAACTGCATTGTTCCTCAGACATTCGCCTGACTAACGCAATCACTGTATTCTTCATGCTCGGCTGGCTCACTTGCATTGGAAAATGATTCTCAACTGCAATATGAGTCAGATAAGTATCAGAGTGTAACCACCTAACACAAATTGACTGTACGTTCACATCAGTAATACTGTGTGTACAGCAAGCCAATATATGCCGACATGGCAAACCGTTTTCAATGGAAAATGAACAGGAGCAGCGCATGGAATCGCGGTGTACATTGTAAGTGCCCGTTGCGTCCACAGCTGTGAATAAGTCAACAGACATTACAGACTCCGTTATAGGAGTGCGCAGGTGTCGCTTCAGTACTTGACATGCAGCTCGTGTCAGTCCTTCCTGAAGTCCATGCATTGCTGGCTCTTGACCGATGTTGGCTTTTATCCGGCAATCTGATGTGTATTTCTGTAATCTTGCTTCCATCCAATATCCAGTGCGAAGTAGCACACTGAAAATAGATCTCAGCACCAGTGTTTTTCGACTCAGTTGATGCATCTTCAAAATTCGATGACTTGTCTCAACAAAATTGTAGACCATTTGTGTTTTCTCGGTAATAGGTGGTCTCTGACATATCGAGCAAACGTTCCGTCCGATATTGTTAAAACTACAAAATAATGTTATGCACATTTTGATTTACCTTTCGACCGTTCGACTGAACATCAGCCGAAAAAAGTTGTATAATTTCTGATCGTACCCTCTACATTTACGGTTATTGGGTTAATGTTAGTGGACGGTACACTTACCCTCTTTATCACATTGCGAACAAGGTGTACACGACGCAAAATATGGTGAGCATTGGGATACACCTGCATGATGGCAGCAGCTATTGCAGGTGAATCATCGGTCACAATGATTTATCTAAATGAGTGTTTTTGTAATTTTAAACCGTTATCAGGATGAAACGCGCATGATGATCAAGTAGACTTAATGATTGATATCGTGCATAATGATCAGATGAGTTCTGTGAATGACCAACACAAATTCATGTTTAACTTAATTAGTCTTTCAGTGGAAAAGGTTTATTTATTTTAACAAATTTGAATTATACTACTGAATGATGATTGAGTAGTGATCAATGTTATGCTTGTCTAATTCTTTACTGATCATCGAATCTTATCGATATAACCATTAGTGTAAGTAGTTGAGTTGTTAGTTACTTGGACTTAGTAAATAGAAAACCTTCTTGACGCAAGTTTCATGCTGACTAGCACTAGTCATGTAAGCCTACTCGTAACCCTTAGTGGTACTGATGCTCTCAATAACATTCAGCTTCATATTTTCAGATTTTATTATTGAGATATTTAGGTCACGAGTGATCTTCTGTGAAACTAAGATATTTGAACTGATTAACGTCCAACATGGTGCCTATCTATTCTTTCAAGTATTGACGACGAACGATAAACATTTAGAGCACTTTGTTGGCATTCATTGATTTACACATCTAACTTCAGTGAACATTTCGTTTCAGGATGAACATTTCAGATTGACATGCATGGGTTCTTAGGTTCTTTACGATGCTCCATCTTGAGACTAGGAAGATAATTCTTTAATAAACATTTCGGTGGGGAACATGTGACCAAAACTGACCTCGTGTTTAGCATGGGACTGCATCTCCTTACGATGCTCCACTGACTTGTGGGTTAGACCTTTAGGTCAAAGGCTCGGGGAGTGGCCCCCTAAGATAACCACCTGCTTCGGTTTGGGCACCCGGGCAGTATCACAGCCCACATACAAATGATGAACTCTTTATGTCTATGGAAATTACTTTTGTCGCTTTGAAAAACAATCATTTGATTCAAATTATGATCACCACAATTATTGTCATTATTAATACTAATATTATTATTACTACTATTATTGTCATTATTATTATTATCATCATTATTATTATTATTTTCCACATTTTTCACCCTCTTTTAAACTTATACAGCGGCTCGTCTTTGGTGGAAATTCGACTGTATCTAAACGTTCTCGAGTCACTGTCCGGTTAAAAATTGTATGTTACGACCGAATACGAGGACTGAAGCAGTTTTTCTGAAACCACGTGCACCATTCAAACTGGCTGCCTTCAACGTTCGCACATTTATGCAGGTTGGACACCCGATAGGGCTGTCTATGTCTTTGGAAAGTCTTAATATTGATGTTTGTTGTCTATCCGAGACCCGTATTCAAGACTCTGGTGAAGTACTTCAAATTTGATCTCCATCTGTCGCTTCGAAAAGCTTGTTTTACGTGCGCTTATCCGGGGACCCTGTGGCATCTTCGTCTGGTCTTGCTGGCGTTGGTGTCGCACTAAGCGCTAGAGCTGAGGCAGCACTAGTCGATTGGATCCCCATTAACAGTCGGTTATGTGCTGTTAGATTAGAAAGTTCCATCAAAGTGAGAAGAAACCGGCGTGAGAAACGATGTCTTTTCGTCATCTCCGCCTATGCCCCGACAGATTGCAGCCCGGATGCAATCAAGGATGAGTTTTACCACCAGTTATCAGTTCTTCTCCAGAAAGTGCGTTCGACGGATATTGTAGTACTAGCCGGAGACTTGAATGCTCAGGTCGGGCGTCTAGGCACAGAAGAGAGTCGTTTAGGTGGCCGATGGGGACTCGTTGGTCGCAGGACAGATAACGGGGACCGTCTACTGCAACTTTGCACAGACCACAACCTGTTTCTGGCTAGCACTAACTTTCGGCACAGTCATCGCCGATGTGCCACCTGGCGTCCTCCCTCTGCATCTCAAGCCTGGACTCAGATTGATCACATCGCGATCAGCTACCGCTGGCGTGGTTGTGTACAAGACTGCCGATACTTTTGGAGTACCTATCTGGACTCTGAACATGTCTTGTTCTGCGCCAATCTTGCCTTACTTTTCAGTGGCCAACGAAGTGACCGCCAGCAAAGGATTGATATTAGCAAGCTAGTTGCAACTTCTGTTGCGAATAAGTATCGAACCGAGCTAGCCTCTAGGCTAGCTACCACTCCACCGAAAAGTATAGATAAGCATTGGTTGCAATTGCATGACGCCATGAAAATGGCGGGAACAGTCAGTTGTGGGTTTGCGAAACGTCCCGCTTTTAAGCACTGGGTTTCTTCTGGTTCCTTACAACTCATTGAAGCCCGTCGGTCTACTCCGGGTGACCGTGAGTTTGACCATAAACGAAGGATGTTACGTAAAGAAATTGGGCGAAGCTTGCGTAAGGACCGAGAAGCCTGGTGGTCGATGCGTGCTAACGAGCTGGAAGCAGCAGCTGCATCTGGTAATTACCGAAAGCTCTTCCAGCTCATCCGAGCCACTGGCAGCAAGAAGTCTGGTGTGAGTGAAACAATCTGCGAGGATGATGGGATGCCAATCACTAACATCCATCGACGTCTTGGACGATGGGCAGAATTTTTCGAAGGGCAGTTCAACTGGCCTGCTGCTCCGGCAACATCGGTCAAACTGTCCTGCCCTCCATGGCCGGTGACGACTGATCCACCACACGAGGAGGAAGTCCGCAAGGAACTCCAACTCTTGAAGCGTTACAAATCACCTGGCCCAGATGACTTACCTTCGGCTCTTTTTAAAGATGGTGGTGACTTTCTGACTAAGGAATTGACGACGTTGTTTACAAAGGTTTGGGAACTAGAGTGTGTACCAACGTCATGGAATGAGTCGATAGTTGTCCCTATCTTTAAAAAGAGTTCACGTCGTTCCTGTAACAACTATCGGGGGATAAGTTTACTTCCGATTGCGTCCAAGCTATTGGCTTCCGTCATTCTTCGTAGGTTGTTCAAAAACCGAGAAAGATTGACTCGCGAGGAGCAGGCTGGGTTTCGTTCTGGTCGAGGATGTATTGATCATATCTTCACCCTCCGCCAAATGTTAGAACACCGCCATACTTTTCAAAGGCCAACAATCGTAGTGTTTCTTGACATCAGGGCTGCCTTCGATTCGTTGGACAGGACTGTTCTCTGAGATTGTCTATTGAAGAAGGGTGTGTCTGAGAAGTTTATTAACATCCTAAAAGCCCTATATAAAAACACCTCAGGCAGAGTGAGTTCATACAACCACCTCTCTCCATTGTTCCATTCGAGCAGTGGGGTTAGGCAGGGTTGCCCAATCTCACCATTCCTCTTCAACTTTGCCATCGACGACATCCTGGAAACAGCTCTGATGAATGTAAGTAATGGGGGTGTGGATCTGTTGCCTGGAGAAAGACTTCTCGACCTTGAGTATGCGGACGATAATGCCCAAGGCATACAATACGCACTTAATCAGTTGGCAATCAATGTCCGTAGGTATGGAATGTGCTTTGCACCTTCTAAGTGCAAAGTACGTCTACAAGACTGGCAGGATTCTAATCCTGTACTCACCCTGGATGGTGAGCAGATAGAAGTAGTCGAGAAGTTCGTGTATCCGGGTAGCTGCATAAGTGCTGGTGGGGGTGTGAGTGATGAGATCAATGCACGAATAGTGAAAGCCAGAGCGGCTTATGCCAATCTGGGCCACCTTTGGCGCCTTCGTGATGTTAGTCTGGCTGTAAAAGGTCGGATCTACAACGTGTCGGTGAGAGCAGTTTCGCTCTATGCTTGTGAAACCTGGCCTCTCCGAGTTGAGGACGTTGGACGACTCTCTGTGTGTTTGATCATCGCCGTCTCCGAAGGATTGCTGACATTCAGTGGCAACACCATGTCATTAATTCAGAGGTTCGGCATCGTGTGTTCGGGCACAGAGATGATAATTCATTCGTTGTCACCATCTTGAAACACTGACTTCGGTGGCTTGGACATGTTCTCCGAATGTCGTCCCAGAGAATTCCACGTCGTGCATTATTTGCCGACTCTGTGACTGGTTGGAAGAAGCGGAGAGGTGGTCAGTGTATGACATGGTGTCGTGGTATGAAAGAAAGCTGCAAAGGACTGGCTTGTGTCAGTCGTTCACGACTCCCTGGTTGGGGTCCGAGAGATGGTGCTACACAGTGGCTAGAGACGTTATCAGATATGGCTCAGAATAGAAGCCAGTGGCGATCCTGCTGTAACCTTCTTTTACTTTCTTCATAAAAAGTGGTTGTGTCTCCTTTACCTGAAAGATTTCTTCTGATTGTACCTTTTCGTTCCGTCGTTACTACCGCACTAACTTACTCCAATCTCTTCGTCATTGTGCTCTTTTCGTTTTGCGCTCCTTAGTTTTTATTCTACTTCTCTTCGATTTCTCATTGTTTTGTGTGGCGCATATATATTGGCGCTCTCTTGTACCAATATTCATGTGTTCAAATAAATAATAATAATAATTCACTTACTAGTTTGTATCACAAGCTAATTTCAGTTCAACAACATTGGACTGTTATTTCATCCAAGTATGCAATAAGTCAGAAGTGCGTCATCATGACCTTGGCAATAGTCATCTGTGACAATGAACGACAACTGCGTAATACCGCCATTACACTGAATTTACGAATATGAATCACAAGGTATCAAATCACTGGTCTTAAGATCGACTCTTGTTGAAGTCATGGTTGTTCATTCGTTAAGAGTTCCATATCACCACCAAACATCTGTCTAATACTTCATCCTTGTCAATGGTTATTTAACTGAAAGTCAATTCATGATGTGAGCTAAAACTAAACTTCGTTCAAGTGGATAACTTAATTAAGATATTCAACTGTTTCAGAACACAATTCTGTCTTTGAACCATTCATTACTTCCATTTCTTGTTAATATCCACTTGCGAATTCCTTTCTCATTAACAAATCGTCTATCCATTTGCAGTCATTTCTAAAGACTGAATAAACCGTTTTATGAGTAAACTTGTTTCATAAATAACTACCTAACTAAACACATGTAACAATTTGAATTGCTCTCATATACATAAGAATCAACATAGACACTGTTTAATGAGTTTTAGTGCAATTGTCTTATTGGCAAACAATGAAACTATTTCTTCTCTACCTCTGTGATATTGAACAATGAATTCCTCCTTCAAATATTCATTCGTTTCAACTCACAGTGATCTTTTCTTGAAATAAGTGGATTACAGATTGTTCATTTCAATATTCCAGGTTGAATGTACATTATTCAATCAATTGTCTTATTATTATTATTATTCTTGTTCATTTTGTATTGTTCGTTTGAGTTTTCCCATCGATGTTTAAGACTGCAAGTGATCAGTTTCTTATTGAGAACATTAAGACGAACAATAGAAAAGAGAGTGTAAACTTCACCTGATTGTACAAGCAAGTGACTATCAGATGTTATTAGCTAAGTGGATAATACGATGGAGTTTGATGCAAGTCCCAGAGTGAACACTCAATCTGAGATGCAGGTACATCCAGCTGACGAGTTCCAAAAAGGATAAAACGTGCGTCAAACTGGATCCCACTGCTAGCCACTATCCATCTTTGCCTATAAGGATTGAGACTTTTTAGTTAATTCAACAATAATAAAATGATGTTGAGTGACAGATTGTTCGGAACTATGAAATATGGGAATAACGTTAATCAGTGGCTAGTGAAAAGTCTGTTAACATAACCATAGTCCATACATGATGGCTTATCATCCACTTGATGATTCTGATGGATGGATTGAATAAATGAATAAATAGTTGAAACTACATAGAGCATCCAAATTTATGAATGAGTTATTATTATTGTTTATAAAGTGATTGTTTATCAAATCACTTTAATCGTATTCTATGTAAAAGGACAGTAGGTAGTTAATGTCCAGCCCCTCTAGACCAATTATGGAAGCAGCTGCACACTTTCCAACAAGATGATGTATTGCGTTTGATCGATTTTCTTGAATTCGCCTGATAATGCAAAGGCCTTTGAAAAGCTTGCATTTAAGAATAAGATTTGATAAACTGAAAATTCTGTCCGATTTACCTGATTGAATACACACAAAACACCAATGTCTATCATTTCTGTTACTTCCTATACAATCTTCAAAGTAAAATTTACTATTTTCTATTCTCTGTGTAAATTATTTGAGCATTTAGTTAATGAGCATATTTCTGTTGAACTCAAGTGTCTACAGAAACATCATTGATTATAGTTTGTTGTTGTCTACCACTTCATTTCACCTCGTTAATCAAACAATATGGTATTCTCTTTACTGAATACTGTATGGTGGGCGTAATATGAATCTTAATTAGAATAGAATTTATCGCATTCCAATGATGTGCTTATGTGACTGACCTTCACCTACATTACATTCACGGAAGTAAAATGAGTGAATTTCTCATCTCACAAAACATTGATACTTTTCTAAATATAAAATGACGTGAAAACAATTCATTTGACTGTCAATTCATAGAAAGTCTCACTTTAAATATGAACGAACACTAAGACCATTGGCCATCAAATTTCGAGTGAGTTGACTGGTCGTTTACTCATAGAATCATTTGGTTTTCACCTTCTCTAAAATCAAGAGAATGACATATTAAGAGTATTGACTGAAATCAAAGTGGTGAATAACTATTGTATGATGGTAAATAATTTGATCAGTTCAAAAGTTTTAAGTGTGGAGCTATGGAGATTGTCACATTTTTGATTGAGATCAGGAATCGATGAATGTTAGACAACCATTGAGAACCTGGAATCGTCAATCGGTCGTCTCGTCACAGTACGGAACTCATCAGCAGTGAGATTCGAATCCAGCATCATCGGTCTCACGTGCGAACACTTAACCTGTAGACCATTGAGTCAGCCGGCATCCAATGGTTTTAATGTCTAATTTCAACTAATCCACGGTATTGTGCGACTGTCCACTATTGCCTTCAGTGAGTAAGTGCATTACAACACACATGGATGAAATGCACTGATCACAGCTTCTCACTAGAACTCCATGGAATCCATCTTGAAACCAGTCCTTAGTCATCACATGAAGTGGATTTCAGCGGTTAACATAGCAACAATTTCATCATAGAATAGCAATGTTTGGAGAGTATTTTACAGTCAGAGTAAACTTATGCTTGATATTATCTGTCCACTATTCCGTACACAAATATTTTTGCCGCATATGTGTCCGTAACAGTCTGTTATCGATTATTCTGTGTACATTCACAGTATGTATGCATAGTCCATAGTACATATCTCAAGTCTCGACGTAGTGAGATTTTACGATAAAGAAAATCGGATATAAAAAGCGAACAGCAACGAAAAGCACCTAGTAGTGTGCGTAATTGTGTCGGATATTTTGGGGATCGGTAAGCTGTAAGTGAAACTTGTCGCTTCATGTCTTGTCAATAACTATTGACATCAGCCTAATATCCAAGACGCTCAATACCAGATATATGAAATGAACAATTATTTGAATACACTGCAAATGCTTTTTCAAGCAGACGACTTGAGGAAATAGTAAGTCATTGATCATGATATATTTTATGAGAACCGAAAATATATAAATCAATTGAAAAATGTCAACGCCTTTTACATCACTGACTACATCACAGATCATTTCATGGAATATGGCTGGAGAACAACTTAAACCGAAAAGAGGGAATTAGTATTTGGATCGGCCACAATGAACGGCTACTTACCTACGGCTCGTACTCCTCGAGGAGAGCACAGGTCGCTCACCAGCACACTCCATCTAAACCTGTTCTCGGCAATCCTTTCCACTTCTTACCAGTTGTTATTCATCCTTTTCATATGTGCTTATATTTCACAACGTAATGTGTTCTTTGGAATTCCGATTTTACGTTTCACTTCAGGATTCCAAGTTAAGGCTTGCCTCATGATGCAGTTTGATTATTCACGTGATGTATGTCCTATCCATTTCCATCGTCGTTTCCTAACTTCCTCTTCAGCTGGAGACTGGTTTGCTCTCTACCACAGAAGAATGTTGCTGATGGTATCCAGCCAATGGATGTTGAGTATCCTGCGTAGACAACTATTTATAATTACTTCCACCTTCTTGATGAAAGTTGTAGTAGTTCTCGAAGTTTCAGCTGCGTACAGTAGAACTGCCTTGACGTTCGTATTGAAGATTGTGAATTTGATATGAACTGATGGACAGTTGTTTTGAGCTCCATATGTTGTTCAATTGTATAAATGCGGTCCTTGCTCTGCCAATCCTCGCCTTCACGTCTGCACCTGAACCTCCTTGTTCATCGATGATGCTTCTCAGGTACATGAAAGATTCCACATCTTAGAGAGATTCTTCGCGAAGTATGATTGAGTGGTTGTCCTCGGTGTTGCATTTGACGATGTTGGATTTTTCCTTGTGTATACTGAGATCTACTGATACAGAGACTGCTGCATTTGTTCGTGTGTATGCGATAGGAGGACTAGGTGATCTGCGAAGTCCAAATCGTCTAATTTATTCTGAGCTGTTCATTCCATGCCATGTTTTCACTCATATGTCGAGGTCTCCATAATCCAGTCGACCACCAGAAGAATGAGGAAGGGAGAGAGTGAACAGCCTTGTCTGACTCCGGTCCTTAATTGGAATGCATCTGTCAGCTGTCCTCCATGCACCGATTTGCACTGTAGTCCGTCTGGTGAGATCCGGATAATATTGATAATCTTCTCAGGAACTCCGTAGTGTCGAAGAAGTTTCCATAAAGTCCTCTTATCCACACGATCAAATGCCTTTTCATAATCAATAAAGTTGATATACAGTGACGAGTCCCACTCAACTGACTGTTCGACGATGACCCGTAGTGTCTCAATTTGGTCTGTGCACGATCGATCCTTACGGAATCCAGGCTGTTGATCTCGAAGTTGGGCGTCTACTGAGTCTTTCATCCGGTTCAGCAACATTCTGTTAAAGACTTTCCCTGGGACTGACAGTAGTGTGATGCATAAGTCTAATATACCGACATAATGTATCCAATTTTGTCACAATTTAAGCATTCAGGATCATGAAGAAGATATGAGTTCCGAGAATGCAGTTTGCGACAAGACAAACATTTATTAATCCGTGTTCACCTAATTATGGTGTATCGGAGCTGTGTGTAGAAGTGAGTGGTTATCCGTGCTGAGTAGCTTAGGGGATGACGCGACGATTTTCGAAGTAAACAATACTGAGTCCGAGTACCACAGTGACACACCAACTCTGTGATACAGGTGTAGCCAGCTGACGAGTCCCAAATGGGATGAAGAGACACGCGTCCTGGATTCCACTGATGGCCGCCATCCAACTCCGCTTATGTTATTTGCGAACTAATAGCAATAACGAGGTTACTCGCACGCGATGCACATATAAAATGAAAAGACTGATCATTTTTCAGTCACTAACATTATTGAGAACATTATAACAACCAATGCAATCTTTGTAGAATGTTGTCGCATAATTCCATGATATTTGAATAGATTATTAACACTACAGTGTGCCGTTTTTAAACTATATCACCTTATTTAGCGATACTACGACAGGACTGTTACTAATTTATTGAACCTATATCTTTCCTCATTATTACTTGAGTATCAGCTGAATCCTCTAGAATTTTTCATAATCAGCATTCATAACACCTAATTAACAATAGTCTGTCATCAAGCTTTTACTAAACAGTGAATAATCGAATAACGGAGGAATGAGGTGCCTCGTTAAATGTTGATGCGGTATTCTGACATTTCAGTTTCAAACAACGAACATCGACAATTTCAAATGATATTTTTCAGTGGTGAGACTTCATCAAACTGGACATTCACAACGGATTCATTGTTGATTACAATTGTCACATAATCACGTATACACGATACTGTTAATTCACAAGTGGAATGCTGTAAACTCTTGTAAAACTAATCAGTTTGCACCGAATGAAAACAATCACATAAATACAGAAAACCATATTTTATATTCTACAAACAATCATGAATGTTGTGTGTATTTCCATGAAACAATCAGCAATTCATTGAAGTGACTAACATAATCGAAAGTGTTTTCAATAGAATGAAAAAGGAAAATAACAGAGTCAGCTTGATGAAAACAACAAATAAGAAGGCGTTTGTGCGAATCATGGCATACTTCTCTTCTTTCTGTAAAACCATAACCCTATGACACATCCACTGCATACGACAATGAATGTGACAACAACCGGTACGATAATATACGAGTAATTGCGAGACCTCTTTTGCTCTTCATCCTCTGTCGTATCTGTAGTCACATTCTGAAAAAGCAAAACAGTACAATAATGACTCAATATCGAATATGTACCAAATGAGTTTCAGTGTTTTCAGTAGTTTGCCTCATTTCGTTTCTTAAGTCAGCTTCACTTATTGTTGGAGTTGTTTCTTCTTTTTCTTCGATAAGTGCTGGTTCTCCAGAAACGTCGACAATCGAGCTCTTCAGAAGAATGAAACAGTGGCAATATAACCAAATATTAAATATTTCATCATTCAATATACAGTATTTTCAGTATTGTTGACACAAGTGAATTCAACAAATAGTTACATAATTTACTTCTGTACTGTGTGATCAATGAGTAATGATTTAAGATATCTGCTACCGATTTGACAGTCAATGTGATAAGTACACATTATCCTACAATCAACAAACGACTAATATTTGTGTGATGAAATTTGTTTCCTGGATGTCATATCTTATCACAATCTAAATATTAATCAACAAACGTATAACTGTCTGTTTTATTGATGCAGTTCATACAGGATACACATTTCTCAACAAGGAATCAGAAATACTTATTCTGAACTTGAACTATGAGAGTTTTGGGAACTTGAACTAATCACTCAATCATGCTACACGATTTTCAACAGATTACGCTTTATCATTTAAACTGTTTTCATCGGTATGTTTCAACGGTTTCCGTAAATTTATGGTTTCATATTGGACATCGGAAATCTGTTCACATTCTACGAGCTGAGAAATTGATGTTTCCAGACATTAGCGTTAAACAATGCAGTGAAATGTTCTTCCGAGTAAATAGATTTACAAATATGCTGATATTGAATACAACCAGTGAATTCTACCGATTACTTACTTTATTCCAGCAACCATTGACTTTGAAGTTGTGAGTGCCGTTATCATTACTGGTAATGCACATATTGCCTTGTTCACACCACATACACGGTGTGTTCAAGATTTTTGCGTCTCGACATGCTTTAATCGACTTGTGGTTCGGACAATCTTTGGTGAAAACAATAAGGTGATCGCATTACAAGTTATCGAAGAAAACATTGGTGAATTAAAAAAAACATGTATCTATAACTCAATGATATTTTGGTAATTTCGCAGTTGAGTGACTATTTCATTCACTGTGAGTTTGTCATCATATTGCGCAATGCAAAATTCAGTGCACTTTCAATGTCATTCACATTTCACGACATGATGTTGATGTTGAACAAAACTACGTTCAATAATGAACGATGAGTTTTGACGAGCGAATTTCGTGGATTTCACTGACTCTCGACCTTCAGAAATGTACAGTCTGTGCTGTCACAGCATTGAGTAAGGCGTATTGCACTTAATGTTTGTCGAATTTCATTCCATGATGTCAGTTTTATGACTGAAAGATGGGTTGTATACCTCGCCTTAATATGAAAAGTGGTCAATAAAGTTGAAAACTCACTCAAACAGACCACTTGGAAATCGGTGCAAGAAAGTCAGTTGTTCAAAGACAGAAAATACATTTTCAATAATGTGAATTCAATCGAACAAAACAGAGGAAAGTAACGTTGTTTATCAATTGATCGTTGACGTTTTTCTTGAACAGACTTCAGTCAATCTACTGTGGTGGAAAGTTTCAAACTATATGGCCATACTATATATCCTGTGTGCTTTCAGATCGCACATCAGTCTAGTTAATTCATGAAAAGTCATCCATAATAGATAATACTTTATTCAACGAATATTGACGTCGATCTGAACAATAGATTATGGAATGATTCTCTCAGTTGTCGAAATGTTATTTCAACAGTCTAACATGATGAACTGGACAATGTTCGTGGTTATTCACTGTAAGTACTCACGAAAAAGAAAACGTATTAATTCCATGAAAATCGTTAGTATATTTGATACTGTATTAATATCTCCTGACAGTGATAAATTAAAATCTGACAAGTAACTTGTATACACCTTCAATTTACCGGTCGAGTAGGATAAAGTAAAGATTTTGGAAATTATGCTATTGCATTCAACATATTTAAAATTCCATAGCGTTTCCGCGATTCCGACACCTCGTGGAAATTCACTATCATTTGATCCAAATGAAAAAAATAAATGACACTGTCAAGTCAATGCAAAATTAACTGACAGACTTATATCATCAGATCTATCGTTTTGTGGCATTTTGTCTAAGTAAATTTCATCAAAGTGATGACTTTTATCGTGGTTTGAAATGTGTCTCTAATCATTTTAAATATTCAACAGTGAATAGACGTTTGATGTGACGAGAGTTGAGACTGATGGTTAAATATCATTTAATAAATGATCAAAATTATACATGAACTCTTCAATTTTATGAAATAGAAATTGTGCAACCAAGTGTGAGAATAGTCAACTCTGATAAAATAAGGTTGAACATACCCCCGGCAACTTCATACTCGACCAAAGTTTTAGTTTTGATCCACTTTCGAGGAACACCAATAACAGCGGATATCGGTGCTTGTTCAAATAAGATTTACAGAAAAAGACACTTAAAATATTGATTTCCATTTTAAGTATAACAACGTGCTTGCACGTATAAGGAGCAATCAAAATAAAAAACAGTTTAATATCTTATCATGAATACAATGATGGTCAAACAGCATCCTCACGAAATATGCTTTAAATGAATTTTGGTTTCGAAAGTGATCATCGTCTAACCAGTAAATGAAAAATGATGTCGTTAAGTTTCTGATTTGTGTTATACGCGTGTCAGTGCAACATCTTTAAAAAATATGTTTAACTCGTTAGCAATAATTTCACAAATTATCAACATTGAGGTTTACTGTGAAACGACTCATCAACACATTGCAACAGATCATCAGGTAACTCTTGACCAAATGTTTAATGCACTTTCTCATAGTCAATCAATAAAGACTGCATCCAACCTAATCACTTACACTAAACGCTTGCCTTGGAACTCAGCTTCATCTTTCAACCACCATTTAAGCGTAGCGTGAAGTTTCAGCATTGTGTAAAACAACTATGAGTCCTGTTTGACAAAATATGCTTCCTTTTGTATTGAGTAGTATAAGAAAAGGGACTACAGGTTTGACGAATTGAACAGTGAGTGAGTAAGTGAATAAAATAATGGCTGTATCATCTACCTAATTTCGTTGTTCATATATCCCTATCTGGATCAGTCAATCGGTAAACATATGCGAAATATTCCTCCAAATATCCAATGACGCTTTATCTCATGTGACATGACATGTGTTGATATACAGAAAATAAGTTACAAAAAGAATGTAACATTAGTCTAACAGATGGTTGTTCATGTATTTCAGTGTAAATCAGAATATAAATGACATTTGTTACCTCCTACTTGACACAGGAATTGACGGTTAACGACCGATTCCAATTCATTTTCCCTGATTTCCTCAGAAACCTGAAAAGTTGTAATGAATGTCTGAGTCAAGATCTGTCAACACACTAACACCTATCACAAAATCAACCAACCATTGAAGTAATGTGTCGTCATTCACATAATCTTATACAAAGACAAATTATCATACTCACAGTAAGCATGCTGATCGTCTCAGTTTCCTTAAAACTATGTTCCATCTAGTCTAAAAACATATTCTGACTCACCTCATTTGTCAACTTCAGAGAAGTTAGATAAACGATCTATCTATCTATCATGGACTGAGGTGGTATAATGTGAGATGAATATCCACGTCGGTTGATAGAAATGTGCTTGTGAATGACTGAAATGTTGCTGCACGTGAATGTGTAGTCATGTGGTGTGGTTGTGTTGATGTGCTCACTTCCATCCATTAGTGCTTGTTTCCAAAGAGAATGCATTCCATAATGTGTTCTGATTACCTCGAAACAATAAAGACTGATTCAGTTTAACACACATGACACCTTTCATCTTAAAAGCCCATGACGAATTATACCTTTAGCTCTCCTACAATTACTTACGTTCCCAAGACCGGATAAAGAAGGAGGGTTGAGCAAATTTAGTCACGAACATGAAAACGCTTCACACACTCAGGGAGTTGCACTAATGCTGTTCAAAGTAGCACGAAATGCACTTGTAGGATGGGAATCTCACGGACTCAGGATCATCAAAGCATCGTTCAACGCAAATAAGAACGGGATCACGATGAATGCTTTTCAATCATATGCACCCACCGATGATAGCAACGACGACGATAAAGATCAGTTCTACGATAAGCTGCAATCAATCATAGCGAAGTGCTAAAGACGAAACTTCATCATCCTAATGGGAGATCTAAACGCGGTAGTCGGAATACACAACACCCCATATGAAGATATCGTGAGACGACATGGATTGACTGGGAGAGAGAAACGAAACTGGAGAAAGATTTGCAAATCTATATGCATTCAACAAATTGGTCATAGTTGGCACAATATTTCCACAAAGCTACATGGATCTCACCGCATCACACCACAGAGAACCAGATAGATCATATTCGCCTAAACAAAAAATCCTAAGGACAATGGAAGATGTGAGAAGCATGAGGGGAGCTGACAGAACTTCAGATCACCAGACTACCTCGTTGTGGCAAATTTAAAACTGGAGCTGGAAAGTTATCAAAGAAGCACTAGCGTCAACGTGTTAAGAGGTGTCAGGAGGCGGCAGCAAGCATCTCTATAGAAACACTAGACAATTTTGAAGGAAGGAAGAACAAGAACACAGCAACTAATAACAGCCGAACACGAGCAGAGATAGTCAAGACACAAGTTGAGTACACAGAAGCAAACAAGCAAGTGAAGAAGAGCATTAAAGCCGACAAGTAGAAATACTAGGAAGAACTAGCAACGACAGGGGAGAGAGCTGCAAGAGAAGGAAATATGAAACAACTATTCGATACAACGAAGAAACTTGCAGGGAAATATTCTAAACCAAAGAGACCGGACAAAGAAGAAAAGACAATCATCAAGATTCAGGAATCGAGGAGTAGATAGATAGAGTACATTGAGGAACTGTTGAATAGACCAGCTATATTGAATCCACCTACCTATAAATGTCACCCCACCAACGACCGAAGAAATCAGAATGACTATCAGACAAATCAAGAGCGGGAAAGCAGCAGGACCTGACAATATACCAGCTGAACAATTGAAGTCATATATTGAAGTAACTGCGAATATGCTCCAACATCTATTGAAGAAGAACTGGGTGGACGACGAAATACCGACGGACTGAAAAGAAAGGTAACTCATCAAGATACGAAAGAAAGGAGATGTGAGCAAATGTGAGGACTACATATGCATCACACTACTGTCAGTACCAGGGAAAGTCTCTAACAGAGTGTTGCTGAACCGGATGAAAGACGCAGTAGACACCCGACTTCGAGATCAACAGCCTGGATTCCGTAAGGATCGATCGTGCACAGACCAAATTGAGACACTACGGATCATCGTCGAACAATTATTTGAGTGAAACTCGACACTGTACATCAACTTCATTGATTATGAAAAGGCATTTGACAGAGAAGACAGGAGGACGTTCTTCGACAATCCTCAGTTCCTGAGAAGATTATCAATATTATTTGGAACTCATCAGACGGACTACAGTGCAAATTGGTGCATGGAGGACAGCTGACAGATGAATTCCAAGTAAGGACCGGAGTCAAACAAGACTGTATACTATCTCCCTTCCTCATTCTTCTGGTGGTCGACTGGATTATCGAGACCTCGACATATGAGTGAAAACATGGCATGGAATGAACAGCTCAGAATAAATTAGACGATTTGGACTTCGCAGATCACCTAGAATTCCTATCGCATACACACGAACAGATTCAGATGAAGACAGCCAGTGTAGCAGCAGTCTCTGTATCAGTAGATCTCAGTATACACAAGGAAAAATCCAACATCGTCAAATGCAACACCGAGGACAACCACTCAATCATACTTCGCGAAGAATCTCTCTAAGATGTGGAATCTTTCATGTACCTGAGAAGCATCATCGATGAACAAGGAGGTTCAGATGCAGACGTGAAGGCGAGGATTGGCAGAGCAAGGACCGCATTTATACAATTGAACAACATATGGAGCTCAAAACAACTGTCCATCAGTTCATATCAAATTCACAATCTTCAATACGAACGTCAAGGCAGTTCTACTGTACGCAGCTGAAACTTCGAGAACTATCACAACTGCCATCAAAAGGTTCAAGTATTTATAAATAGCTGTCTACGCAGGATACTTAACATCCATTGGCTGGATACCATCAGCAACAGCCTTCTGTGGCAGAGAACAAACCAGCATCCATCTGTAGAGGAAGTTAGGATAAGACATACATTACGCAAATCGTCAAACTGCATCACGAGGCAAGCCCTAACGGAAGAGCGGAAGTCCAAAGAACACATTACGTTGCGAAATATAAGCACATATGAAAAGGATGAATAACAACTGGAAATATGTGGAAAGGATTGCTGAGGACAGGTTTAGATGGAGTGTGCTGTTGAGCGACGTGTGCTTTCCACGAGGAGTAACAGGTTTAGATAATTAAGTAAGTAAGAGGATTATGTAAATGAAACAAGAATGCATCTTTCAAGATGAATGTCAAATGCTTATTTGTCTAGGGTATGCTACACGCTTATTTTCATATTGAAACAATAAATCTTCAAGCTTCTAATTAGATCTGATGCTTGTGGATATATATTCGCATTGACGCAATATTATCTATAATTACTCATGAAACAATCGACTTTAAGTACACATGACGTGAGCCGTTGACTGTTTGTTCACAAAGAGAACTTGGCAATTTAATTGTTTGTGTAACACATTGGTAAATCAGTCGATCAGATGACTCTGATCACAATATTTGTTAAAGATGAGAATTGAATAGCCTTATATATATCGTCTTAACAATCTCATAATTTGAAAGAATAATATATAAGTATGACTGTGTATTGAGTAAATGTTTGAATGAATGAGATGTTCACAGAAATGGCTTTGCAATGCACACAGATGTACCTATTTTTATAAACAGACTTCTCATCATGTTTCTTTAAAGTATGTCAACGAAGATGAATCTCTGTATTCGTCTGTCCACAAGTGGAATGAGACTGTGACTTGATTTATCCACAATAATCTATCTATTACTCGTCAAATCTAGTATGTTCGTGCTGATTTCAACTGTTCTTCAGGTCTCAATCAATGTGTTCAAACAATCCGTGGATTCCATATAGAGTTTCCGTCTAATTTTTCAGAATGTTCACGCTTTATAACTTCAGTCAATTTTTGAAAAGAATTCAGTTACGCGTGCCGATTGGAAAACGTGAGAGTAATTACAGTTAATGATGGTGTAAGTGTTAATATGTCACATGTTTTCAAACAATCATTTAATGAATACATACTTTTACCATCAATGTTTCGGTGAAAAATGCTTCGGACAGCTAATAATTCCTCTGAAATAGCGAAAGGAAAAATAAGTTGTGTTTAAGTATTTGCATTACGAATACCCGCCCCTTTTAAAAACATGCATTTCAACACAGAATGAGTTTGGACACCAGCTATCATCTTCTTTTCAACGTTTAAATAAACCAGTTCAAGTAAATGAGAGTTTGAAGGATCCTTATCATTATTATTATTATTTCAACGACGAGATGAACATTTCAATGTCGACAACTGAGAAAAATATTTTACTTCTAGAACGTCGGTTCTAACACATTTTGCTTAACTAAGATACCGTTGATATCCTACCGACAATGCACATACGAAATTATTTTCCGAGATCCTGTTATTCCAATGTTTTCTCTATTTACCTAGCTATTATGCAGAAATGCTACTCCAATATCATTAATCACGATAACTGAGTGAGTGAATTAACTTCGTTTTTATGTTCTAGGTGTTCTGGTTCGAATCAATCATGTTGTATTAGCAGGTTGTCAATGGTTGTTCGTTGACTAGATGTTTAAGAAAGCGCATGAGTTCTAACTTCATGATTATACGAATATGATAATCAAGAAAATGTGACGAGAGACACTAAACGTTTAAGAACTAAGTAAGTGACAGTAAAGATTTAGAGGACATCGCACATAACATGAAAGTTCACGTGCTTCAATGATGCAAACTGACTTCCCACACAACATGGCTTATTGTTGTAGCTGTAGTTAGATTCAATTCATTGAATCTACCACGAAGTGTCATAGTGGTGAGATACCTGTTTTGTGGTAGTTTGAACAGACAGTAGAGCAGGTGGTTTTCACTTGAGTGACTGCATCATTAGATCTGTTATCTATGCTCAATCAATTAGTGCCTATTTCGAAAGTAAATCACTGTTTTATTCCACGTTTTCATTGGACAATAATACGTGTTGTGAACACATTTTAGGCTACCGAATCATAGAAACAAAATAATCACTGTGTACTGCTGGGTTTTCACGAAATAACCAAGTAAAGTAATGAATCGTTTACGCAAAAAGAAAGTGAGAAATGAACAACAAGACGAAATATCAATGGATGATTAAATAACTCACTCTCATTCGAAATCTGATATTCAGGCACACCACCCTTTTCTAAGTCAGTGTAAATCGTTCCCAATCCATTTTCTATTTTCATTTCTATTGTACCTGTGTTTATTGAATGAAAATATGTAATTTGATTGACAATCTGCAGCGAATGAAGGAAACACTTTGAAATAAACTGGAGACTAAACTGAATTGTATGAACCGTGTGAATAAGCAAAACTCAGTAACAATTTGTGTTCGAAGAAAATCATTCTCTTACCATAACTGTGAATCTTTAGTACACTGACGTTTGTGCCATAGAATTTAAACGAGAATTTCAGAGGGACTTCCTGAAAATATACAAACATATGAATTAATACCTTCATTACAAACTGACGTCAACTCACCTCGTCAGCAGCCAATTTTACAAACTGTTCATCTACAACTGGAGAAGGCTGATTACGGCGGATTGTCTGGAAATAGTAGTAATAGTGAGACTGAATATGTGTATTAGGACCTGACTGATTACTTACGTATTCATGTGAGTCGTTTCCAAAAATTAATTTGCTATAAGTCGCTAGTCCAGAATTCTCACAAATTTCATGACAATCAAAAAATGTTGAAATTATTACGATGACCAAACTGAGCAGTATGAACTGGCCAGATGAAAAAGTATATCTGAAATTGTTCAGATGAACAAAACAACGTTATCTCATTAGATCACATTGAAATTCATATAACACGCTCATTTGTCTCAACTGTGCAGTCAACACTCACCTGATCATATTGTCCAAAACGATAATAATTCTTGTTAGATCTTGTTGAGTATATATAGATTTTTAAGTGCTAGTTTGTTTCTTTCTGATAGGATGGTTCAAAGTGTGATCAGTTAGACGATCAAAATTCATAAAGCCATACGATCATTGTTAACCAATCATCATGTTGGTAGATGAACACATCGTTATGCAGTATTCTTCTAGCTAGCTATTGACGCATATCAGCTGACGCATTTCCACTGTTGGTTGAAATTCTTCACCCCTATTGATGATAACCATTTTTGGATATCACTAGTATTCCTTTACTTCACTAAGTGATTAGTGAACTTTTGCTTCAAAATGTGTGCTCATATATTCACGAACAAACATTCTGTTGCTTTCAATAATCATCTATGAATTTATTGTCAATGATTCATTGTTTCTATTTGGTTGATTAAATTAATATTGGCACAAACTCCTTTGAATGGATGTCTAAATTTACATTTTTACATTTGAATATTACTTCAATCAAATTAATTCTATCTGATGATTCCATCATTGTCGAATGTGGAATTATAACTTGTGAACAAAGTCACATCAATTCTATTTGTCCAAGGTATATTTAGTCTACGCTAAATACAATGGATTAGTTAGATGGTGGTTGTAGGTAGTCGACAGGAAACCCTGGATCCGGGTTTCGTGCTACTTGGCACTCGTCAACAAAGTGTACCTGTAATCTTGAGGAAACTGATGCTCCTTGACGTATTCGATCCCGTGTCACTCAACCACTATCGAATCTCACAAAAGTGCACGCACTGTCGAGTCATCTAGACTGGTGGCCACATGGGAACGTGTTCGATAGCATTCGACCTGCACCAATTATAAGGACTTGACACACATGACATTGATCACCATCCAGTGATCAATCAATTGTGATAATGAATTAATTATTGATGAATGAATAACAGTCTACACTTTCGAAAACGAATGGTAATTTCAGTGAAAGAAACTAAGACTATTTATGTTTTGATTATATTTGCAAAGAGTAATCCTT
Source organism: Schistosoma haematobium (assembly GCF_000699445.3). Taxonomy (NCBI): domain Eukaryota; kingdom Metazoa; phylum Platyhelminthes; class Trematoda; order Strigeidida; family Schistosomatidae; genus Schistosoma; species Schistosoma haematobium. The sequence continues at coordinate 92,540,129 of NC_067196.1, read as the reverse complement.
CGTATTGTGAAGGTGAATTCTGCACTTCAAAATGCTGTCGACAATCATAAACATTTTCCATTCTCGTGTATTACAATATGTAGTTGAATGAACGGCTCATCAGCATTACAATTATATTCAGTGGTACATGAAACTGTACCACTAATATGTGGTCTGTTACCACATGACTATTGGTTCTTCTTATTAGTACTATCATCAGTGTAAGTAGTAGAAGGCTTATGTAATCATATAACTTATTCACTAAGGCTTGATAAGAATTCACCTGAGTGTTAGATCAGTCATTGATATCCATGGAAATCCTGTTGATTGGAATAGTAAACTAATCTCATAGAATGATTATCAAATTCTCTTCATAGTATAAGTCCACATTAATGTCCACTGAAACTTGATGATTAGGTTTAATAAACATTTCAAGTTTATAAATTATTTTATTCAGTATTCATTGAATTCCACTGAGTATTAAGGGAGTTCATGTTCAGTAATAAAAACTATATATCGATGACATGATTCCATTCACTAAGATAACATATAATGCATATCAGTGAATGCAAAAATATATTAGTGTACCGGAGAAAACACAAGGGTCAGTAATGACAGAGCTGAACGTATTATTCACTTTTTCACTCATCATCAGAGTACAACAGCGAATTTCTCGAATCTAATTATTTTCTGCACAGCATACATTCAATGTGCTTCACTTAATTCGAGAACTGCCATGTTGTATCTTCTCATTAAAGCAACATTTGAGACATATACCTCGTGACTTCCAAACAATTTCGACATTCATGAAGTGGATACATAATACTCCAAATGATGATCTTGCATATTTCGCAATGCTGAATTCGTATGATGTAAATGATATTTTCTGGTCAGCAATTTTAAGACCAAGTATAAAGGAACAATTAGTTTATACAAACACCACTGACTTTCAAATAGTTTGCAAGTAAGAATAAGATTTGATAAACTGAGAATTCTGTCCGATTTACCTGATCGAATACACACAAAACACCAACGTCTATCATTTCTGTTATTTTCTATACAATCTTCAAAGTAAAATTTACTATTTTCTATTCTCTGTGTAAATTATTTGAGCATTTAGTTAATGAGCATATTTCTGTTGAACTCAAATGTCTTTAGAAACATCATTGATTATAGTTTGTTGTTGTCTACCACTTCATTTCACCTCGTTAATCAAACAATATGGTATTCTCTTTACTGTATGCTGTATGGTGGGCGTAATAGGAATCTTAATTAGAATAGAATTTATCGCATTCCAATGATGTGCTTATGTGACTGACCTTCACCTACATACATTCACGGAAGTAAAATGAGTGAATTTCTCATCTCACAAAACATTGATACTTTTCTAAATATAAAATGAAGTGAAAACAATTCATTTGACTGTCGATGCATAGAAAGTCTCACTCTAACTATGAACGAACACTATGACCATTGGCCATCAAATTTCGAGTGAGTTGAGTGGTCGTTTACTCATAGAATCATTTGGTTTTCACCTTCTCTAAAATCAAGAGAATGACATATTAGGAGTATTGACTGAAATCAAAGTGGTGAATAACTATTGTATGATGGTAAATAATTTGATCAGTTCAAAAGTTTTAAGTGTGGAGCTATGGAGATTGTCACATTTTTGATTGAGATCAGGAATCGATGAATGTTAGACAACCATTGAGAACCTGGAATCGTCAATCGGTCGTCTCGTCACAGTACGGAACTCACCAGCAGTGAGATTCGAATCCAGCATCATCGGTCTCACGTGCGAACACTTAACCTGTAGACCATTGAGTCAGCCGGCATCCAATGGTTTTAATGTCTAATTTCAACTAATCCACGGTATTGTGCGACTGTCCACTATTGCCTTCAGTGAGTAAGTGCATTACAACACACATGGATGAAATGCACTGATCACAGCTTCTCACTAGAACTCCATGGAATCCATCTTGAAACCAGTCCTTAGTCATCACATGAAGTGGATTTCAGCGGTTAACATAGCAACAATTTCATCATAGAATAGCAATGTTTGGAGAGTATTTTACAGTCAGAGTAAACTTATGCTTGATATTATCTGTCCACTATTCCGTACACAAATATTTTTGCCGCATATGTGTCCGTAACAGTCTGTTATCGATTATTCTGTGTACATTCACAGTATGTATGCATAGTCCATAGTACATATCTCAAGTCTCGACGTAGTGAGATTTTACGATAAAGAAAATCGGATATAAAAAGCGAACAGCAACGAAAAGCACCTAGTAGTGTGCGTAATTGTGTCGGATATTTTGGGGATCGGTAAGCTGTAAGTGAAACTTGTCGCTTCATGTCTTGTCAATAACTATTGACATCAGCCTAATATCCAAGACGCTCAATACCAGATATATGAAATGAACAATTATTTGAATACACTGCAAATGCTTTTTCAAGCAGACGACTTGAGGAAATAGTAAGTCATTGATCATGATATATTTTATGAGAACCGAAAATATATAAATCAATTGAAAAAATGTCAACGCCTTTTACATCACTGACTACATCACAGATCATTTCATGGAATATGGCTGGAGAACAACTTAAACCGAAAAGAGGGAATTAGTATTTGGATCGGCCACAATGAACGGCTACTTACCTACGGCTCGTACTCCTCGAGGAGAGCACAGGTCGCTCACCAGCACACTCCATCTAAACCTGTTCTCGGCAATCCTTTCCACTTCTTACCAGTTGTTATTCATCCTTTTCATATGTGCTTATATTTCACAACGTAATGTGTTCTTTGGAATTCCGATTTTACGTTTCACTTCAGGATTCCAAGTTAAGGCTTGCCTCATGATGCAGTTTGATTATTCACGTGATGTATGTCCTATCCATTTCCATCGTCGTTTCCTAACTTCCTCTTCAGCTGGAGACTGGTTTGCTCTCTACCACAGAAGAATGTTGCTGATGGTATCCAGCCAATGGATGTTGAGTATCCTGCGTAGACAACTATTTATAATTACTTCCACCTTCTTGATGAAAGTTGTAGTAGTTCTCGAAGTTTCAGCTGCGTACAGTAGAACTGCCTTGACGTTCGTATTGAAGATTGTGAATTTGATATGAACTGATGGACAGTTGTTTTGAGCTCCATATGTTGTTCAATTGTATAAATGCGGTCCTTGCTCTGCCAATCCTCGCCTTCACGTCTGCATCTGAACCTCCTTGTTCATCGATGATGCTTCTCAGGTACATGAAAGATTCTACATCTTAGAGAGATTCTTCACGAAGTATGATTGAGTGGTTGTCCTCGGTGTTGCATTTGACGATGTTGGATTTTTCCTTGTGTATACTGAGATCTACTGATACAGAGACTGCTGCATTTGTTCGTGTGTATGCGATAGGAGGACTAGGTGATCTGCGAAGTCCAAATCGTCTAATTTATTCTGAGCTGTTCATTCCATGCCATGTTTTCACTCATATGTCGAGGTCTCGATAATCCAGTCGACCACCAGAAGAATGAGGAAGGGAGAGAGTGAACAGCCTTGTCTGACTCCGGTCCTTAATTGGAATGCATCTGTCAGCTGTCCTCCATGCACCGATTTGCACTGTAGTCCGTCTGGTGAGATCCGGATAATATTGATAATCTTCTCAGGAACTCCGTAGTGTCGAAGAAGTTTCCATAAAGTCCTCTTATCCACACGATCAAATGCCTTTTCATAATCAATAAAGTTGATATACAGTGACGAGTCCCACTCAACTGACTGTTCGACGATGACCCGTAGTGTCTCAATTTGGTCTGTGCACGATCGATCCTTACGGAATCCAGGCTGTTGATCTCGAAGTTGGGCGTCTACTGAGTCTTTCATCCGGTTCAGCAACATTCTGTTAAAGACTTTCCCTGGTACTGACAGTAGTGTGATGCATAAGTCTAATATACCGACATAATGTATCCAATTTTGTCACAATTTAAGCATTCAGGATCATGAAGAAGATATGAGTTCCGAGAATGCAGTTTGCGACAGGACAAACATTTATTAATCCGTGTTCACCTAATTATGGTGTATCGGAGCTGTGTGTAGAAGTGAGTGGTTATCCGTGCTGAGTAGCTTAGGGGATGACGCGACGATTTTCGAAGTAAACAATACTGAGTCCGAGTACCACAGTGACACACCAACTCTGTGATACAGGTGTAGCCAGCTGACGAGTCCCAAATGGGATGAAGAGACACGCGTCCTGGATTCCACTGATGGCCGCCATCCAACTCCGCTTATGTTATTTGCGAACTAATAGCAATAACGAGGTTACTCGCACGCGATGCACATATAAAATGAAAAGACTGATCATTTTTCAGTCACTAACATTATTGAGAACATTATAACAACCAATGCAATCTTTGTAGAATGTTGTCGCATAATTCCATGATATTTGAATAGATTATTAACACTACAGTGTGCCGTTTTTTAAACTATATCACCTTATTTAGCGATACTACGACAGGACTGTTACTAATTTATTGAACCTATATCTTTCCTCATTATTACTTGAGTATCAGCTGAATCCTCTAGAATTTTTTCATAATCAGCATTCATAACACCTAATTAACAATAGTCTGTCATCAAGCTTTTACTAAACAGTGAATAATCGAATAACGGAGGAATGAGGTGCCTCGTTAAATGTTGATGCGGTATTCTGACATTTCAGTTTCAAACAACGAACATCGACAATTTCAAATGATATTTTTCAGTGGTGAGACTTCATCAAACTGGACATTCACAACGGATTCATTGTTGATTACAATTGTCACATAATCACGTATACACGATACTGTTAATTCACAAGTGGAATGCTGTAAACTCTTGTAAAACTAATCAGTTTGCACCGAATGAAAACAATCACATAAATACAGAAAACCATATTTTATATTCTACAAACAATCATGAATGTTGTGTGTATTTCCATGAAACAATCAGCAATTCATTGAAGTGACTAACATAATCGAAAGTGTTTTCAATAGAATGAAAAAGGAAAATAACAGAGTCAGCTTGATGAAAACAACAAATAAGAAGGCGTTTGTGCGAATCATGGCATACTTCTCTTCTTTTTGATGGAGTTTTGTTCTCTGAGCTGGATGGTTTGGTCGTGGAGCTTTCATCGTTCTTCTGAACGACATCATCAGCACAAACTTCAGACTTCAATCTGAAGTTTGTGCTGATGATGTCGTTCAGAAGAACGATGAAAGCTCCACGACCAAACCATCCAGCTCAAAACAAAACTCCATCAAAATCATCCACCTGAGCTACAAATCTTCTCCACCATACTTCTCTTCTTTCTGTAAAACCATAACCCTATGACACATCCACTGCATACGACAATGAATGTGACAACAACCGGTACGATAATATACGAGTAATTGCGAGACCTCTTTTGCTCTTCATCCTCTGTCGTATCTGTAGTCACATTCTGAAAAAGCAAAACAGTACAATAATTACTCAATATCGAATATTTACCAAATGAGTTTCAGTGTTTTCAGTAGTTTGCCTCATTTCGTTTCTTAAGTCAGCTTCACTTATTGTTGGAGTTGTTTCTTCTTTTTCTTCGATAAGTGCTGGTTCTCCAGAAACGTCGACAATCGAGCTCTTCAGAAGGATGAAACAGTGGCAATATAACCAAATATTAAATATTTCATCATTCAATATACAGTATTTTCAGTATTGTTGACACAAGTGAATTCAACTAATAGTTACATAATTTACTTCTGTACTGTGTGATCAATGAGTATTGATTTAAGATATCTGCTACCGATTTGACAGTCAATGTGATAAGTACACATTATCCTACAATCAACAAACGACTAATATTTGTGTGATGAAATTTGTTTCCTGGATGTCATATCTTATCACAATCTAAATATTAATCAACAAACGTATAACTGTCTGTTTTATTGATGCAGTTCATACAGGATACACATTTCTCAACAAGGAATCAGAAATACTTATTCTGAACTTGAACTATGAGAGTTTTGGGAACTTGAACTAATCACTCAATCATGCTACACGATTTTCAACAGATTACGCTTTATCATTTAAACTATTTTCATCGATATGTTTCAATAGTTTCCGTAGATTTACGGTTTCATATTGGACAGCGGAAATCTGTTCACATTCTATGAGCTGAGAAATTGATGTTTACAGACATTAGCGTTAAACAATGCAGTGAAATGTTCTTCCGAGTAAATAGATTTACAAATATGCTGATACTGAATACAAACTGTGAAGCCTACCGATTACTTACTTTATTCTGGCAACCATTGACTTTGAAGTTGTGAGTGCCGTTATCATTACTGGTAATGCACATATTGCCTTGTTCACACCACATACACGGTGTGTTCAAGATTTTTGCGTCTCGACATGCTTTAATCGACTTGTGGTTCGGACAATCTTTGGTGAAAACAATAAGGTGATCGCATTACACGTTATCGAAGAAAACATTGGTGAATTAAAAAAAACATGTAACTATAACTCAATGATATTATGGTAATTTCGCAGTTGAGTGACTATTTCATTCACTGTGAGTTTGTCATCATATTGCGCAATGCAAAATTCAGTGCACTTTCAATGTCATTCACATTTCACGACATGATGTTGATGTTGAACAAAACTACGTTCAATAATGAACGATGAGTTTTGACGAGCAAATTTCGTGGATTTCATTGACTGTGAACTTTCAGGAATGTACATACTGTGCTGTCACAGCATTGAGTAAGGCGTATTGCACTTAATGTTTGTCGAATTTCATTCCATGATGTCAGTTTTATGACTGAAAGATGGGTTGTATACCACGCCTTAATATGAAAAGTGGTCAATAAAGTTGAAAACTCACTCAAACAGACCACTTGGAAATCGGTGCAAGAAAGTCAGTTGTTCAAAGACAGAAAATACATTTTCAATAATGTGAATTCAATCGAACAAAACAGAGGAAAGTAACGTTGTTTATCAATTGATCGTTGACGTTTTTCTTGAACAGACTTCAGTCAATCTACTGTGGTGGAAAGTTTCAAACTATATGGCCATACTATATATCCTGTGTGCTTTCAGATCGCACATCAGTCTAGTTAATTCATGAAAAGTCATCCATAATAGATAATACTTTATTCAACGAATATTGACGTCGATCTGAACAATAGATTATGGAATGATTCTCTCAGTTGTCGAAATGTTATTTCAACAGTCTAACATGATGAACTGGACAATGTTCGTGGTTATTCACTGTAAGTACTCACGAAAAAGAAAACGTATTAATTCCATGAAAATCGTTAGTATATTTGATACTGTATTAATATCTCCTGACAGTGATAAATTAAAATCTGACAAGTAACTTGTATACACCTTCAATTTACCGGTCGAGTAGGATAAAGTAAAGATTTTGGAAATTATGCTATTGCATTCAACATATTTAAAATTCCATAGCGTTTCCGCGATTCCGACACCTCGTGGAAATTCACTATCATTTGATCCAAATGAAAAAAATAAATGACACTGTCAAGTCAATGCAAAATTAACTGACAGACTTATATCATCAGATCTATCGTTTTGTGGCATTTTGTCTAAGTAAATTTCATCAAAGTGATGACATTTGTCGTGGTTCAAAATGTGTCTCCAATCATTTTAAATATTCAACAGTGAATAGACGTTTGATGTGACTAGAGTTGAGATTGATGGTTAAATATCATTTTATAACTGATCAAAATTATACATGAACTCTTCAATTTTATGAAATAGAAATTGTGCAACCAAGTGTGAGAATAGTCAACTCTGATAAAATAAGGTTGAACATACCCCCGGCAACTTCATACTCGACCAAAGTTTTAGTTTTGATCCACTTTCGAGGAACACCAATAACAGCGGATATCGGTGCTTGTTCAAATAAGATTTACAGAAAAAGACACTTAAAATATTGATTTCCATTTTAAGTATAACAACGTGCTTGCACGTATAAGGAGCAATCAAAATAAAAAACAGTTTAATATCTTATCATGAATACAATGATGGTCAAACAGCATCCTCACGAAATATGCTTTAAATGAATTTTGGTTTCGAAAGTGATCATCGTCTAACCAGTAAATGAAAAATGATGTCGTTAAGTTTCTGATTTGTGTTATACGCGTGTCAGTGCAACATCTTTAAAAAATATGTTTAACTCGTTAGCAATAATTTCACAAATTATCAACATTGATGTTTACTGTGAAACGACTCAGCATCACATTGCAACAGATCATCAGGTAACTCTTGACCAAATGTTTAATGCACTTTCTCATAGTCAATCAATAAAGACTGCATCCAACCTAATCACTTACACTAAACGCTTGCCTTGGAACTCAGCTTCATCTTTCAACCACCATTTAAGCGTAGCGTGAAGTTTCAGCATTGTGTAAAACAACTATGAGTCCTGTTTGACAAAATATGCTTCCTTTTGTATTGAGTAGTAGAAGAATAGGGACTACAGGTTTGACGAATTGAACAGTGAATGAGTAAGTGAATAAAATAATGGCTGTATCATCTACCTAATTTCGTTGTTCATATATCCCTATCTGGATCAGTCAATCGGTAAACATATGCGAAATATTCCTCCAAATATCCAATGACGCTTTATCTCATGTGACATGACATGTGTTGATATACAGAAAATAAGTTACAAAAAGAATGTAACATTAGTCTAACAGATGGTTGTTCATGTATTTCAGTGTAAATCAGAATATAAATGACATTTGTTACCTCCTACTTGACACAGGAATTGACGGTTAACGACCGATTCCAATTCATTTTCCCTGATTTCCTCAGAAACCTGAAAAGTTGTAATGAATGTCTGAGTCAAGATCTGTCAACACACTAACACCTATCACAAAATCAACCAACCATTGAAGTAATGTGTCGTCATTCACATAATCTTATACAAAGACAAATTATCATACTCACAGTAAGCATGCTGATCGTCTCAGTTTCCTTAAAACTATGTTCCATCTAGTCTAAAAACATATTCTGACTCACCTCATTTGTCAACTTCAGAGAAGTTAGATAAACGATCTATCTATCTATCATGGACTGAGGTGGTATAATGTGAGATGAATATCCACGTCGGTTGATAGAAATGTGCTTGTGAATGACTGAAATGTTGCTGCACGTGAATGTGTAGTCATGTGGTGTGGTTGTGTTGATGTGCTCACTTCCATCCATTAGTGCTTGTTTCCAAAGAGAATGCTTTCCATAATGTGTTCTGATTACCTCGAAACAATAAAGACTGATTCAGTTTAACACACATGACACCTTTCATCTTAAAAGCCCATCCTGGCTGCCTGTATTCCGAATGGGTGAATTAATAAATTCTGGCATTAGAACAGTTACACACATTCAAGAGTGGACTCTTCAAACATCTGATCTTCAGAAGACGTACCGAAGCTTGACAATATTTAATTGTTCCTTTGTAGTGTGGTGTGAGCTACTTATATCCATATAAGAATTATATGACTTTAGGCAGGAACAGAATGTCTGGCACCAGAGAGACAAGGAGATCGAGCAGTAAAGATTGAAAACAGAATGCAATTTGTATGAAAATGCAAGAACAATGCAGTCTGAGTTATTTTAAGACAATTGGTGGACATTTTGCAAATTAAGCATTTACTATATGATTGTTAGATTTTATTAACAAGTTCTGTAATTTCCTATCAAATATATTCGATTGCTCTCACTCATGTTCTTGTTCATAAAAGTTGTACCCTGACGTACACTGTTTGTACTTAGTCGGCGCGAAGACACCAGAATATCTTCAGGTGACTCCTTACCATTCACTCTTTTATAAAAGTGCTAGAATAAAGTGTGTCACAAAAGGATTGTTAATGGCATCATATAGTCTGTATGCACATGAACAAATGTTGATCTCTTTCTGTCGTCTTCAATGTACATCAATGCATTCGACTGTATTGAATTGCATTAAATAGTGTAATAATCTGAAGGACGTGAAACAAAACAACTGTGACATTTAACTGTGCGACTTACGTTCTCATAATAAACAGATATCTTCCCGCTCGGATGTATGAGATTTAACACCTTCAATTCAACATCTGCAACAAGAAGACCGTCGTTATTTAAAATTTCAGGAATTTATGATGAACATGTTATTGTCAGATGTGACATTGTATGTGTCTACCCACACAGTGATCAGATTTAGGCAGATATTTACCGCGTTATCCCAAATGATTTCTTTAGTTGAATTCGAAGTAAATATAGTCTGCTGAACGTCATGCAATTATACCTTTAGCTCTCCTACAATTACTTACGTTCCCAAGATCGGATAAAGAAGGAGGGTTGAGCAAATTTAGTCACGAACATGAAAACGCTTCACACACTAATGCTGTTCAAAGTAGCACGAAATGCACTTGTAGGATGGGAATCTCACGGACTCAGGATCACCAAAGCATCGTTCAACACAAATAAGAACGGGATCACGATGAATGCTTTTCAATCATATGCACCCACCGATGATAGCAACGACGACGATAAAGATCAATTCTACGATAAGCTGCAATCAATCATAGCGAAGTGCTAAAGACGAAACCTCATCATCCTAATGGGAGATCTAAACGCGGTAGTCGGAATACACAACACCCGATATGAAGATATCGTGAGACGACATGGATTGACTGGGAGAGAGAAACGAAACTGGAGAAAGAATTGCAAATCTATATGCATTCAACAAATTGGTCATAGTTGGCACAATATTTCCACAAAGCTACATGGATCTCACCGCATCACACCACAGAGAACCAGATAGATCATATTCGCCTCAACAAAAAATCCTAAGGACAATGGAAGATGTGAGAAGCATGAGGGGAGCTGACAGAACTTCAGATCACCAGACTACCTCGTTGTGGCAAATTTAAAACTGGAGCTGGAAAGTTATCAAAGAAGCACTAGCGTCAACGTGTTAAGAGGTGTCAGGAGGCGGCAGCAAGCATCTCTATAGAAACACTAGACAATTTTGAAGGAAGGAAGAACAAGAACACAGCAACTAATAACAGCCGAACACGAGCAGAGATAGTCAAGACACAAGTTGAGTACACAGAAGCAAAAAAGCAAGTGAAGAAGAGCATTAAAGCCGACAAGTAGAAATACTAGGAAGAACTAGCAACGACATGGAAGAGAGCTGCAGAAGAAGGAAATATGAAACAACTATTCGATACAACGAAGAAACTTGCAGGGAAATATTCTAAACCAAAGAGACCGGACAAAGAAGAAAAGACAATCATCAAGATTCAGGAATCGAGGAGTAGATAGATAGAGTACATTGAGGAACTGTTGAATAGACCAGCTATATTGAATCCACCTACCTATAAATGTCACCCCACCAACGACCGAAGAAATCAGAATGACTATCAGACAAATCAAGAGCGGGAAAGCAGCAGGACCTGACAATATACCAGCTGAACAATTGAAGTCATATATTGAAGTAAGTGAAAAGAAAGGTAACTCATCAAGATACGAAAGAAAGGAGATGTGAGCAAATGTGAGGACTACATATGCATCACACTACTGTCAGTACCAGGGAAAGTCTCTAACAGAGTGTTGCTGAACCGGATGAAAGACGCAGTAGACACCCGACTTCGAGATCAACAGCCTGGATTCCGTAAGGATCGATCGTGCACAGACCAAATTGAGACACTACGGATCATCGTCGAACAATTATTTGAGTGAAACTCGACACTGTACATCAACTTCATTGATTATGAAAAGGCATTTGACAGAGAAGACAGGAGGACGTTCTTCGACAATCCTCAGTTCCTGAGAAGATTATCAATATTATTTGGAACTCACCAGACGGACTACAGTGCAAATTGGTGCATGGAGGACAGCTGACAGATGCATTCCAAGTAAGAACCGGAGTCAAACAAGACTGTATACTCTCTCCCTTCCTCATTCTTCTGGTGGTCGACTGGATTATGGAGACCTCGGCATCTGAGGAAAACATGGCATGGAATGAACAGCTCAGAATAAATTAGACGATTTGGACTTCGCAGATCACCTAGAATTCCTGTCGCATACACACGAACAGATTCAGATGAAGACAGCCAGTGTAGCAGCAGTCTCTGTATCAGTAGATCTCAGTATACACAAGGAAAAATCCAACATCGTCAAATGCAACACCGAGGACAACCACTCAATCATACTTCGCGAAGAATCTCTCTAAGATGTGGAATCTTTCATGTACCTGAGAAGCATCATCGATGAACAAGGAGGTTCAGATGCAGACGTGAATGCGAGGATTGGCAGAGCAAGGACCGCATTTATACAATTGAACAACATATGGAGCTCAAAACAACTGTCCATCAGTTCATATCAAATTCACAATCTTCAATACGAACGTCAAGGCAGTTCTACTGTACGCAGCTGAAACTTCGAGAACTACTACAACTGCCATCAAAAGGTTCAAGTATTTATAAATAGCTGTCTACGCAGGATACTTAACATCCATTGACTGGATACCATCAGCAACAACCTTCTGTGGCAGAGAACAAACCAGCATCCATCTGTAGAGGAAGTTAGGATAAGACATACATTACGCAAATCATCAAACTGCATCACGAGGATAGGACATACGGATTACGCAAATCATCAAACTGCATCACGAGGCAATCCCTAAGCACATATGAAAAGGATGAATAACAACTGGAAATATGTGGAAAGGATTGCTGAGGACAGGTTTAGATGGAGTGTGCTGTTGAGCGACGTGTGCTTTCCACGAGGAGTAACAGGTTTAGATAATTAAGTAAGTAAGAGGATTATGTAAATGAAACAAGAATGCATCTTTCAAGATGAATGTCAAATGCTTATTTGTCTAGGGTATGCTACACGCTTATTTTCATATTGAAACAATAAATCTTCAAGCTTCTAATTAGATCTGATGCTTGTGGATATATATTCGCATTGACGCAATATTATCTATAATTACTCATGAAACAATCGACTTTAAGTACATATGACGTGAGCCGTTGACTGTTTGTTCACAAAGAGAACTTGGCAATTTAATTGTTTGTGTAACACATTGGTAAATCAGTCGATCAGATGACTCTGATCACAATATTTGTTAAAGATGAGAATTGAATAGCCTTATATATATCGTCTTAACAATCTCATAATTTGAAAGAATAATATATAAGTATGACTGTGTATTGAGTAAATGTTTGAATGAATGAGATGTTCACAGAAATGGCTTTGCAATGCACACAGATGTACCTATTTTTATAAACAGACTTCTCATCATGTTTCTTTAAAGTATGTCAACGAAGATGAATCTCTGTATTCGTCTGTCCACAAGTGGAATGAGACTGTGACTTGATTTATCCACAATAATCTATCTATTACTCGTCAAATCTAGTATGTTCGTGCTGATTTCAACTGTTCTTCATGTCTCAATCAATGTGTTCAAACAATCCGTGGATTCCATATAGAGTTTCCGTCTAATTTTTCAGAATGTTCACGCTTTATAACTTCAGTCAATTTTTGAAAAGAATTCAGTTACGCGTGCCGATTGGAAAACGTGAGAGTAATTACAGTTAATGATGGTGTAAGTGTTAATATGTCACATGTTTTCAAACAATCATTTAATGAATACATACTTTTACCATCAATGTTTCGGTGAAAAATGCTTCGGACAGCTAATAATTCCTCTGAAATAGCGAAAGGAAAAATAAGTTGTGTTTAAGTATTTGCATTACGAATACCCGCCCCTTTTAAAAAACATGCATTTCAACACAGAATGAGTTTGGACACCAGCTATCATCTTCTTTTCAACGTTTAAATAAACCAGTTCAAGTAAATGAGAGTTTGAAGGATCCTTATCATTATTATTATTATTTCAACGACGAGATGAACATTTCAATGTCGACAACTGAGAAAAATATTTTACTTCTAGAACGTCGGTTCTAACACATTTTGCTTAACTAAGATACCGTTGATATCCTACCGACAATGCACATACGAAATTATTTTCCGAGATCCTGTTATTCCAATGTTTTCTCTATTTACCTAGCTATTATGCAGAAATGCTACTCCAATGTCATTAATCACGATAACTGAGTGAGTGAATTAACTTCGTTTTTATGTTCTAGGTGTTCTGGTTCGAATCAATCATGTTGTATTAGCAGGTTGTCAATGGTTGTTCGTTGACTAGATGTTTAAGAAAGCGCATGAGTTCTAACTTCATGATTATACGAATATGATAATCAAGAAAATGTGACGAGAGACACTAAACGTTTAAGAACTAAGTAAGTGACAGTAAAGATTTAGAGGACATCGCACATAACATGAAAGTTCACGTGCTTCAATGATGCAAACTGACTTCCCACACAACATGGCTTATTGTTGTAGCTGTAGTTAGATTCAATTCATTGAATCTACCACGAAGTGTCATAGTGGTGAGATACCTGTTTTGTGGTAGTTTGAACAGACAGTAGAGCAGGTGGTTTTCACTTGAGTGACTGCATCATTAGATCTGTTATCTATGCTCAATCAATTAGTGCCTATTTCGAAAGTAAATCACTGTTTTATTCCACGTTTTCATTGGACAATAATACGTGTTGTGAACACATTTTAGGCTACCGAATCATAGAAACAAAATAATCACTGTGTACTGCTGGGTTTTCACGAAATAACCAAGTAAAGTAATGAATCGTTTACGCAAAAAGAAAGTGAGAAATGAACAACAAGACGAAATATCAATGGATGATTAAATAACTCACTCTCATTCGAAATCTGATATTCAGGCACACCACCCTTTTCTAAGTCAGTGTAAATCGTTCCCAATCCATTTTCTATTTTCATTTCTATTGTACCTGTGTTTATTGAATGAAAATATGTAATTTGATTGACAATCTGCAGCGAATGAAGGAAACACTTTGAAATAAACTGGAGACTAAACTGAATTGTATGAACCGTGTGAATAAGCAAAACTCAGTAACAATTTGTGTTCGAAGAAAATCATTCTCTTACCATAACTGTGAATCTTTAGTACACTGACGTTTGTGCCATAGAATTTAAACGAGAATTTCAGAGGGACTTCCTGAAAATATACAAACATATGAATTAATACCTTCATTACAAACTGACGTCAACTCACCTCGTCAGCAGCCAATTTTACAAACTGTTCATCTACAACTGGAGAAGGCTGATTACGGCGGATTGTCTGGAAATAGTAGTAATAGTGAGACTGAATATGTGTATTAGGACCTGACTGATTACTTACGTATTCATGTGAGTCGTTTCCAAAAATTAATTTGCTATAAGTCGCTAGTCCAGAATTCTCACAAATTTCATGACAATCAAAAAATGTTGAAATTATTACGATGACCAAACTGAGCAGTGTGAACTGGCCAGATGAAAAAGTATATCTGAAATTGTTCAGATGAACAAAACAACGTTATCTCATTAGATCACATTGAAATTCATATAACACGCTCATTTGTCTCAACTGTGCAGTCAACACTCACCTGATCATATTGTCCAAAACGATAATAATTCTTGTTAGATCTTGTTGAGTATATATAGATTTTTAAGTGCTAGTTTGTTTCTTTCTGATAGGATGGTTCAAAGTGTGATCAGTTAGACGATCAAAATTCATAAAGCCATACGATCATTGTTAACCAATCATCATGTTGGTAGATGAACACATCGTTATGCAGTATTCTTCTAGCTAGCTATTGACGCATATCAGCTGACGCATTTCCACTGTTGGTTGAAATTCTTCACCCCTATTGATGATAACCATTTTTGGATATCACTAGTATTCCTTTACTTCACTAAGTGATTAGTGAACTTTTGCTTCAAAATGTGTGCTCATATATTCACGAACAAACATTCTGTTGCTTTCAATAATCATCTATGAATTTATTGTCAATGATTCATTGTTTCTATTTGGTTGATTAAATTAATATTGGCACAAACTCCTTTGAATGGATGTCTAAATTTACATTTTTACATTTGAATATTACTTCAATCAAATTAATTCTATCTGATGATTCCATCATTGTCGAATGTGGAATTATAACTTGTGAACAAAGTCACATCAATTCTATTTGTCCAAGGTATATTTAGTCTACGCTAAATACAATGGATTAGTTAGGTGGTGGTTGTAGGTAGTCGACAGGAAACCCTGGATCCGGGTTTCGTGCTACTTGGCACTCGTCAACAAAGTGTACCTGTAATCTTGAGGAAACTGATGCTCCTTGACGTATTCGATCCCGTGTCACTCAACCACTATCGAATCTCACAAAAGTGCACGCACTGTCGAGTCATCTAGACTGGTGGCCACATGGGAACGTGTTCGATAGCATTCGACCTGCACCAATTATAAGGACTTGACACACATGACATTGATCACCACCCAGTGATCAATCAATTGTGATAATGAATTAATTATTGATGAATGAATAACAGTCTACACTTTCGAAAACGAATGGTAATTTCAGTGAAAGAAACTAAGACTATTTATGTTTTGATTATATTTGCAAAGAGTAATCCTTCGTATTGTGAAGGTGAATTCTGCACTTCAAAATGTTGTCGACAATAAATAACATTTTGCATTCTCGTGTATTACAATATGTAGTTGAATGAACGGCTCATCAGCATTACAATTATATTCAGTGGTACATGAAATTGTACCACTAATATGTGGTCTGTTATCACACGACTATTGGTTCTTCTTATTAGTGCTATCATCAGTGTAAGTAGTAGAAGGCTTATGTAATCATATAACTTATTCACTAAGGCTTGATAAGAATTTACCTGAGTGTTAGATCAGTCATTGATATCCATGGAAATCCTGTGGATTGGAATAGTGAACTAATCTCATAGAATCATTGTCAATTTGTCCTCATAGGATAAGTCCACATTCATGTCGATTGAAACTTGATGTATTTCATATGATGATTAGGTTTAATAAACATTTCAAGTTTATAAATTATTTTATTCAGTATTCATTGAATTCCATTGAGTATTAAGGGAGTTCATGTTCAGTAATAAAAACTGTATATCGATGACATGATTCCATTCACTAAGTTAACGTATAATGCATATCAGTGAATGCAAAAATATATTAGTTTACCGGAGAATACACAAGGGTCAGTAATGACAGAGCTGAACGTATTATTCACTTTTTCACTCATCATCAGAGTACAACAGCGAATTTCTCGAATCTAATTATTTTCTGCACAGCATACATTCAATGTGCTTCACTTAATTCGAGAACTGCCATATTGTATCTTCTCATTTCAGCAACATTTGAGACATAGACCTCGTGACTTCCGAAGAATTTCGGCATTAACGAAGTGGATTCATAATTCTTCAAAATGATGATCTTGCATAATTCACTATTCTGAATTAGTATGATGTAAACGATATTTTCTGGTCAGCAATTTTTAGACCAAATATAAAAGAGCAATTAGTTTACACAAACACCACTGACTTTCAAATAGTTTGCAATTAAGAATAAGATTTGATAAACTGAGAATTCTGTCCGATACACACTTAACACCAACCTCTATCATTTCTGTTACTTCCCATACAATTTTCAGAGTAAAATTTACTATTTTCCATTCTCAGTGTAAATTATTTCAGCGTTTAGTTAATGAGCATATTTCTGTTGAACTCAAGTGTCTACAGAAACATCATTGATTATAGTTTGTTGTTGTCTACCACTTCATTTCACCTCGTTAATCAAACAATATGGTATTCTCTTTACTGTATGCTGTATGGTGGGCGTAATATGAATCTTAATTAGAATAGAATTTATCGCATTCCAATGATGTGCTTATGTGACTGACCTTCACCTACATACATTCACGGAAGTAAAATGAGTGAATTTCTCATCTCACAAAACATTGATACTTTTCTAAATATAAAATGACGTGAAAACAATTCATTTGACTGTCGATGCATAGAAAGTCTCACTCTAACTATGAACGAACACTATGACCATTCGCCATCTAATTTCGAGTGAGTTGAGTGGTCGTTTACTCATAGAATCATTTGGTTTTCACCTTCTCTAAAATCAAGAGAATGACATATTAAGAGTATTGACTGAAATCAAAGTGGTGAATAATTATTGTATGATGGTAAATAATTTGATGGGGGATTATGGAGATTGTCATATTTTTGATTGAGATCAGGAATCGATGAATGTTAGACAACCATTGAGAACCTGGAAGCGTCAATCGGTCGTCTCGTCACAGTACGGAACTCACCAGCAGTGAGATTCGAATCCAGCATCAACGGTCTCACGTGCGAACACTTAACCTGTAGACCATTGAGTCGGCCGGCATCCAATGGTTTTAATGTCTAATTTCAACTAATCCACGGTATTGTGCGACTGTCCACTATTGCCTCCAGTGAGTAAGTGCATTACAACACATATGGATGAAATGCACTGATCACAGCTTCTCACTAGAACTCCATGGAATCCATCTTGAAGCCAGTCAGTAGTCATCACATGATATGGGGTCCCATACTGACCGGTGCATCCAGGTTTGCGATGATGTTCAAGTTTTGATTTATTCTTGAATTTAACTTATAAATTACTTCAATCTCCATAAACCCACATTGTAGTACGTTGATCTTCAATCGGTGTTTTACATTCTTAGTATATTTTGTAGAGAATAACATAATAAAATGGAGAAAGTGATGATTATTATTCATCCTTATATTCTTCTCTTACCACTTGGTTACTACGTAAACTCATCTGATAATTACAGTCTCGAATCACTTCATGACACAATCTGTTCCATCCTTCTATAGATAAGTATTTCCCATATAACGAATGTATAGCTTAAATAAGTGATTTCGTCGAAAGGTAAATTTCCGTCGCTCAATTCTCCTTATTATGTTTACTCAATGGCATAACGGGCTATTTGAATTACTTCAAGAATATTTCTTATTATTAACTTATAATACTGCCGAACACTTTCTTTAGACTCTTAATTGAATGAGGCGATCGAAGAATTGTGAAATCAGTCCTTATTCTGTCCAACAAGCATAAAAAGTATTTCTATTTTTAGAAAAGATGGATAGTGGTTATGATTGGAATCCAGTTTGACGTTTGATTCGTCCTATTTGAGACTCGTCAGCTGAATGTATCTGTATTTCTGAATTGATGTTCACTCTGTGACTCGAACGCCATCGACGCAATACGTACAGTATTCACACATGCTAATAAGAGGCTGACCAATTTCAGTCCTAAACACCAACCACAAGATTCAAATAAACAATACCAAGTGAATTTTTAACTTCACCTCACTGCACAAGCGAGTGGATATCTGGACTCAGTAGCCAGGTAGTGTTTGAAGACAACGATACTGGGCTCGAGTCCTGGAGTGGACAGCGATGTGCTGTAAATATGTGCTCAATAAATTTATCATCAGTACTTAACCAGCTAGAAAACAGTCTGTGTAAATGGACAGTTTATTTGTTATGAAAATGATAACAAAAACACGTTCAATTTATGGTAACACAAACCAACTTTTACTAATTACTTTGAATGTTCTAAGTAGCATACAAATGTATTTCTAATGACTCTTATCAAGAGTATTGAGATTTCTCTTTAAGAAAAAGAACAAGCTAAGAAGTTAAAAGTTCATTT
This sequence comes from Schistosoma haematobium, assembly GCF_000699445.3. Taxonomy (NCBI): domain Eukaryota; kingdom Metazoa; phylum Platyhelminthes; class Trematoda; order Strigeidida; family Schistosomatidae; genus Schistosoma; species Schistosoma haematobium. The sequence goes on along the minus strand of NC_067196.1, from coordinate 92,520,467 downwards.
CTGATCTTGATTACCTCGTTCATACATAATATATATTAATCGACTTTTTCATGTTTTATTTCAACTTGTTTCATTCTAACTTCTTGTTTTTCTTACTTTCATCAACTTGTTCTTATTAAATGGTGGTTAGATGTAGTCGACAGGAAACCCTGGACCAGTGTTTCGTGCTACTTGGCATTCGTCAGCAAGGTGTACCTGTAAACTTGAGGGAACTGGTGGCCACATTGCAACATGGTCGATAGCACTCGATCTGCACCAATAATAAAGACTTGACACGCATGACATTGATCACCACCCAGTGATCAATCAATTGTGATTTGTTCTTATTCCATTGTTGGTGATCAAGTATTTTGATTATTCTGTGTTTGTATAACAACATATTGTTCAATATTCAATAGTGATGATGTTCTTTATTCCAGTTATACTTTCTATTCATTATTTTTAGATGAAGTCAGAAAGTGAACTACATACACTTATAATCTATAACTAAGTTAACAATTCTGGTTCCGACTGAAATTGAGCAAATAATCGAGATACTTTGCATTAGATGAGGAATATGCTAAAGGTTGAGCGTTTGCAAGTGAGTCTGATATTTCCTGTGTTCGAATCTGGTGAGGTGAGATCTTGGGTGCGCACTGGGGAGTCCCACAATAGAACGTATATATATATATATATGAGAATATATTTTGTTAAAGTACTAATTTCATGGGGAAATGTAAATAAAGAATAACCAAGATGATGTAATAGAAAGACTATATTGCTAGGTTACGAACAATAATAACAATAGACTTAATAATTTGGTAACAAATTATAAAGTGGATGTAATAAGATGAATAAAGTGCTTTTGTTACTTTTGTTCATTAAAGGTCATAGAGGTGTAAGGAATAAGTAAAGTGATATCATGAGCACCTATGAATAAGACCATGTGAATGAGACATATCTGTAAAGGGGAAATGTAGTAATAATACCAATGATCACAGATTCATTGAAATCGCACGTATTTCGAATGATCATTAATTTGGCTATGAATTAATTAGTAGTAGTTAGTAATAGATTAAGATTTAAAATTCTGTTTTTGTCTCCTTATAAACCATATAAACGTTTAACATAGATATGAAATGATCTATTAAGTAAGTGTAAGCATTTGTTGATACTTAAGTGTTGCTTTGAATCATAACGATTGCCCATCACTTTTAACTCATTTCTCTATGTTAAGACCATGTCCCCACCTTCGTTTCCACTGATACCCTTCTGGCCAGACAAAATCGAAGCCGGATCCTGCTACTCAGAAACCGACTTCTACGGACACAGTGAGAACGATACACGTGCACATTTCCCCACAGTAGTCAAAGCACTACCGCGGGAATTTAACAGGCACGTTACACCTAGTATGTTTACTAGTGATGTTTCCGAACCTTACGAAACGATGAAACGTTCTATTCTTAGACGCGTAGACCTAACCGATAGACAAAGGTTAGACCAACTCCTTAATAATATCGACCCACAACACAGACATGTTGCAAAGAATGCGAGAGATTATCGGTCAAAATATCTTCTATGGTGGCCTATTCAAACAACTTTTCTTATCAAAACTTCCTCAACAGGTGCAAGCTGTGGTGGTCTCCTTTCAAAACAACGCCTCAGAGGAGCTGGCTGCATCTGCCGACCGCATTTTAGAAATCACGAAATCTAATGCCGAGGATTTTCAGTCAAAGAAAAGCCTCAAACGACTCAGAATGAAATAACAGAGTTATATCATACACTTACATGTTATCTTAAGTTTCGTAACGACTGTGAACGGCCACACACCCTGCGTAGAAGCACTTTACGTAGGCGATCTGTCTCTAGACCGTGAGAGACTGATAACCTCGACTGGTATCATAGCCAGTATGGAAATTCTTCCAAAAATTGCAGAAAACCCTGCAATTTTTCCATTTCAAAAACGACTAACTCGAAAAAGAACTCGGGAAACTTCCAAGCCGGCACGCGTTAACGGCAACCGTAGCCGGCGAACATAGCCGTCTGTTGTAAGTCACAGATGTGACAACAAGAGTCCGGTACCTCGGCGACACTGGCTCAGAAGTTAGCGTTCTTCCAGCGAATTCCAACGACCGACTCCACGAATCGACCCCAAACTTACAAGCGGCAAACGGAAAACCGATCGCTACGTATGGCAAAAGGTACGTTCACCTTAACGTGGGTTTACGCAAACCCATTCACTGGATCTTCGTTGTTGCAGATGTTTCTATGCCAATTATTGGTATGGATCTTCTACAACACTATAGTCTGCTCATCGATACGCGCAAGCGGAGGCTAGTAGACGGAAAGGCTAATTTATCCGTTTGCGTAACTTCTTTTTCTGATTGCAGATTATCTCCAGTCACAATTAAGCACACGATAGACACATTCTATCAACCACTACTCGATAAGTATACTGGGATACAACAAACGCAACCGAAACAACCGTGTGTAACCAGCAACGTTACAAATCACATCACGACTGCAGGACCACCTGTATTCTCCATAGCACGACGACTAGCTCCTGAAAAGCTAAGGTTGGCGAAAAACGAATTCGATCACATGATAGACTTAGGAATCATACGACAGTCAAATAGCCCATATGCATCTCCGTCGCACATGGTCCCTAAAAAGAACAGCAACGATTGGTGTCCAACTGGTGACTATCGGCGATTGAACGCGAAAACCATTCCCGATCGTTACCCGTTGCCTCACATTCACGATTCGACAGCTACCTTGAAAGGTAAAACTGTCTTTTCGAAAATCGACTTGGTTAAAGCGTACAACCAAATCCCCATGGCTACTGACGATATTCCGAAAACAGCTATCATAACTCCCTTCGGACTCTACGAATTTTTGCGAATGCCTTTCGGTCCAAGAAACTCTGCACAAGCCTTCCAAAGGTTCATAGACGACAATTTTCGGGGTTTCAATTTCGTACATGCGTATGTTGACGACTGCCTAATCGCAAGTCCGGACAAAGAATCGCATCTCCAGCATCTGGATCATGTTTTCGACCGATTACAAAAACATGACACTACTGTAACCATTAAGCAATGTCAGATCGGAACTGACTCATTAGACTTCTTAGGACACACATAGATGCTCAAAGTCTCCGACTTCTTGGAACCAATGAGGCGGTCATTCGGAGTCACCCAGAACCGACCACCATCAAGCAATTGCGCACGTTTAACGGCCTTGTAAGTTTCTATAGAAGATTCATACCGAAATGCGCTTTACTTATGAAACCACTAACCTACCAAATTCGTGGAAATGTGAAATGAATCAAGCTGGACGAAACCGCACTTAAAGTATTCTCCGCAATTAGGGATTTTATCGCTGAAGCAATAATGCTTACTCATCAGGACGCTGAAGCGCCCTTAATATCGCAGTAGACGCATCCAACTCAGCAATCGGAGGAGTCTAACAACAATGGGATAACAACTCCTGGCAACCATTGGCATTTTTCTCTAGACTTTTGCTAGACACTGAATTGAGGTGCAGCACATTCGGTGGGGAACTCCTAGCTATGTATTATGCTGTAAGGCACTTTCAACACTATATCAAAGGCCATAAATTCACTGACCATAAACCGCTTACCTTCTGTTTAAGCTCCTCATCAGACAAGTACTCACCTCGTCAGTCTCCACAACTGGACTACATTTCGCAGTTTACTTCAAGCGTTCAACACATTTATGGAGCAAACAGTGTAGTCGCAGACACCGTGTCTCGAACAACTGCCTTGAACAGTTTCCAAGGAATCGATATTCTAAAACTCGCTTCAAAAAGAAGGTACTGATCTTCAGCACGAGTTATCGTCCACAACCCTTAAGCAGCGCATGAAACAGATGGGAACAGGTAAGGAAACCTTACTTTGTGACACATCTACAGGCAGGGATCGCCCAATCGTGCCGAAAAATTGTGGACGCAACGTCTTCAATACGTTGCACAAATATTCTCATCCAGGTGTTCGTACAACCATCAAGCTTATAGCAGAACGGTTTTGCTGGCCTGGTATGAATAAAGACGTGAGGGAGTAGGCACGCTCCTGTGTAAGCTGCCAAAAATCTAAGGTTATCAGACACAACAAATGTCCCTTAGGCTCTTTCAAAACTCCTGATGCTCGTTTCGACCACAGTCACCTGAATTTGGTAGGACCATTACCAGATTCGAATAGATACTCTTGCCTCTTGTCCTGCGTAGATCGTTTCACTCGAGGGCCAGAAGCATTATCTATCAAGGACATCACTGCTGGAACAGTGGCCTTCGCTTACAAACGCAATGCGTTCAGTTAAACCTGTTTCCATTCGACCGCAATCAACTGATAGTTTTGTCCAACCTGACTTACGTTATTGTACACGCTTATTCGTACGTCGAGACTCGCATCAACGAACTTTCGAGTCAGCATACGAAGGACTTTTCAAAGTTCTTCAACGCGAACCTAGGTACTGTATAATCGATCGCTGTTCGTTGTAAGAAAATCTGATGGTTAGTTACATGTGTGTGGAGACTTCTCGATTGGGTTAAATGAAGCACTGCAGGACCATTTATTCCCTTTACCCAATCCAAGAGGATTTGTTCACTAAGTTGAGTGGATGCTCCATATTTTCGAAGATTGATTTTTCGGATGCAGTGGAAGAACACGTACTGAGACGAGCCGAAAATGCAGAAGATCCACTGAAAGTATAATCTCAGCCATGACAAGAGACGAACAGGCCTTGGGTCCGACTGCACGTCAATTATGCTTGAAGAGGTAGATAAATACTCTGAATGGCCTGAAATCTGTACTGTATGAAGACCGTCTACATCTGAAACACTATTACGTCTCAGACAACTATTTAGTTGGTTCGGAACAACTGATATTTAGGTTTAAGATAACTGGACGTGATTTACGTCGTCAGAGTTTGAGCTCTGTAAACAAAATGGAATCAAACATAATAAAACTTTTCTGTTTCAACCTCAGTTAAATCACCTACATACCGCGGGAATTTGTATGAACCTCCTGGACTCCCATAGTGTACAGGCATCAGCTTCTTGATTTCCGAAGGAACCCGGCTTCACCATGAGGAGTCATAACTCTTTAAAATGAAGTCCTTCTAAATCTCACGGCAGAGTTTAAATGTTTTTTACTTATTTTTTCTGGTTAATGCTTTTAGGCCAGTTATTTTCCTACGGGATGAGATCGCTAACCCCATACCCAACGCGGATCCTTTGTGCGGGCTTGGGACCAGAAGTAGCCCTAGAGGGGCTAAAGGCGGAGGTATCTCAATCAGGCGGGCATGCAGAAAAATATGTTGATATTTTTAAGTGACTTCCCTTAAAGATGGGAGGAGAAGATAACGTAGAAGAGGCTCTGCAATAATTTCTAGTTTCTCATAGAATTAGACCTAGTTCAAACTGTCAAGACGGAAAACCACCAACCGAAATAATATTGCACCACCACCAGCACCATCAGAAGTTGAAATGGGAGGAAATGATTCGAAATAATTAGCTGGCTTGAGATCATCAGAGGAACGGAAGCAAATGAAACTTCTTTGAAATATACCCAAAGGTGAAGTCACACAATCAAACTTTGTGAGGGAGGTGATGTGTGAGCGAGAATGATAATGATCGGTTGGTTGCCAAGTCAAACTTGTAGATAGTCTGACAGACGTTAGATGAGTTGCATATTAGCCTACCCTTAATGTTGTTGATTGATTGTTGACTGTTGTTGGTTTGTGTCAGACTATTGTCGATTTTTGGTGTGGACATATATTTACGTTCTAGTCCGGCTAATCACGTGTTCTTGATCTGAGTTGTATTGAAGTCCTGTAGAATAGACACTGGGAGGGAGTCTAGTGCAGATATTCGTCTGAGGCAAATTAACATCTCATTGGTGTAGACAAGGAAACTTCCAACGTCTCAGAAGACATATCAGGCCAGTACAAAAGCCGAGAACGAACAGAACACATGTGCCATACATATTTCACAGCGTTACGAATTAATAGCGGTAAACAAATCCTTGAAATAAATAGTTCTGTAAATCTTCGACATTTGATGCTGACCTCATTAGTCTCGCTGGACTCACCTAGCTGAAGGCACTCGGTCAAGCATCCACATCAGACCACGAGTGGATACGTCGTGCTACTCATTTCCTATAGCCGATATCCAGCTTAGATCAGACGCTTCTCGAGATATCAATGAACTTTCAAAAATAACCTCAAGGCCCTTCGTTTTCACACTTCCAATTTGATTGAGTTGGCATGCTTCGATGATAAAGGTGTTACGTATAAAAGCGATGTCTAACTCCGAATACATGTGGCATCTCTAAATTCTTGGAACTTGTTCATCGAAGCAGTGGTATCCAGAACTTCAATTGACCATTTCAAGAGAAGACTGGAGACTCACAGAAGCTTCGTAAGGCAGGACTGACATAGGCCGTTAGCCTTCTGTCCCTACCACATAAATCTGAATCGAACTAGTGAATCACCGAGTTTCCCCACCAGTTTTCAGTCTTTAGTAATAAAGATAGTAGGTTGGTGAACCTCTGTTAATCCTGACATATTGCCTTCCAGTGAAGGTCCAGCTTCTCCCTGAAAAATTCACTGATGAGGCTGATACCACTTGTTTGGGTAAGGCGTTCCAATCATTGACTACTCGATGAGAAAAACGGGACCCCACTTTAACTTTATTAGATCGCGGTTTATGAACCTTCTTGCTATGACCTCGAAGATTATTAGTGCTAGAGGGAGCAAAAAGGTAAGACATATTAACACCCAAATCATAATTAAAGATACGAAAAGCCAGTATATGGTCACCTCGTGTCGTACGGTACGACAAGGGGAGAAGGTTTAGGTGTTTTAAACGCTCATCATAATGGAGTCTAGAAAGATCCTTCACTAATTTCGGTTACACACACTAGACACGCTCAAGTGAGTTAGTAGCCTTTACCAGACTTGGGTTAGCTGCTTGGATACGGCACTCTAAATGTGGTCTTACGTAGGTGGGATATAAAATTCGAAACGTTTCCTCGTCAAAATATTTGAACGCTCGGCGAAGTGACCATAACGCACGAAAACCTTTGACAGCGGCTGCATCGCAATGCAAGTATTTATGTTCTTGAACGCATGGGAGAGGTTTGCCATCAATAGTATGATGGTAACTATTACCGTGACCGGTGTACATTAGCACACTCTCCCTAGAATTGATTTTTAAGCCGCAAACTCGAGCCCATCTAACTAAATCGTCTAAGTCAGCTTGAAGATCCACATGATCAGCCGCACTTTTTATTGTTCTCCAGATTTTTACATCATCCGCAAACAATAATGTCGACGACCTAAATAACAGCGGTAACTTATTAACGTAGAAAAGGAAGAGCAGAGGGCCTAAGATGGTGCCTTGGGGTACACCACTTTTGACCGGATTCCAATCGGATAGCGTTCCGTTGACCCTCACTCTCTGTCTGCGGTCACATTAGAAGTTTTCTATCTACTCCTGTACAGTACCTATTATTCCGAATCTCGTGAGCTCAAACAACCAAGCATATGCCAAAAATATAGTTCAAATATTTATTCACTTCCTTATTTTGTATAAGCGTTATATTCCCTATTATCTTTTATTGAATGTTGAGAGCCTTTGTTTGTCTGAACAGATAAACCCACGCTCCACTTTGACTGCGCGAAGATCAAAATAAAGACCTATTCACTACATGTCTGGTTTCTTCTATCAATAGCACGAGGGTTACCTGAAGGCACGAAACTGGTGAGCTCGACGTGATATTAATAGAAGAAACCAGACGAGTAGTGAATAGGTCTTTATTTCGATCTTCGCGCAGTCACAGTGAAACGTGGGGTCATTTAATTAGACAAACAAAGCCTCTCAACATTCAATATAAGGTAATAGGAAATATAACGCTTATACAAAATAAGGAAGTGAATAAATATTTGAACTATATTGTTTTGGCATATGCTTGGGTGTTTGAGGTGAACTCTTAACCAACCAAACAAAGCTGTTACAACCTAAGTGTGAAAGCTTGTCAAATGCTTTGCTAAATTATATGAATATCACATCGACAGACAGACGTTTATCAAAGGCTGCTGTTCAATCCTCTCTCGCATTAAGTAAGTTAGTCAAGCATGCAGTTGGATGATCTAGACTTCGCAGACGATCTGGCACTTCTATCCCAAACGCAACAACAGATGCAGGAGAAGACAAACAGTGTGGCAGCAGCCTCAGCAGCAATAGGTCTCAATATACACAAAGGGAAAAGCAGGATTCTCCGATACAACACAGCATGCACCAATCCAATCACAATTGACGGAGAAGATTTGTAAGATGTAAAAACCTTTACGTATTTGGGCAGCATCATTGATGAACAGGGTGGATCTGATGCAGATGTGAAGGCGCGGATCGGCAAAACAAGAGCAGCATATTTACAACTGAAGAACATCTGGAACTCAAAGCAACTGTCAACCAAAACCAAGGTCAGGATTTTCAATACAAATGTCAAGACAGTTCTACTGTATGGGGCAGAAACCTGGAGAACTACAAAAGCCATCATCCAGAAAATACAGGTGTTTATTAACAATTGTCTACGCAAAATACTTCAGATCCATTGGCCGGACACTATTAGCAACAGCGCACTGTGGGAGAGAACAAACCAGATCCCAGTGGAGGAAGAAATCAGGAAGAAGCGCTGGAAGTGGATAGGACACACATTGAGGAAAGCACCCAACTGCGTCTCAAGACAAGCCCTCACATGGAATCGTCAAGGCCAAAGGAGGTGAGGAAGACCAAAGAACACATTACGTCGGGAAACGAAGATACACATGAGAAAATTGAACAAGAATTGGATGGAACTAGAAAAGAAGGCCCAGGACAGAGTGGGTTGGAGAATGCTGGTCGGCCTCCTGTGCTCCAATGGGAGCAACAGGCGTAAGTAAGTAAGTAAGTAAGTAAATGATAGTACTTGAAACGTTGTTAGTAGTAGAGATGAATAAAAAAAGAACACAACTAAAAATGAATCTTAAATAAGAGAGATTAGTTCAGCGAAAAGAGTTCTCCCCTTTTCGGCGAATTCATTTTCAAAGCGGTACAATCGCATATATCTATACTTGCTTTCACAGGATGATAATAATACTGATAATAAACTTCATATCTGCATCAGACCCACCACGTTCATCAATGATGCTGCCCAAATACTTAAAGGTTTTTCCATCTTACAAATCTTCTCCGTCAATTGTGATTGGATTGGTGAATTCTGTGTTGTATCGGAGAATCTTGCTTTTCCCTTTTCTAGTCATAGGCTATTGTAAAGAATTTCGACAATGAATTTTAATATTATGGATTAACTGTAATTGCATAAGGATTGATAACCAGGAAGCATCGAAGAGCTTTATCATCTAAGTATGAAATCTTTCAGCAGTATGTACTGGACAGGGCACTGAACCTACATTTTTTAAGACGAAAGAAAGGCAACTGTATTGCAGACCACTCAATTGACTTTTAATTATTTACATTTTTGAATTCGGTCAATTGGTGACATGACTTGATCAAAAAACAATCCTAATTTAAGTTTTGTTTCCTTCTAAGTAGTCGTTCTGAGTAGTGTACATTAACGGAACTACATAATATTAGATTTACGATTAGTACATATTCTACTTCAATCATTTAGTAATATGCTAGAATAACTACCATTCAATAGTTGTTAAGAAAACTTCCAATTATCTAATCGATTGGATGAAATAAGGGAATTTCTAATCACTCACTCAATAGATTGTTGGAAAACACTATCGAATTTTCTCTGTAATATTTTGTCAAAAGTTATAATTGCACATGATAGACTCAATGAATACGGCCATATCACATGAATAAGTGCACATTTTAGATCAAAACTAAATGATGGAATGAACATTGTTGGTGATTAAACGCTAGTGGTCTGGAGTTAGCTTAATTATCCGAGGGACATATATAGATATCCCTTTGGATAAATGAGTTATATGAGTTTGTAATAGTTTTCATACAGTTAGCGACGAGAGTTTTCTATCCGTTTTTCTTTGTCTTCTAGTTTCAAGCATCAGGTTGAACTTGAGAATATAATAGAAAACTTGAATATGAACATCAACCGGATTGAACGACCTCCTAGTCTAACACTATACACATATTGGTAGTTTCAAATTCATTTTGACTTCCCATTATTACTACAGATTATTTTGTAGGTTTTATATAAATTGTTTTCGGACATTATTATTATTATCCTTAACAGAAGTACAAAGATTTCTTTATTGATTTTCATGAAAGAAGATTGTTATGTAATTTAGTATATACATTCTGTACTATTTATGAATGATCATTATCAAGGCAGTTGTGTTCAGATAATAGTTGAATAATCACAAGTAATTAAGTACAGTAACTACATAATTTTCAGAATGGGTTTTGTGGAGAGTTTTAGAAATTTCACAGGTTGAAATCATGAGTCAGTTGAAGCTAGAACACCATTGAAAACCTGGAAGCACTGGACGGCCGTTTCGTCCTGGTATGGGACTCCTCAGCAGAGCGCATCCACGATCCTGCACCACGCGGGACTCGAACTCAAGATCTAATTTTCATTTATTTCTCGAATATAACAACAAATTTATTAAAGATATCACATAATCAAATTTAGAAACTAAGTTTCGATTATTTTATCATTAGTTTCAACTAAAAAATTATTATCGTTATAAGCTACAGGTGGAATACAGGACTCACGTTTCGTTCTAATTTGGACTCGTTGACTGGATGCATCTATATCTTGGAGTTGATGTTCACTCTATGACTCCAACCCAGTACCGTCCGCTTCAAACGCCATCACGTTTTCCACTTAGTTATTGAGCCCCTAAAACCACCTGCTTGTTCATTTGCATGAAGTTTTAAATTCGCTTGATGTTGTTTACTTGCACACGTGGGTTGCTATCAGGGCTCAGTAGATAAGTGAAGAACGAGATGGCGTTTGAAGAGAACGGTACTGGGTTCGAGTGCCGGAGTGAACGTCAACTCCAGAATGCAGATACATCCAGCTGACGAGCCCGAAATAGGACGAAACGTGTGTCCTCTATTCTACTGCTAGTCACTGTCCATCTTTGCTTATAAAGGTTGTGACTTAAGACTATATCGAGGCAATCCGTACAGGATGCACATGTGCTAATAAGAGACTGATCAATTGCAGTACTAAATGACAATTGGAAGATTTCAAGTAAAACAACACCGAGTGAATAATAACCAAAGTTTTAATATCAGCGATGATATAAAAAAAAACAATCAGTCATAGAGAATATGAATCAAGAATCAAGAATTAATTTGTAGGACAAAAGTTATGAAATGATTTTGAAACTTAAGAATCTAAAAGAAAAGATGAGTAGATATACGATTCTGAATCATTTTAATCAAAGTATGAGATCTTGATCAAATATTTGGCATCTACTTACATGTTTAAGTCTAATAGTTAGTGACTTTAAGAAATGATGCCATGGTTGGGTTGGGTTTGGTTACCATCAGATTTCTTACAATCTGTTCCTGTGTCGGTTAACATTGCGCATTGAAGTAGAGGGTGTTGGGGGGGGGTTGGATTCATAATAGTGAACAACCATGAATACATAGAGAATAAATGTTAGGATAAGATACATTGAAACACCTATCGAATCCTACAACATTACAAATGAATAAGTTGTGTTTTTTTTCAGAACAAAGATTATAATACGTAAATCATAAGCTCAAGTTCAACGAAACCTGAGTAATTCAGATAGAATGTTAATGCAAAGTGTATCATTTAAAGATGATTTACAATGAATTGATCATTTAATCTCAAATCTGATTTACAATAGCACATTAATTGTAAGAAATCTTTGAAGTGTAGAACATACAAATGAATCTAATTTCCATGAAATCATTTCATCAATCAATCAATATTCGAAACAATTCCCAACGTCGCACATGTGAACACATACAATCATATATACGCGGTTGAGGTTGACATTGAGGCCACGGCAATTAACACTCCCTACCATCCATTTCTAGAAAATTGGTGGACTTGTTTTGCAAGTGTGTGCTCAAGTGAAAATGAACAAACATTTTGTTACCTTTAATCATTTTGTAATTAGTCGTAAACTGTTCATCTTTGTAATCTGATTCGTTGAAATCGGAATCGCCTCTAGAGCTGTGATTGGATGTCAGAATTTGCATTTTTACACTTGAAATTTAATGAGAATGAATAATTCTTTTTGTGTCATGTTAGTCTTGTAAGAAATTAAGAGATTTTAAGAAAAAAACACCAAGTTTGTGCTGATGATGTCGTTCAGAAGAACGATGAAAGATCCATGACCGAACCATCCAGCTCAGAGAACAAAACTCCACCAAAACCAACTTCAGTTCAATCCTACTGTTAGTGAATGTGTATAGTGAGATAAATTTTTGATTTCCAATCAAGTGATTTCATGTCAACCATTAATTAAAGTCGTTAGTTATGTTGCCACAACTACTTAGATGTATCACATTAAAAGAAGGTTGAGTGAAAAAGGGAACTGAAAATCGGTTTGACTATTTGATAATAGTGATTAGTGAATGAGGTCGGTAGTCAAATGTTGAATACCCAATTAATAAACACATTGAACAAGAACAAACATTGATGCAGAATAGTATGAATTCATATTATTTCGAGGTTTCTCGTCAGCTGTTTACAAATCTCGAAATAATATGAATTCATACTATACTGCATCAATGTTTGTTCTTGCTCTATTCAAATTCATAAAGGGAACCAATTGCATGAAATAAACAAATTATACACCGAAGTGTGTACATAAGTTTGTTTTTTTTAGTAACACAAATGGTCTGTTCATCGGAGAAACAAATCAACTGTGGTTCTGCCTGTAATTTCAACGGCGTTGGTGGTAGTCTACCGTGAAGTACTTGATAAACATGGCTATAAAGTGAACTGCATTGTTCCTCAGACATTCGGCTGACTAACGCAATCACTGTATTCTTCATGCTCGGCTGGCTCACTTGCATTGGGAACTAATTCTCAACTGCAATATGAGTCAGATAAGTATCAGAGTGTAACCACCTAACACAAATTGACTGTACGTTCACATCACTAATACTGTGTGTACAGCAAGCCAATATATGTCGACATGGCAAACCGTTTTCAATGGAAAATGAACAGGAGCAGCGCATGGAATCGCGGTGTACATTGTAAGTGCCCGTTACGTCCACAGCTGTGAATAAGTCGACAGACATTACAAACTCCGTTATAGGAGTGCGCAGGTGTCGCTTCAGTACTTGACATGCAGCTCGTGTCAGTCCTTCCTGAAGTCCACGCATTGCTGGCTCTTGACCGATGTTGGCTTTTATCCGGCAATCTGATATGTATTTCTGTAATCTTGCTTCCATCCAATATCCAGTGCTAAGTAACACACTGAAAATACATCTCAGCGCCGGTGTTTTTCGACTCAGTTGATGCATCTTCAAAATTCGATGACTTGTCTCAACAAAATTGTAGACCATTTGTGTTTTCTCGGTAATAGGTGGTCTCTGACATATCGAGCAAACGTTCCGTCCGATATTGTTAAAACTACAAAATAATGTTATGCACATTTTGATTTACCTTTCGACCGTTCGACTGAACATCAGGCGAAAAAAGTTGTATAATTTCTGATCGTACCCTCTACATTTACGGTTATTGGGTTAATGTTAGTGAACGGTACACTTACCCTCTTTATCACATTGCGAACAAGGTGTACACGACACAAAATATGGTGAGCATTGGGATACACCTGCATGATGGCAGCAGCTATTGCAGGTGAATCATCGGTCACAATGATTTATCTAAATGAGTGTTTTTGTAATTTTAAACCGTTATCAGGATGAAACGCGCATGATGATCAAGTAGACTTAATGATTGATATCGTGCATAATGATCAGATGAGTTCTGTGAATGACCAACACAAATTCATGTTTAACTTAATTAGTCTTTCAGTGGAAAAGGTTTATTTATTTTAACAAATTTGAATTATACTACTGAATGATGATTGAGTAGTGATCAATGTTATGCTTGTCTAATTCTTTACTGATCATCGAATCTTATCGATATAACCATTAGTGTAAGTAGTTGAGTTGTTAGTTACTTGGACTTAGTAAATAGAAAACCGTTCTTGACGCAAGTTTCATGCTGACTAGCACTCGTCATGTAAGCCTACTCGTAACCCTTAGTGGTACTGATGCTCTCAATAACATTCAGCTTCATATTTTCAGATTTTATTATTGAGATATTTAGGTCACGAGTGATCTTCTGTGAAACTAAGATATTTGAACTGATTAACGTCCAACATGGTGCCTATCTATTCTTTCAAGTATTGACGACGAACGATAAACATTTAGAGCACTTTGTTGGCATTCATTGATTTACACATCTAACTTCAGTGAACATTTCGTTTCAGGATGAACATTTCAGATTGACATCCATGGGTTCTTAGGTTCTTTACGATGCTCCATCTTGAGACTAGGAAGATAATTCTTTAATAAACATTTCGGTGGGGAACATGTGACCAAAACTGACCTCGTGTTTAGCATGGGACTGCATCTCCTTACGATGCTCCACTGACTTGAGGGTTAGACCTTTAGGTCAAAGGCTCGGGGAGTGGCCCCTAAGATAACCACCTGCTTCGGTTTGGGCACCCGGGCAGTATCACAGCCCACATACAAATGATGAACTCTTTATGTCTATGGAAATTACTTTTGTCGCTTTGAAAAACAATCAATTGATTCAAATTATGATCACCACAATTATTGTCATTATTAATACTAATATTATTATTACTACTATTATTGTCATTATTGTTATTATCATCATTATTATTATTATTTTCCACATTTTTCACCCTCTTTTAAACTTATACAGCGGCTCGTCTTTGGTGGAAATTCGACTGTATCTAAACGTTCTCGAGTCACTGTCCGGTTAAAAATTGTATGTTACGACCGAATACGAGGACTGAAGCAGTTTTTCTGAAACCACGTGCACCATTCAAACTGGCTGCCTTCAACGTTCGCACATTTATGCAGGTTGGACACCCGATAGGGCTGTCTATGTCTTTGGAAAGTCTTAATATTGATGTTTGTTGTCTATCCGAGACCCGTATTCAAGACTCTAGCGAAGTACTACAAATTTGATCTCCATCTGTCGCTTCGAAAAGCTTGTTTTACGTGCGCTTATCCGGGGACCCTGTGGCATCTTCGTCTGGTCTTGCTGGCGTTGGTGTCGCACTAAGCGCTAGAGCTGAGGCAGCACTAGTCGATTGGATCCCCATTAACAGTCGGTTATGTGCTGTTAGATTAGAAAGTTCCATCAAAGTGAGAAGAAACCGGCGTGAGAAACGATGTCTTTTCGTCATCTCCGCCTATGCCCCGACAGATTGCAGCCCGGATGCAATCAAGGATGAGTTTTACCACCAGTTATCAGTTCTTCTCCAGAAAGTGCGTTCGACAGATATTGTAGTACTAGCTGGAGACTTGAATGCTCAGGTCGGGCGTCTAGGCACAGAAGAGAGTCGTTTAGGTGGCCGATGGGGACCCGTTGGTCGCAGGACAGATAACGGGGACCGTCTACTGCAACTTTGCACAGACCACAACCTGTTTCTGGCTAGCACTAACTTTCGGCACAGTCATCGCCGATGTGCCACCTGGCGTCCTCCCTCTGCATCTCAAGCCTGGACTCAGATTGATCACATCGCGATCAGCTACCGCTGGCGTGGTTGTGTACAAGACTGCCGCTCCTTTTGGAGTACCTATCTGGACTCTGAACATGTCTTGTTCTGCGCCAATCTTGCCTTACTTTTCAGTGGCCAACGAAGTGACCGCCAGCAAAGGATTGATATTAGCAAGCTAGTTGCAACTTCTGTTGCGAATAAGTATCGAACCGAGCTAGCCTCTAGGCTAGCTACCACTCCACCGAAAAGTATAGATAAGCATTGGTTGCAATTGCATGACGCCATGAAAATGGCGGGAACAGTCAGTTGTGGGTTTGCGAAACGTCCCGCTTTTAAGCACTGGGTTTCTTCTGGTTCCTTACAACTCATTGAAGCCCGTCGGTCTACTCCGGGTGACCGTGAGTTTGACCATAAACGAAGGATGTTACGTAAAGAAATTGGGCGAAGCTTGCGTAAGGACCGAGAAGCCTGGTGGTCGATGCGTGCTAACGAGCTGGAAGCAGCAGCTGCATCTGGTAATTACCGAAAGCTCTTCCAGCTCATCCGAGCCACTGGCAGCAAGAAGTCTGGTGTGAGTGAAACAATCTGCGAGGATGATGGGATGCCAATCACTAACATCCATCGACGTCTTGGACGATGGGCAGAATTTTCGAAGGGCAGTTCAACTGGCCTGCTGCTCCGGCAACATCGGTCAAACTGTCCTGCCCTCCATGGCCGGTGACGACTGATCCACCACACGAGGAGGAAGTCCGCAAGGAACTCCAACTCTTGAAGCGTTACAAATCACCTGGCCCAGATGACTTACCTTCGGCTCTTTTTAAAGATGGTGGTGACTTTCTGACTAAGGAATTGACGACGTTGTTTACAAAGGTTTGGGAACTAGAGTGTGTACCAACGTCATGGAATGAGTCGATAGTTGTCCCTATCTTTAAAAAGAGTTCACGTCGTTCCTGTAACAACTATCGGGGATAAGTTTACTTCCGATTGCGTCCAAGCTATTGGCTTCCGTCATTCTTCGTAGGTTGTTCAAAAACCGAGAAAGATTGACTCGCGAGGAGCAGGCTGGGTTTCGTTCTGGTCGAGGATGTATTGATCATATCTTCACCCTCCGCCAAATGTTAGAACACCGCCATACTTTTCAAAGGCCAACAATCGTAGTGTTTCTTGACATCAGGGCTGTCTTCGATTCGTTGGACAGGACTGTTCTCTGAGATTGTCTATTGAAGAAGGGTGTGTCTGAGAAGTTTATTAACATCCTAAAAGCCCTATATAAAAACACCTCAGGCAGAGTGAGTTCATACAACCACCTCTCTCCATTGTTCCATTCGAGCAGTGGGGTTAGGCAGGGTTGCCCAATCTCACCATTCCTCTTCAACTTTGCCATCGACGACATCCTGGAAACAGCTCTGATGAATGTAAGTAATGGGGGTGTGGATCTGTTGCCTGGAGAAAGACTTCTCGACCTTGAGTATGCGGACGATAATGCCCAAGGCATACAATACGCACTTAATCAGTTGGCAATCAATGTCCGTAGGTATGGAATGTGCTTTGCACCTTCTAAGTGCAAAGTACGTCTACAAGACTGGCAGGATTCTAATCCTGTACTCACCCTGGATGGTGAGCAGATAGAAGTAGTCGAGAAGTTCGTGTATCCGGGTAGCTGCATAAGTGCTGGTGGGGGTGTGAGTGATGAGATCAATGCACGAATAGTGAAAGCCAGAGCGGCTTATGCCAATCTGGGCCACCTTTGGCGCCTTCGTGATGTTAGTCTGGCTGTAAAAGGTCGGATCTACAACGTGTCGGTGAGAGCAGTTTCGCTCTATGCTTGTGAAACCTGGCCTCTCCGAGTTGAGGACGTTGGACGACTCTCTGTGTGTTTGATCATCGCCGTCTCCGAAGGATTGCTGACATTCAGTGGCAACACCATGTCATTAATTCAGAGGTTCGGCATCGTGTGTTCGGGCACAGAGATGATAATTCATTCGTTGTCACCATCTTGAAACACTGACTTCGGTGGCTTGGACATGTTCTCCGAATGTCGTCCCAGAGAATTCCACGTCGTGCATTATTTGCCGACTCTGTGACTGGTTGGAAGAAGCGGAGAGGTGGTCAGTGTATGACATGGTGTCGTGGTATGAAAGAAAGCTGCAAAGGACTGGCTTGTGTCAGTCGTTCACGACTCCCTGGTTGGGGTCCGAGAGATGGTGCTACACAGTGGCTAGAGACGTTATCAGATATGGCTCAGAATAGAAGCCAGTGGCGATCCTGCTGTAACCTTCTTTTACTTTCTTCATAAAAAGTGGTTGTGTCTCCTTTACCTGAAAGATTTCTTCTGATTGTACCTTTTCGTTCCGTCGTTACTACCGCACTAACTTACTCCAATCTCTTCGTCATTGTGCTCTTTTCGTTTTGCGCTCCTTAGTTTTTATTCTACTTCTCTTCGATTTCTCATTGTTTTGTGTGGCGCATATATATTGGCGCTCTCTTGTACCAATATTCATGTGTTCAAATAAATAATAATAATAATTCACTTACTAGTTTGTATCACAAGCTAATTTCAGTTCAACAACATTGGACTGTTATTTCATCCAAGTATGCAATAAGTCAGAAGTGCGTCATCATGACCTTGGCAATGGTCATCTGTGACAATGAACGACAACTGCGTAATACCGCCATTACACTGAATTTACGAATATGAATCACAAGGTATCAAATCACTGGTCTTAAGATCGACTCTTGTTGAAGTCATGGTTGTTCATTCGTTAAGAGTTCCATATCACCACCAAACATCTGTCTAATACTTCATGATTTTCAATGGTTATTTAACTGAAAGTCAATTCATGATGTGAGCTAAAACTAAACTTCGTTCAAGTGGATAACTTAATTAAGATATTCAACTGTTTCAGAACACAATTCTGTCTTTGAACCATTCATTACTTCCATTTCTTGTTAATATCCACTTGCGAATTCCTTTCTCATTAACAAATCGTCTATCCATTTGCAGTCATTTCTAAAGACTGAATAAACCGTTTTATGAGTAAACTTGTTTCATAAATAACTACCTAACTAAACACATGTAACAATTTGAATTGCTCTCATATACATAAGAATCAACATAGACACTGTTTAATGAGCTTTAGTGCAATTGTCTTATTGGCAAACAATGAAACTATTTCTTCTCTACTTCTGTGATATTGAACAATGATCTCCTCCTTCAAATATTCATTCGTTCCAACTCACAGTGATCTTTTCTTGAAATAAGTGGATTACAGATTGTTCATTTCAATATTCCAGGTTGAATGTACATTATTCAATCAATTGTCTTATTATTATTATTATTCTTGTTCATTTTGTATTGTTCGTTTGAGTTTTCCCATCGATGTTTAAGACTGCAAGTGATCAGTTTCTTATTGAGAACATTAAGACGAACAATAGAAAAGAGAGTGTAAACTTCACCTGATTGTACAAGCAAGTGACTATCAGATGTTATTAGCTAAGTGGATAATACGATGGAGTTTGATGCAAGTCCCAGAGTGAACACTCAATCTGAGATGCAGGTACATCCAGCTGACGAGTTCCAAAAAGGATAAAACGTGCGTCAAACTGGATCCCACTGCTAGCCACTATCCATCTTTGCCTATAAGGATTGAGACTTTTTAGTTAATTCAACAATAATAAAATGATGTTGAGTGACAGATTGTTCGGAACTATGAAATATGGGAATAACGTTAATCAGTGGCTAGTGAAAAGTCTGTTAACATAACCATAGTCCATACATGATGGCTTATCATCCACTTGATGATTCTGATGGATGGATTGAATAAATGAATAAATAGTTGAAACTACATAGAGCATCCAAATTTATGAATGAGTTATTATTATTGTTTATAAAGTGATTGTTTATCAAATCACTTTAATCGTATTCTATGTAAAAGGACAGTAGGTAGTTAATGTCCAGCCCCTCTAGACCAATTATGGAAGCAGCTGCACACTTTCCAACAAGATGATGTATTGCGTTTGATCGATTTTCTTGAATTCGCCTGATAATGCAAAGGCCTTTGAAAAGCTTGCATTTAAGAATAAGATTTGATAAACTGAAAATTCTGTCCGATTTACCTGATTGAATACACACAAAACACCAATGTCTATCATTTCTGTTACTTCCTATACAATCTTCAAAGTAAAATTGACTATTTTCTATTCTCAGTGTAAATTATTTGAGCATTTAGTTAATGAGCATATTTCTGTTGAACTCAAGTGTCTACAGAAACATCATTGATTATAGTTTGTTGTTGTCTACCACTTCATTTCACCTCGTAAGTGAAACTTGTCGCTTCATGTCTTGTCAATAACTATTGACATCAGCCTAATATCCAAGACGCTCAATACCAGATATATGAAATGAACAATTATTTGAATACACTGCAAATGCTTTTTCAAGCAGACGACTTGAGGAAATAGTAAGTCATTGATCATGATATATTTTATGAGAACCGAAAATATATAAATCAATTGAAAAAATGTCAACGCCTTTTACATCACTGACTACATCACAGATCATTTCATGGAATATGGCTGGAGAACAACTTAAACCGAAAAGAGGGAATTAGTATTTGGATCGGCCACAATGAACGGCTACTTACCTACGGCTCGTACTCCTCGAGGAGAGCACAGGTCGCTCACCAGCACACTCCATCTAAACCTGTTCTCGGCAATCCTTTCCACTTCTTACCAGTTGTTATTCATCCTTTTCATATGTGCTTATATTTCACAACGTAATGTGTTCTTTAGAATTCCGATTTTACGTTTCACTTCAGGATTCCAAGTTAAGGCTTGCCTCATGATGCAGTTTGATTATTCACGTGATGTATGTCCTATCCATTTCCATCGTCGTTTCCTAACTTCCTCTTCAGCTGGAGACTGGTTTGCTCTCTACCACAGAAGAATGTTGCTGATGGTATCCAGCCAATGGATGTTGAGTATCCTGCGTAGACAACTATTTATAATTACTTCCACCTTCTTGATGAAAGTTGTAGTAGTTCTCGAAGTTTCAGCTGCGTACAGTAGAACTGCCTTGACGTTCGTATTGAAGATTGTGAATTTGATATGAACTGATGGACAGTTGTTTTGAGCTCCATATGTTGTTCAATTGTATAAATGCTGTCCTTGCTCTGCCAACCCTCGCCTTTACGTCTGCACCTGAACCTCCTTGTTCATCGATGATGCTTCTCAGGTACATGAAAGATTCCACATCTTAGAGAGATTCTTCACGAAGTATGATTGAGTGGTTGTCCTCGGTGTTGCATTTGACGATGTTGGATTTTTCCTTGTGTATACTGAGATCTACTGATACAGAGACTGCTGCATTTGTTCGTGTGTATGCGATAGGAGGACTAGGTGATCTGCGAAGTCCAAATCGTCTAATTTATTCTGAGCTGTTCATTCCATGCCATGTTTTCACTCATATGTCGAGGTCTCCATAATCCAGTCGACCACCAGAAGAATGAGGAAGGGAGAGAGTGAACAGCCTTGTCTGACTCCGGTCCTTAATTGGAATGCATCTGTCAGCTGTCCTCCATGCACCGATTTGCACTGTAGTCCGTCTGGTGAGATCCGGATAATATTGATAATCTTCTCAGGAACTCCGTAGTGTCGAAGAAGTTTCCATAAAGTCCTCTTATCCACACGATCAAATGCCTTTTCATAATCAATAAAGTTGATATACAGTGACGAGTCCCACTCAACTGACTGTTCGACGATGACCCGTAGTGTCTCAATTTGGTCTGTGCACGATCGATCCTTACGGAATCCAGGCTGTTGATCTCGAAGTTGGGCGTCTACTGAGTCTTTCATCCGGTTCAGCAACATTCTGTTAAAGACTTTCCCTGGGACTGACAGTAGTGTGATGCATAAGTCTAATATACCGACATAATGTATCCAATTTTGTCACAATTTAAGCATTCAGGATCATGAAGAAGATATGAGTTCCGAGAATGCAGTTTGCGACAGGACAAACATTTATTAATCCGTGTTCACCTAATTATGGTGTATCGGAGCTGTGTGTAGAAGTGAGTGGTTATCCGTGCTGAGTAGCTTAGGGGATGACGCGACGATTTTCGAAGTAAACAATACTGAGTCCGAGTACCACAGTGACACACCAACTCTGTGATACAGGTGTAGCCAGCTGACGAGTCCCAAATGGGATGAAGAGACACGCGTCCTGGATTCCACTGATGGCCGCCATCCAACTCCGCTTATGTTATTTGCGAACTAATAGCAATAACGAGGTTACTCGCACGCGATGCACATATAAAATGAAAAGACTGATCATTTTTCAGTCACTAACATTATTGAGAAGATTATAACAACCAATGCAATCTTTGTAGAATGTTGTCGCATAATTCCATGATATTTGAATAGATTATTAACACTACAGTGTGCCGTTTTTAAACTATATCACCTTATTTAGCGATACTACGACAGGACTGTTACTAATTTATTGAACCTATATCTTTCCTCATTATTACTTGAGTATCAGCTGAATCCTCTAGAATTTTTTCATAATCAGCATTCATAACACCTAATTAACAATAGTCTGTCATCAAGCTTTTACTAAACAGTGAATAATCGAATAACGGAGGAATGAGGTGCCTCGTTAAATGTTGATGCGGTATTCTGACATTTCAGTTTCAAACAACGAACATCGACAATTTCAAATGATATTTTTCAGTGGTGAGACTTCATCAAACTGGACATTCACAACGGATTCATTGTTGATTACAATTGTCACATAATCACGTATACACGATACTGTTAATTCACAAGTGGAATGCTGTAAACTCTTGTAAAACTAATCAGTTTGCACCGAATGAAAACAATCACATAAATACAGAAAACCATATTTTATATTCTACAAACAATCATGAATGTTGTGTGTATTTCCATGAAACAATCAGCAATTCATTGAAGTGACTAACATAATCGAAAGTGTTTTCAATAGAATGAAAAAGGAAAATAACAGAGTCAGCTTGATGAAAACAACAAATAAGAAGGCGTTTGTGCGAATCATGGCATACTTCTCTTCTTTCTGTAAAACCATAACCCTATGACACATCCACTGCATACGACAATGAATGTGACAACAACCGGTACGATAATATACGAGTAATTGCGAGACTTCTCTTGCTCTTCATCCTCTGTCGTGTCTGTAGTCACATTCTGAAAAAGCAAAACAGTACAATAATGACTCAATATCGAATATGTACCAAATGAGTTTCAGTGTTTTCAGTAGTTTGCCCCAATTCATTTCTTAAGTCAGCTTCATTTACTGTTGGAATTGTTTCTTCTTTTTCTTCGATAAGTGCTGGTTCTCCAGAAACGTCGATAATTGAGCTCTTCAGAAGAATGAAACAGTGGCAATATAACCAAATATTAAATATTTCATCATTCAATATACAGTATTTTCAGTATTGTTGACACAAGTGAATTCAACTAATAGTTACATAATTTACTTCTGTACTGTGTGATCAATGAGTATTGATTTAAGATATCTGCTACCGATTTGACAGTCAATGTGATAAGTACACATTATCCTACAATCAACAAACGACTAATATTTGTGTGATGAAATTTGTTTCCTGGATGTCATATTTTATCACAATCTAAATATTAATCAACAAACGTATAACTGTCTGTTTTATTGATGTAGTTCATACAGGATACACATTTCTCAACAAGGAATCAGAAATACTTATTCTGAACTTGAATTATGAGAGTTTTGAGAACTTGAACTAATCACTCAATCGCGCTACACGATTTTCAACAGATTACGCTTGATCATTTAAACTATTTTCATCGATATGTTTCAATAGTTTCCGTAGATTTACGGTTTCATATTGGACATCGGAAATCTGTTCACATTCTATGAGCTGAGAAATTGATATGTTTCCAGGCATCAGTGTTAAACAATGCAGTGAAATGTTCTTCCGAGTAAATAGATTTACAAATATGCTGATATTGAATACAACCAGTGAATTCTACCGATTACTTACTTTATTCCAGCAACCATTGACTTTGAAGTTGTGAGTGCCGTTATCATTACTGGTAATGCACATATTGCCTTGTTCACACCACATACACGGTGTGTTCAAGATTTTTGCGTCTTGACATGCTTTAATCGACTTGTGGTTCGGACAATCTTTGGTGAAAACAATAAGGTGATCGCATTACAAGTTATCGAAGAAAACATTGGTGAATTAAAAAAAACATGTATCTATAACTCAATGATATTTTGGTAATTTCGCAGTTGAGTGACTATTTCATTCACTGTGAGTTTGTCATCATATTGCGCAATGCAAAATTCAGTGCACTTTCAATGTCATTCACATTTCACGACATGATGTTGATGTTGAACAAAACTACGTTCAATAATGAACGATGAGTTTTGACGAGCAAATTTCGTGGATTTCATTGACTGTGAACTTTCAGGAATGTACATACTGTGATGTCAAGCGTTCAGCAAAGCGTATAGCACTTGATGTTTGTCGAATTTCATTCCATGATGTCAGTTTTATGACTGAAAGATGGGTTGTATACCACGCCTTAATATGAAAAGTGGTCAATAAAGTTGAAAACTCACTCAAACAGACCACTTGGAAATCGGTGCAAGAAAGTCAGTTGTTCAAAGACAGAAAATACATTTTCAATAATGTGAATTCAATCGAACAAAACAGAGGAAAGTAACGTTGTTTATCAATTGATCGTTGACGTTTTTCTTGAACAGACTTCAGTCAATCTACTGTGGTGGAAAGTTTCAAACTATATGGCCATACTATATATCCTGTGTGCTTTCAGATCGCACATCAGTCTAGTTAATTCATGAAAAGTCATCCATAATAGATAATACTTTATTCAACGAATATTGACGTCGATCTGAACAATAGATTATGGAATGATTCTCTCAGTTGTCGAAATGTTATTTCAACAGTCTAACATGATGAACTGGACAATGTTCGTGGTTATTCACTGTAAGTACTCACGAAAAAGAAAACGTATTAATTCCATGAAAATCGTTAGTATATTTGATACTGTATTAATATCTCCTGACAGTGATAAATTAAAATCTGACAAGTAACTTGTATACACCTTCAATTTACCGGTCGAGTAGGATAAAGTAAAGATTTTGGAAATTATGCTATTGCATTCAACATATTTAAAATTCCATAGCGTTTCCGCGATTCCGACACCTCGTGGAAATTCACTATCATTTGATCCAAATGAAAAAAATAAATGACACTGTCAAGTCAATGCAAAATTAACTGAGTGACTTATATCGTCAGATCTATCGTTTTGTGGCATTTTGTCTAAGTAAATTTCATCAAAGTGATGACATTTGTCGTGGTTCAAAATGTGTCTCCAATCATTTTAAATATTCAACAGTGAATAGACGTTTGATGTGACTAGAGTTGAGATTGATGGTTAAATATCATTTAATAAATGATCAAAATTATACATGAACTCTTCAATTTTATGAAATAGAAATTGTGCAACCAAGTGTGAGAATAGTCAACTCTGATAAAATAAGGTTGAACATACCCCCGGCAACTTCATACTCGACCAAAGTTTTAGTTTTGATCCACTTTCGAGGAACACCAATAACAGCGGATATCGGTGCTTGTTCAAATAAGATTTACAGAAAAAGACACTTAAAATATTGATTTCCATTTTAAGTATAACAACGTGCTTGCACGTATAAGGAGCAATCAAAATAAAAAAACAGTTTAATATCTTATCATGAATACAATGATGGTCAAACAGCATCCTCACGAAATATGCTTTAAATGAATTTTGGTTTCGAAAGTGATCATCGTCTAACCAGTAAATGAAAAATGATGTCGTTAAGTTTCTGATTTGTGTTATACGCGTGTCAGTGCAACATCTTTAAAAAATATGTTTAACTCGTTAGAAATAATTTCACAAATTATCAACATTGAGGTTTACTGTGAAACGACTCAGCATCACATTGCAACAGATCATCAGGTAACTCTTGACCAAATGTTTAATGCACTTTCTCATAGTCAATCAATAAAGACTGCATCCAACCTAATCACTTACACTAAACGCTTGCCTTGGAACTCAGCTTCATCTTTCAACCACCATTTAAGCGTAGCGTGAAGTTTCAGCATTGTGTAAAACAACTATGAGTCCTGTTTGACAAAATATGCTTCCTTTTGTATTGAGTAGTATAAGAAAAGGGACTACAGGTTTGACGAATTGAACAGTGAGTGAGTAAGTGAATAAAATAATGGCTGTATCATCTACCTAATTTCGTCGTTCATATATCCCTATCTGGATCAGTCAATCGGTAAACATATGCGAAATATTCCTCCAAATATCCAATGACGCTTTATCTCATGTGACATGACATGTGTTGATATACAGAAAATAAGTTACAAAAAGAATGTAACATTAGTCTAACAGATGGTTGTTCATGTATTTCAGTGTAAATCAGAATATAAATGACATTTGTTACCTCCTACTTGACACAGGAAGTGACGGTTAACGACCGATTCCAATTCATTTTCCCTGATTTCCTCAGAAACCTGAAAAGTTGTAATGAATGTCTGAGTCAAGATCTGTCAACACACTAACACCTATCACAAAATCAACCAACCATTGAAGTAATGTGTCGTCATTCACATAATCTTATACAAAGACAAATTATCATACTCACAGTAAGCATGCTGATCGTCTCAGTTTCCTTAAAACTATGTTCCATCTAGTCTAAAAACATATTCTGACTCACCTCATTTGTCAACTTCAGAGAAGTTAGATAAACGATCTATCTATCTATCATGGACTGAGGTGGTATAATGTGAGATGAATATCCACGTCGGTTGATAGAAATGTGCTTGTGAATGACTGAAATGTTGCTGCACGTGAATGTGTAGTCATGTGGTGTGGTTGTGTTGATGTGCTCACTTCCATCCATTAGTGCTTGTTTCCAAAGAGAATGCTTTCCATAATGTGTTCTGATTACCTCGAAACAATAAAGACTGATTCAGTTTAACACACATGACACCTTTCATCTTAAAAGCCCATGACGAATTATACCTTTAGCTCTCCTACAATTACTTACGTTCCCAAGACCGGATAAAGAAGGAGGGTTGAGCAAATTTAGTCACGAACATGAAAACGCTTCACACACTCAGGGAGTTGCACTAATGCTGTTCAAAGTAGCACGAAATGCACTTGTAGGATGGGAATCTCACGGACTCAGGATCATCAAAGCATCGTTCAACACAAATAAGAACGGGATCACGATGAATGCTTTTCAATCATATGCACCCACCGATGATAGCAACGACGACGATAAAGATCAGTTCTACGATAAGCTGCAATCAATCATAGCGAAGTGCTAAAGACGAAACCTCATCATCCTAATGGGAGATCTAAACGCGGTAGTCGGAATACACAACACCCCATATGAAGATATCGTGAGACGACATGGATTGACTGGGAGAGAGAAACGAAACTGGAGAAAGATTTGCAAATCTATATGCATTCAACAAATTGGTCATAGTTGGCACAATATTTCCACAAAGCTACATGGATCTCACCGCATCACACCACAGAGAACCAGATAGATCATATTCGCCTAAACAAAAATCCTAAGGACAATGGAAGATGTGAGAAGCATGAGGGGAGCTGACAGAACTTCAGATCACCAGACTACCTCGTTGTGGCAAATTTAAAACTGGAGCTGGAAAGTTATCAAAGAAGCACTAGCGTCAACGTGTTAAGAGGTGTCAGGAGGCGGCAGCAAGCATCTCTATAGAAACACTAGACAATTTTGAAGGAAGGAAGAACAAGAACACAGCAACTAATAACAGCCGAACACGAGCAGAGATAGTCAAGACACAAGTTGAGTACACAGAAGCAAACAAGCAAGTGAAGAAGAGCATTAAAGCCGACAAGTAGAAATACTAGGAAGAACTAGCAACGACAGGGGAGAGAGCTGCAAGAGAAGGAAATATGAAACAACTATTCGATACAACGAAGAAACTAGCAGGGAAATATACTAAACCAAAGAGACCGGACAAGGAAGAAAAGACAATCATCAAGATTCAGGAATCGAGGAGTAGATAGATAGAGTACATTGAGGAACTGTTGAATAGACCAGCTATATTGAATCCACCTACCTATAAATGTCACCCCACCAACGACCGAAGAAATCAGAATGACTATCAGACAAATCAAGAGCGGGAAAGCAGCAGGACCTGACAATATACCAGCTGAACAATTGAAGTCATATATTGAAGTAACTGCGAATATGCTCCAACATCTATTGAAGAAGAACTGGGTGGACGACGAAATACCGACGGACTGAAAAGAAAGGTAACTCATCAAGATACGAAAGAAAGGAGATGTGAGCAAATGTGAGGACTACATATGCATCACACTACTGTCAGTACCAGGGAAAGTCTCTAACAGAGTGTTGCTGAACCGGATGAAAGACGCAGTAGACACCCGACTTCGAGATCAACAGCCTGGATTCCGTAAGGATCGATCGTGCACAGACCAAATTGAGACACTACGGATCATCGTCGAACAATTATTTGAGTGAAACTCGACACTGTACATCAACTTCATTGATTATGAAAAGGCATTTGACAGAGAAGACAGGAGGACGTTCTTCGACAATCCTCAGTTCCTGAGAAGATTATCAATATTATTTGGAACTCATCAGACGGACTACAGTGCAAATTGGTGCATGGAGGACAGCTGACAGATGAATTCCAATTAAGGACCGGAGTCAAACAAGACTGTATACTCTCTCCCTTCCTCATTCTTCTGGTGGTCGACTGGATTATGGAGACCTCGGCATCTGAGTGAAAACATGGCATGGAATGAACAGCTCAGAATAAATTAGACGATTTGGACTTCGCAGATCACCTAGAATTCCTATCGCATACACACGAACAGATTCAGATGAAGACAGCCAGTGTAGCAGCAGTCTCTGTATCAGTAGATCTCAGTATACACAAGGAAAAATCCAACATCGTCAAATGCAACACCGAGGACAACCACTCAATCATACTTCGCGAAGAATCTCTCTAAGATGTGGAATCTTTCATGTACCTGAGAAGCATCATCGATGAACAAGGAGGTTCAGATGCAGACGTGAAGGCGAGGATTGGCAGAGCAAGGACCGCATTTATACAATTGAACAACATATGGAGCTCAAAACAACTGTCCATCAGTTCATATCAAATTCACAATCTTCAATACGAACGTCAAGGCAGTTCTACTGTACGCAGCTGAAACTTCGAGAACTACCACAACTGCCATCAAAAGGTTCAAGTATTTATAAATAGCTGTCTACGCAGGATACTTAACATCCATTGGCTGGATACCATCAGCAACAGCCTTCTGTGGCAGAGAACAAACCAGCATCCATCTGTAGAGGAAGTTAGGATAAGACATACATTACGCAAATCGTCAAACTGCATCACGAGGCAAGCCCTAACGGAAGAGCGGAAGTCCAAAGAACACATTACGTTGTGAAATATAAGCACATATGAAAAGGATGAATAACAACTGGAAATATGTGGAAAGGATTGCTGAGGACAGGTTTAGATGGAGTGTGCTGTTGAGCGACGTGTGCTTTCCACGAGGAGTAACAGGTTTAGATAATTAAGTAAGTAAGAGGATTATGTAAATGAAACAAGAATGCATCTTTCAAGATGAATGTCAGACGCTTATTTGTCGTGGGTATGCTACACGCTTATTTTCATATTGAAACAATAAATCTTCAAGCTTCTAATTAGATCTGATGCTTGTGGATATATATTCGCATTGACGCAATATTATCTATAATTACTCATGAAACAATCGACTTTAAGTACATATGACGTGAGCCGTTGACTGTTTGTTCACAAAGAGAACTTGGCAATTTAATTGTTTGTGTAACACATTGGTAAATCAGTCGATCAGATGACTCTGATCACAATATTTGTTAAAGATGAGAATTGAATAGCCTTATATATATCGTCTTAACAATCTCATAATTTGAAAGAATAATATATAAGTATGACTGTGTATTGAGTAAATGTTTGAATGAATGAGATGTTCACAGAAATGGCTTTGCAATGCACACAGATGTACCTATTTTTATAAACAGACTTCTCATCATGTTTCTTTAAAGTATGTCAACGAAGATGAATCTCTGTATTCGTCTGTCCACAAGTGGAATGAGACTGTGAGTTGATTTATCCACAATAATCCATCTATTACTCGTCAAATCTAGTATGTTCGTGCTGATTTCAACTGTTCTTTATGTCTCAATCAATGTGTTCAAACAATCCGTGGATTCCATATAGAGTTTCCGTCTAATTTTTCAGAATGTTCACGCTTTATAACTTCAGTCAATTTTTGAAAAGAATTCAGTTACGCGTGCCGATTGGAAAACGTGAGAGTAATTACAGTTAATGATGGTGTAAGTGTTAATATGTCACATGTTTTTAAAACAATCATTTAATGAATACATACTTTTACCATCAATGTTTCGGTGAAAAATGCTTCGGACAGCTAATAATTCCTCTGAAATAGCGAAAGGAAAAATAAGTTGTGTTTAAGTATTTGCATTACGAATACCCGCCCCTTTTAAAAAACATGCATTTCAACACAGAATGAGTTTGGACACCAGCTATCATCTTCTTTTCAACGTTTAAATAAACCAGTTCAAGTAAATGAGAGTTTGAAGGATCCTTATCATTATTATTATTATTTCAACGACGAGATGAACATTTCAATGTCGACAACTGAGAAAAATATTTTACTTCTAGAACGTCGGTTCTAACACATTTTGCTTAACTAAGATACCGTTGATATCCTACCGACAATGCACATACGAAATTATTTTCCGAGATCCTGTTATTCCAATGTTTTCTCTATTTACCTAGCTATTATGCAGAAATGCTACTCCAATGTCATTAATCACGATAACTGAGTGAGTGAATTAACTTCGTTTTTTTGTTCTAGGTGTTCTGGTTCGAATCAATCATGTTGTATTAGCAGGTTGTCAATGGTTGTTCGTTGACTAGATGTTGAAGAAAGCGCATGAGTTCTAACTTCATGATTATACGAATATGATAATCAAGAAAATGTGACGAGAGACACTAAACGTTTAAGAACTAAGTAAGTGACAGTAAAGATTTAGAGGACATCGCACATAACATGAAAGTTCACGTGCTTCAATGATGCAAACTGACTTCCCACACAACATGGCTTATTGTTGTAGCTGTAGTTAGATTCAATTCATTGAATCTACCACGAAGTGTCATAGTGGTGAGATACCTGTTTTGTGGTAGTTTGAACAGACAGTAGAGCAGGTGGTTTTCACTTGAGTGACTGCATCATTAGATCTGTTATCTATGCTCAATCAATTAGTGCCTATTTCGAAAGTAAATCACTGTTTTATTCCACGTTTTCATTGGACAATAATACGTGTTGTGAACACATTTTAGGCTACCGAATCATAGAAACAAAATAATCACTGTGTACTGCTGGGTTTTCACGAAATAACCAAGTAAAGTAATGAATCGTTTACGCAAAAAGAAAGTGAGAAATGAACAACAAGACGAAATATCAATGGATGATTAAATAACTCACTCTCATTCGAAATCTGATATTCAGGCACACCACCCTTTTCTAAGTCAGTGTAAATCGTTCCCAATCCATTTTCTATTTTCATTTCTATTGTACCTGTGTTTATTGAATGAAAATATGTAATTTGATTGACAATCTGCAGCGAATGAAGGAAACACTTTGAAATAAACTGGAGACTAAACTGAATTGTATGAACCGTGTGAATAAGCAAAACTCAGTAACAATTTGTGTTCGAAGAAAATCATTCTCTTACCATAACTGTGAATCTTTAGTACACTGACGTTTGTGCCATAGAATTTAAACGAGAATTTCAGAGGGACTTCCTGAAAATATACAAACATATGAATTAATACCTTCATTACAAACTGACGTCAACTCACCTCGTCAGCAGCCAATTTTACAAACTGTTCATCTACAACTGGAGAAGGCTGATTACGGCGGATTGTCTGGAAATAGTAGTAATAGTGAGACTGAATATGTGTATTAGGACCTGACTGATTACTTACGTATTCATGTGAGTCGTTTCCAAAAATTAATTTGCTATAAGTCGCTAGTCCAGAATTCTCACAAATTTCATGACAATCAAAAAATGTTGAAATTATTACGATGACCAAACTGAGCAGTATGAACTGGCCAGATGAAAAAGTATATCTGAAATTGTTCAGATGAACAAAACAACGTTATCTCATTAGATCACATTGAAATTCATATAACACGCTCATTTGTCTCAACTGTGCAGTCAACACTCACCTGATCATATTGTCCAAAACGATAATAATTCTTGTTAGATCTTGTTGAGTATATATAGATTTTTAAGTGCTAGTTTGTTTCTTTCTGATAGGATGGTTCAAAGTGTGATCAGTTAGACGATCAAAATTCATAAAGCCATACGATCATTGTTAACCAATCATCATGTTGGTAGATGAACACATCGTTATGCAGTATTCTTCTAGCTAGCTATTGACGCATATCAGCTGACGCATTTCCACTGTTGGTTGAAATTCTTCACCCCTATTGATGATAACCATTTTTGGATATCACTAGTATTCCTTTACTTCACTAAGTGATTAGTGAACTTTTGCTTCAAAATGTGTGCTCATATATTCACGAACAAACATTCTGTTGCTTTCAATAATCATCTATGAATTTATTGTCAATGATTCATTGTTTCTATTTGGTTGATTAAATTAATATTGGCACAAACTCCTTTGAATGGATGTCTAAATTTACATTTTTACATTTGAATATTACTTCAATCAAATTAATTCTATCTGATGATTCCATCATTGTCGAATGTGGAATTATAACTTGTGAACAAAGTCACATCAATTCTATTTGTCCAAGGTATATTTAGTCTACGCTAAATACAATGGATTAGTTAGATGGTGGTTGTAGGTAGTCGACAGGAAACCCTGGATCCGGGTTTCGTGCTACTTGGCACTCGTCAACAAAGTGTACCTGTAATCTTGAGGAAACTGATGCTCCTTGACGTATTCGATCCCGTGTCACTCAACCACTATCGAATCTCACAAAAGTGCACGCACTGTCGAGTCATCTAGACTGGTGGCCACATGGGAACGTGTTCGATAGCATTCGACCTGCACCAATTATAAGGACTTGACACACATGACATTGATCACCATCCAGTGATCAATCAATTGTGATAATGAATTAATTATTGATGAATGAATAACAGTCTACACTTTCGAAAACGAATGGTAATTTCAGTGAAAGAAACTAAGACTATTTATGTTTTGATTATATTTGCAAAGAGTAATCCTTCGTATTGTGAAGGTGAATTCTGCACTTCAAAATGCTGTCGACAATCATAAACATTTTCCATTCTCGTGTATTACAATATGTAGTTGAATGAACGGCTCATCAGCATTACAATTATATTCAGTGGTACATGAAACTGTACCACTAATATGTGGTCTGTTACCACATGACTATTGGTTCTTCTTATTAGTGCTATCATCAGTGTAAGTAGTAGAAGGCTTATGTAATCATATAACTTATTCACTAAGGCTTGATAAGAATTTACCTGAGTGTTAGATCAGTCATTGATATCCATGGAAATCCTGTTGATTGGAATAGTAAACTAATCTCATAGAATGATTATCAAATTCTCTTCATAGTATAAGTCCACATTAATGTCCACTGAAACTTGATGATTAGGTTTAATAAACATTTCAAGTTTATGAATTATTTTATTCAGTATTCATTGAATTCCATTGAGTATTAAGGGAGTTCATGTTCAGTAATAAAAACTATATATCGATGACATGATTCCATTCACTAAGTTAACATATAATGCATATCAGTGAATGCAAAAATATATTAGTGTACCGGAGAAAACACAAGGGTCAGTAATGACAGAGCTGAACGTATTATTCACTTTTTCACTCATCATCAGAGTACAACAGCGAATTTCTCGAATCTAATTATTTTCTGCACAGCATACATTCAATGTGCTTCACTTAATTCGAGAACTGCCATGTTGTATCTTCTCATTAAAGCAACATTTGAGACATATACCTCGTGACTTCCAAACAATTTCGACATTCACGAAGTGGATACATAATACTCCAAATGATGATCTTGCATAATTCACTATTCTGAATTAGTATGATGTAAACGATATTTTCTGGTCAGCAATTTTTAGACCAAGTATAAAAGAGCAATTAGTTTATACAAACACCACTGACTTTCAAATAGTTTGCAAGTAAGAATAAGATTTGATAAACTGAGAATTCTGTCCGATTTACCTGACTGAATACCCACAAAACACCAACGTCTATCATTTCTGTTACTTCCCATACAATTTTCAGAGTAAAATTTACTATTTTCCATTCTCAGTGTAAATTATTTCAGCGTTTAGTTAATGAGCATATTTCTGTTGAACTCAAGTGTCTCTAGAAACATCATTGATTATAGTTTGTTGTTGTCTACCACTTCATTTCACCTCGTTAATCAAACAATATGGTATTCTCTTTACTGTATGCTGTATGGTGGGCGTAATAGGAATCTTAATTAGAATAGAATTTATCGCATTCCAATGATGTGCTTATGTGACTGACCTTCACCTACATACATTCACGGAAGTAAAATGAGTGAATTTCTCATCTCACAAAACATTGATACTTTTCTAAATATAAAATGAAGTGAAAACAATTCATTTGACTGTCGATGCATAGAAAGTCTCACTCTAACTATGAACGAACACTATGACCATTGGCCATCAAATTTCGAGTGAGTTGAGTGGTCGTTTACTCATAGAATCATTTGGTTTTCACCTTCTCTAAAATCAAGAGAATGACATATTAGGAGTATTGACTGAAATCAAAGTGGTGAATAACTATTGTATGATGGTAAATAATTTGATCAGTTCAAAAGTTTTAAGTGTGGAGCTATGGAGATTGTCACATTTTTGATTGAGATCAGGAATCGATGAATGTTAGACAACCATTGAGAACCTGGAATCGTCAATCGGTCGTCTCGTCACAGTACGGAACTCACCAGCAGTGAGATTCGAATCCAGCATCATCGGTCTCACGTGCGAACACTTAACCTGTAGACCATTGAGTCAGCCGGCATCCAATGGTTTTAATGTCTAATTTCAACTAATCCACGGTATTGTGCGACTGTCCACTATTGCCTCCAGTGAGTAAGTGCATTACAACACACATGGATGAAATGCACTGATCACAGCTTCTCACTAGAACTCCATGGAATCCATCTTGAAATCAGTCCCTAGTCATCACATGAAGTGGATTTCAGCGGTTAACATAGCAACAATTTCATCATAGAATAGCAATGTTTGGAGAGTATTTTACAGTCAGAGTAAACTTATGCTTGATATTATCTGTCCACTATTCCGTACACAAATATTTTTGCCGCATATGTGTCCGTAACAGTCTGTTATCGATTATTCTGTGTACATTCACAGTATGTATGCATAGTCCATAGTACATATCTCAAGTCTCGACGTAGTGAGATTTTACGATAAAGAAAATCGGATATAAAAAGCGAACAGCAACGAAAAGCACCTAGTTGTGTGCGTAATTGTGTCGGATATTTTGGGGATCGGTAAGCTGTAAGTGAAACTTGTCGCTTCATGTCTTGTCAATAACTATTGACATCAGCCTAATATCCAAGACGCTCAATACCAGATATATGAAATGAACAATTATTTGAATACACTGCAAATGCTTTTTCAAGCAGACGACTTGAGGAAATAGTAAGTCATTGATCATGATATATTTTATGAGAACCGAAAATATATAAATCAATTGAAAAAATGTCAACGCCTTTTACATCACTGACTACATCACAGATCATTTCATGGAATATGGCTGGAGAACAACTTAAACCGAAAAGAGGGAATTAGTATTTGGATCGGCCACAATGAACGGCTACTTACCTACGGCTCGTACTCCTCGAGGAGAGCACAGGTCGCTCACCAGCACACTCCATCTAAACCTGTTCTCGGCAATCCTTTCCACTTCTTACCAGTTGTTATTCATCCTTTTCATATGTGCTTATATTTCACAACGTAATGTGTTCTTTGGAATTCCGATTTTACGTTTCACTTCAGGATTCCAAGTTAAGGCTTGCCTCATGATGCAGTTTGATTATTCACGTGATGTATGTCCTATCCATTTCCATCGTCGTTTCCTAACTTCCTCTTCAGCTGGAGACTGGTTTGCTCTCTACCACAGAAGAATGTTGCTGATGGTATCCAGCCAATGGATGTTGAGTATCCTGCGTAGACAACTATTTATAATTACTTCCACCTTCTTGATGAAAGTTGTAGTAGTTCTCGAAGTTTCAGCTGCGTACAGTAGAACTGCCTTGACGTTCGTATTGAAGATTGTGAATTTGATATGAACTGATGGACAGTTGTTTTGAGCTCCATATGTTGTTCAATTGTATAAATGCGGTCCTTGCTCTGCCAATCCTCGCATTCACGTCTGCATCTGAACCTCCTTGTTCATCGATGATGCTTCCCAGGTACATGAAAGATTCCACATCTTAGAGAGATTCTTCACGAAGTATGATTGAGTGGTTGTCCTCGGTGTTGCATTTGACGATGTTGGATTTTTCCTTGTGTATACTGAGATCTACTGATACAGAGACTGCTGCATTTGTTCGTGTGTATGCGATAGGAGGACTAGGTGATCTGCGAAGTCCAAATCGTCTAATTTATTCTGAGCTGTTCATTCCATGCCATGTTTTCACTCATATGTCGAGGTCTCCATAATCCAGTCGACCACCAGAAGAATGAGGAAGGGAGAGAGTGAACAGCCTTGTCTGACTCCGGTCCTTAATTGGAATGCATCTGTCAGCTGTCCTCCATGCACCGATTTGCACTGTAGTCCGTCTGGTGAGATCCGGATAATATTGATAATCTTCTCAGGAACTCCGTAGTGTCGAAGAAGTTTCCATAAAGTCCTCTTATCCACACGATCAAATGCCTTTTCATAATCAATAAAGTTGATATACAGTGACGAGTCCCACTCAACTGACTGTTCGACGATGACCCGTAGTGTCTCAATTTGGTCTGTGCACGATCGATCCTTACGGAATCCAGGCTGTTGATCTCGAAGTTGGGCGTCTACTGAGTCTTTCATCCGGTTCAGCAACATTCTGTTAAAGACTTTCCCTGCTACTGACAGTAGTGTGATGCATATGTAGTCCTCACATTTGCCCACATCTCCTTCCTTTGGAATCTTGATGGGTGTCCTACCTTTCAGTCCATCGACCTTTGTTCCTCCTCCCAAATCTTTTTGAATAGAAGGTGAGGCATGTTTGTAGTTATTTCGATGTCTGACTTCAGTGCTTCAGCTGATATATTGGCGGAGTTACAAATATTGGTAATCGTTGTTAAATCTGATGGAGGTTTATCCGAATGAATCCGAAGACTGGCTTCGCCGAACATTTTAGAACAATTAACGTGACTCGGAATATCTTCGGCTTCAACTGTGGTGCTTGTTTCCTTCAACAAACGGGGATTCAATGTAAAAGACTGAATTCTTATCCCATCATAGCACTCAACCTAGGAGGCCATGAATGTTTTAATCAAAGCATCAGAATCTTATTTGAAAGCTAGTGAGAGCAAGTCAGGCTAGTGCCCCTCTAAATACAAAGTTCGAATGAAATGATTGACGGTATACTGCCTGTGTCAACAATGGAATTACGGAATGAACAAATAGAGATATTTAATTGCTCTCACATATGTAAAGCGCATTCGAAATCGTGGATAAAAGCGAAATTTGATCTTAAGAGGCTCCAATCTTATTGGAATTTAATAACGCCGACTGATATCGTCAATAGCAAAATGAACATAAGTCTAATATACCGACATAATGTATCCAATTTTGTCACAATTTAAGCATTCAGGATCATGAAGAAGATATGAGTTCCGAGAATGCAGTTTGCGACAGGACAAACATTTATTAATCCGTGTTCACCTAATTATGGTGTATCGGAGCTGTGTGTAGAAGTGAGTGGTTATCCGTGCTGAGTAGCTTAGGGGATGACGCGACGATTTTCGAAGTAAACAATACTGAGTCCGAGTACCACAGTGACACACCAACTCTGTGATACAGGTGTAGCCAGCTGACGAGTCCCAAATGGGATGAAGAGACACGCGTCCTGGATTCCACTGATGGCCGCCATCCAACTCCGCTTATGTTATTTGCGAACTAATAGCAATAACGAGGTTACTCGCACGCGATGCACATATAAAATGAAAAGACTGATCATTTTTCAGTCACTAACATTATTGAGAACATTATAACAACCAATGCAATCTTTGTAGAATGTTGTCGCATAATTCCATGATATTTGAATAGATTATTAACACTACAGTGTGCCGTTTTTTAAACTATATCACCTTATTTAGCGATACTACGACAGGACTGTTACTAATTTATTGAACCTATATCTTTCCTCATTATTACTTGAGTATCAGCTGAATCCTCTAGAATTTTTTCATAATCAGCATTCATAACACCTAATTAACAATAGTCTGTCATCAAGCTTTTACTAAACAGTGAATAATCGAATAACGGAGGAATGAGGTGCCTCGTTAAATGTTGATGCGGTATTCTGACATTTCAGTTTCAAACAACGAACATCGACAATTTCAAATGATATTTTTCAGTGGTGAGACTTCATCAAACTGGACATTCACAACGGATTCATTGTTGATTACAATTGTCACATAATCACGTATACACGATACTGTTAATTCACAAGTGGAATGCTGTAAACTCTTGTAAAACTAATCAGTTTGCACCGAATGAAAACAATCACATAAATACAGAAAACCATATTTTATATTCTACAAACAATCATGAATGTTGTGTGTATTTCCATGAAACAATCAGCAATTCATTGAAGTGACTAACATAATCGAAAGTGTTTTCAATAGAATGAAAAAGGAAAATAACAGAGTCAGCTTGATGAAAACAACAAATAAGAAGGCGTTTGTGCGAATCATGGCATACTTCTCTTCTTTCTGTAAAACCATAACCCTATGACACATCCACTGCATACGACAATGAATGTGACAACAACCGGTACGATAATATACGAGTAATTGCGAGACCTCTTTTGCTCTTCATCCATTGTCGTATCTGTAGTCACATTCTGAAAAAGCAAAACAGTACAATAATTACTCAATATCGAATATGTACCAAATGAGTTTCAGTGTTTTCAGTAGTTTGCCCCAATTCATTTCTTAAGTCAGCTTCATTTACTGTTGGAATTGTTTCTTCTTTTTCTTCGATAAGTGCTGGTTCTCCAGAAACGTCGACAATCGAGCTCTTCAGAAGAATGAAACAGTGGCAATATAACCAAATATTAAATATTTCATCATTCAATATACAGTATTTTCAGTATTGTTGACACAAGTGAATTCAACTAATAGTTACATAATTTACTTCTGT
Source organism: Schistosoma haematobium (assembly GCF_000699445.3). Classification (NCBI taxonomy): domain Eukaryota; kingdom Metazoa; phylum Platyhelminthes; class Trematoda; order Strigeidida; family Schistosomatidae; genus Schistosoma; species Schistosoma haematobium. Next base: position 92,481,115 of record NC_067196.1, on the reverse strand, counting down.
ACTGTGTGATCAATGAGTATTGATTTAAGATATCTGCTACCGATTTGACAGTCAATGTGATAAGTACACATTATCCTACAATCAACAAACGACTAATATTTGTGTGATGAAATTTGTTTCCTGGATGTCATATCTTATCACAATCTAAATATTAATCAACAGACGTATAACTGTCGGTTTTATTGATGCAGTTCATACAGGATACACATTTCTCAACAAGGAATCAGAAATACTTATTCTGAACTTGAACTATGAGAGTTCTGGGAACTTGCACTTATCACTCAATCATGCTACACGATTTTCAACAGATTACGCTTGATCATTTAAACTATTTTCATCGATATGTTTCAATAGTTTCCGTAGATATACGGTTTCATATTGGACAGCGGAAATCTGTTCACATTCTATGAGCTGAGAAATTGATGTTTACAGACATTAGCGTTAAACAACGCAATAGAATGTTCTTCCGAGTAAATAGATTTACAAATATGCTGATACTGAATACAAACTGTGAAGCCTACCGATTACTTACTTTATTCTGGCAACCATTGACTTTGAAGTTGTGAGTGCCGTTATCATTACTGGTAATGCACATATTGCCTTGTTCACACCACATACACGGTGTGTTCAAGATTTTTGCGTCTCGACATGCTTTAATCGACTTGTGGTTCGGACAATCTTTGGTGAAAACAATAAGGTGATCGCATTACACGTTATCGAAGAAAACATTGGTGAATTAAAAAAAACATGTAACTATAACTCAATGATATTTTGGTAATTTCGCAGTTGAGTGACTATTTCATTCAGTGTGAGTTTGTCATCATATTGCGCAATGCGAAATTCAGTACACTTTCAATGTCATTCACATTTCACGACATGATGTTGATGTTGAACAAAACTACGTTCAATAATGAACGATGAGTTTTGACGAGCAAATTTCGTGGATTTCATTGACTGTGAACTTTCAGGAATGTACATACTGTGCTGTCACAGCATTGAGCAAGGCGTATTGCACTTAATGTTTGTCGAATTTCATTCCATGATGTCAGTTTTATGACTGAAAGATGGGTTGTATACCACGCCTTAATATGAAAAGTGGTCAATAAAGTTGAAAACTCACTCAAACAGACCACTTGGAAATCGGTGCAAGAAAGTCAGTTGTTCAAAGACAGAAAATACATTTTCAATAATGTGAATTCAATCGAACAAAACAGAGGAAAGTAACGTTGTTTATCAATTGATCGTTGACGTTTTTCTTGAACAGACTTCAGTCAATCTACTGTGGTGGAAAGTTTCAAACTATATGGCCATACTATATATCCTGTGTGCTTTCAGATCGCACATCAGTCTAGTTAATTCATGAAAAGTCATCCATAATAGATAATACTTTATTCAACGAATATTGACGTCGATCTGAACAATAGATTATGGAATGATTCTCTCAGTTGTCGAAATGTTATTTCAACAGTCTAACATGATGAACTGGACAATGTTCGTGGTTATTCACTGTAAGTACTCACGAAAAAGAAAACGTATTAATTCCATGAAAATCGTTAGTATATTTGATACTGTATTAATATCTCCTGACAGTGATAAATTAAAATCTGACAAGTAACTTGTATACACCTTCAATTTACCGGTCGAGTAGGATAAAGTAAAGATTTTGGAAATTATGCTATTGCATTCAACATATTTAAAATTCCATAGCGTTTCCGCGATTCCGACACCTCGTGGAAATTCACTATCATTTGATCCAAATGAAAAAATAAATGACACTGTCAAGTCAATGCAAAATTAACTGAGTGACTTATATCATCAGATCTATCGTTTTGTGGCATTTTGTCTAAGTAAATTTCATCAAAGTGATGACATTTGTCGTGGTTCAAAATGTGTCTCCAATCATTTTAAATATTCAACAGTGAATAGACGTTTGATGTGACTAGAGTTGAGATTGATGGTTAAATATCATTTTATAACTGATCAAAATTATACATGAACTCTTCAATTTTATGAAATAGAAATTGTGCAACCAAGTGTGAGAATAGTCAACTCTGATAAAATAAGGTTGAACATACCCCCGGCAACTTCATACTCGACCAAAGTTTTAGTTTTGATCCACTTTCGAGGAACACCAATAACAGCGGATATCGGTGCTTGTTCAAATAAGATTTACAGAAAAAGACACTTAAAATATTGATTTCCATTTTAAGTATAACAACGTGCTTGCACGTATAAGGAGCAATCAAAATAAAAAACAGTTTAATATCTTATCATGAATACAATGATGGTCAAACAGCATCCTCACGAAATATGCTTTAAATGAATTTTGGTTTCGAAAGTGATCATCGTCTAACCAGTAAATGAAAAATGATGTCGTTAAGTTTCTGATTTGTGTTATACGCGTGTCAGTGCAACATCTTTAAAAAATATGTTTAACTCGTTAGAAATAATTTCACAAATTATCAACATTGATGTTTACTGTGAAACGACTCAGCATCACATTGCAACAGATCATCAGGTAACTCTTGACCAAATGTTTAATGCACTTTCTCATAGTCAATCAATAAAGACTGCATCCAACCTAATCACTTACACTAAACGCTTGCCTTGGAACTCAGCTTCATCTTTCAACCACCATTTAAGCGTAGCGTGAAGTTTCAGCATTGTGTAAAACAACTATGAGTCCTGTTTGACAAAATATGCTTCCTTTTGTATTGAGTAGTATAAGAATAGGGACTACAGGTTTGACGAATTGAACAGTGAATGAGTAAGTGAATAAAATAATGGCTGTATCATCTACCTAATTTCGTCGTTCATATATCCCTATCTGGATCAGTCAATCGGTAAACATATGCGAAATATTCCTCCAAATATCCAATGACGCTTTATCTCATGTGACATGACATGTGTTGATATACAGAAAATAAGTTACAAAAAGAATGTAACATTAGTCTAACAGATGGTTGTTCATGTATTTCAGTGTAAATCAGAATATAAATGACATTTGTTACCTCCTACTTGACACAGGAAGTGACGGTTAACGACCGATTCCAATTCATTTTCCCTGATTTCCTCAGAAACCTGAAAAGTTGTAATGAATGTCTGAGTCAAGATCTGTCAACACACTAACACCTATCACAAAATCAACCAACCATTGAAGTAATGTGTCGTCATTCACATAATCTTATACAAAGACAAATTATCATACTCACAGTAAGCATGCTGATCGTCTCAGTTTCCTTAAAACTATGTTCCATCTAGTCTAAAAACATATTCTGACTCACCTCATTTGTCAACTTCAGAGAAGTTAGATAAACGATCTATCTATCTATCATGGACTGAGGTGGTATAATGTGAGATGAATATCCACGTCGGTTGATAGAAATGTGCTTGTGAATGACTGAAATGTTGCTGCACGTGAATGTGTAGTCATGTGGTGTGGTTGTGTTGATGTGCTCACTTCCATCCATTAGTGCTTGTTTCCAAAGAGAATGCTTTCCATAATGTGTTCTGATTACCTCGAAACAATAAAGACTGATTCAGTTTAACACACATGACACCTTTCATCTTAAAAGCCCATCCTGGCTGCCTGTATTCCGAATGGGTGAATTAATAAATTCTGGCATTAGAACAGTTACACACATTCAAGAGTGGACTATTCAAACATCTGATCTTCAGAAGACGTAACGAAGCTTGACAATATTTAATTGTTCCTTTGTAGCGTGGTGTCAGCTACTTATATCCATATAAGAATTATATGACTTTAGGCAGGAACAGAATGTCTGGCACCAGAGAGACAAGGAGATCGAGCAGTAAAGATTGAAAACAGAATGCAATTTGTATGAAAATGCAAGAACAATGCAGTCTGAGTTATTTTAAGACAATTGGTGGACATTTTGCAAATTAAGCATTTACTATATGATTGTTAGATTTTATTAACAAGTTCTGTAATTTCCTATCAAATATATTCGATTGCTCTCACTCATGTTCTTGTTCATAAAAGTTGTACCCTGACGTACACTGTTTGTACTTAGTCGGCGCGAAGACACCAGAATATCTTCAGGTGACTCCTTACCATTCACTCTTTTATAAAAGTGCTAGAATAAAGTGTGTCACAAAAGGATTGTTAATGGCATCATATAGTCTGTATGCACATGAACAAATGTTGATCTCTTTCTGTCGTCTTCAATGTACATCAATGCATTCGACTGTATTGAATTGCATTAAATAGTGTAATAATCTGAAGGACGTGAAACAAAACAACTGTGACATTTAACTGTGCGACTTACGTTCTCATAATAAACAGATATCTTCCCGCTCGGATGTATGAGATTTAACACCTTCAATTCAACATCTGCAACAAGAAGACCGTCGTTATTTAAAATTTCAGGAATTTATGATGAACATGTTATTGTCAGATGTGACATTGTATGTGTCTACCCACACAGTGATCAGATTTAGGCAGATATTTACCGCGTTATCCCAAATGATTTCTTTAGTTGAATTCGAAGTAAATATAGTCTGCTGAACGTCATGCAATTATACCTTTAGCTCTCCTACAATTACTTACGTTCCCAAGATCGGATAAAGAAGGAGGGTTGAGCAAATTTAGTCACGAACATGAAAACGCTTCACACACTAATGCTGTTCAAAGTAGCACGAAATGCACTTGTAGGATGGGAATCTCACGGACTCAGGATCACCAAAGCATCGTTCAACACAAATAAGAACGGGATCACGATGAATGCTTTTCAATCATATGCACCCACCGATGATAGCAACGACGACGATAAAGATCAGTTCTACGATAAGCTGCAATCAATCATAGCGAAGTGCTAAAGACGAAACCTCATCATCCTAATGGGAGATCTAAACGCGGTAGTCGGAATACACAACACCCCATATGAAGATATCGTGAGACGACATGGATTGACTGGGAGAGAGAAACGAAACTGGAGAAAGATTTGCAAATCTGTATGCATTCAACAAATTGGTCATAGTTGGCACAATATTTCCACAAAGCTACATGGATCTCACCGCAACACACCACAGAGAACCAGATAGATCATATTCGCCTAAACAAAAAATCCTAAGGACAATGGAAGATGTGAGAAGCATGAGGGGAGCTGACAGAACTTCAGATCACCAGACTACCTCGTTGTGGCAAATTTAAAACTGGAGCTGGAAAGTTATCAAAGAAGCACTAGCATCAACGTGTTAAGAGGTGTCAGGAGGCGGCAGCAAGCATCTCTATAGAAACACTAGACAATTTTGAAGGAAGGAAGAACAAGAACACAGCAACTAATAACAGCCGAACACGAGCAGAGATAGTCAAGACACAAGTTGAGTACACAGAAGCAAACAAGCAAGTGAAGAAGAGCATTAAAGCCGACAAGTAGAAATACTAGGAAGAACTAGCAACGACAGGGGAGAGAGCTGCAAGAGAAGGAAATATGAAACAACTATTCGATACAACGAAGAAACTTGCAGGGAAATATTCTAAACCAAAGAGACCGGACAAAGAAGAAAAGACAATCATCAAGATTCAGGAATCGAGGAGTAGATAGATAGAGTACATTGAGGAACTGTTGAATAGACCAGCTATATTGAATCCACCTACCTATAAATGTCACCCCACCAACGACCGAAGAAATCAGAATGACTATCAGACAAATCAAGAGCGGGAAGTCAGCAGGACCTGACAATATACCAGCTGAACAATTGAAGTCATATATTGAAGTAACTGAAAAGAAAGGTAACTCATCAAGATACGAAAGAAAGGAGATGTGAGCAAATGTGAGGACTACATATGCATCACACTACTGTCAGTACCAGGGAAAGTCTCTAACAGAGTGTTGCTGAACCGGATGAAAGACGCAGTAGACACCCGACTTCGAGATCAACAGCCTGGATTCCGTAAGGATCGATCGTGCACAGACCAAATTGAGACACTACGGATCATCGTCGAACAATTATTTGAGTGAAACTCGACACTGTACATCAACTTCATTGATTATGAAAAGGCATTTGACAGAGAAGACAGGAGGACGTTCTTCGACAATCCTCAGTTCCTGAGAAGATTATCAATATTATTTGGAACTCACCAGACGGACTACAGTGCAAATTGGTGCATGGAGGACAGCTGACAGATGCATTCCAAGTAAGAACCGGAGTCAAACAAGACTGTATACTCTCTCCCTTCCTCATTCTTCTGGTGGTCGACTGGATTATGGAGACCTCGGCATCTGAGGGAAAACATGGCATGGAATGAACAGCTCAGAATAAATTAGACGATTTGGACTTCGCAGATCACCTAGAATTCCTGTCGCATACACACGAACAGATTCAGATGAAGACAGCCAGTGTAGCAGCAGTCTCTGTATCAGTAGATCTCAGTATACACAAGGAAAAATCCAACATCGTCAAATGCAACACCGAGGACAACCACTCAATCATACTTCGTGAAGAATCTCTCTAAGATGTGGAATCTTTCATGTACCTGAGAAGCATCATCGATGAACAAGGAGGTTCAGATGCAGACGTGAATGCGAGGATTGGCAGAGCAAGGACCGCATTTATACAATTGAACAACATATGGAGCTCAAAACAACTGTCCATCAGTTCATATCAAATTCACAATCTTCAATACGAACGTCAAGGCAGTTCTACTGTACGCAGCTGAAACTTCGAGAACTACTACAACTGCCATCAAAAGGTTCAAGTATTTATAAATAGCTGTCTACGCAGGATACTTAACATCCATTGACTGGATACCATCAGCAACAGCCTTCTGTGGCAGAGAACAAACCAGCATCCATCTGTAGAGGAAGTTAGGATAAGACATACATTACGCAAATCATCAAACTGCATCACGAGGCAAACCCTAACGGAAGAGCGGAAGTCCAAAGAACACATTACGTTGTGAAATATAAGCACATATGAAAAGGATGAATAACAACTGGAAATATGTGGAAAGGATTGCTGAGGACAGGTTTAGATGGAGTGTGCTGTTGAGCGACGTGTGCTTTCCACGAGGAGTAACAGGTTTAGATAATTAAGTAAGTAAGAGGATTATGTAAATGAAACAAGAATGCATCTTTCAAGATGAATGTCAGATGCTTATTTGTCGTGGGTATGCTACACGCTTATTTTCATATTGAAACAATAAATCTTCAAGCTTCTAATTAGATCTGATGCTTGTGGATATATATTCGCATTGACGCAATATTATCTATAATTACTCATGAAACAATCGACTTTAAGTACATATGACGTGAGCCGTTGACTGTTTGTTCACAAAGAGAACTTGGCAATTTAATTGTTTGTGTAACACATTGGTAAATCAGTCGATCAGATGACTCTGATCACAATATTTGTTAAAGATGAGAATTGAATAGCCTTATATATATCGTCTTAACAATCTCATAATTTGAAAGAATAATATATAAGTATGACTGTGTATTGAGTAAATGTTTGAATGAATGAGATGTTCACAGAAATGGCTTTGCAATGCACACAGATGTACCTATTTTTATAAACAGACTTCTCATCATGTTTCTTTAAAGTATGTCAACGAAGATGAATCTCTGTATTCGTCTGTCCACAAGTGGAATGAGACTGTGAGTTGATTTATCCACAATAATCCATCTATTACTCGTCAAATCTAGTATGTTCGTGCTGATTTCAACTGTTCTTTATGTCTCAATCAATGTGTTCAAACAATCCGTGGATTCCATATAGAGTTTCCGTCTAATTTTTCAGAATGTTCACGCTTTATAACTTCAGTCAATTTTTGAAAAGAATTCAGTTACGCGTGCCGATTGGAAAACGTGAGAGTAATTACAGTTAATGATGGTGTAAGTGTTAATATGTCACATGTTTTCAAACAATCATTTAATGAATACATACTTTTACCATCAATGTTTCGGTGAAAAATGCTTCGGACAGCTAATAATTCCTCTGAAATAGCGAAAGGAAAAATAAGTTGTGTTTAAGTATTTGCATTACGAATACCCGCCCCTTTTAAAAAACATGCATTTCAACACAGAATGAGTTTGGACACCAGCTATCATCTTCTTTTCAACGTTTAAATAAACCAGTTCAAGTAAATGAGAGTTTGAAGGATCCTTATCATTATTATTATTATTTCAACGACGAGATGAACATTTCAATGTCGACAACTGAGAAAAATATTTTACTTCTAGAACGTCGGTTCTAACACATTTTGCTTAACTAAGATACCGTTGATATCCTACCGACAATGCACATACGAAATTATTTTCCGAGATCCTGTTATTCCAATGTTTTCTCTATTTACCTAGCTATTATGCAGAAATGCTACTCCAATGTCATTAATCACGATAACTGAGTGAGTGAATTAACTTCGTTTTTATGTTCTAGGTGTTCTGGTTCGAATCAATCATGTTGTATTAGCAGGTTGTCAATGGTTGTTCGTTGACTAGATGTTGAAGAAAGCGCATGAGTTCTAACTTCATGATTATACGAATATGATAATCAAGAAAATGTGACGAGAGACACTAAACGTTTAAGAACTAAGTAAGTGACAGTAAAGATTTAGAGGACATCGCACATAACATGAAAGTTCACGTGCTTCAATGATGCAAACTGACTTCCCACACAACATGGCTTATTGTTGTAGCTGTAGTTAGATTCAATTCATTGAATCTACCACGAAGTGTCATAGTGGTGAGATACCTGTTTTGTGGTAGTTTGAACAGACAGTAGAGCAGGTGGTTTTCACTTGAGTGACTGCATCATTAGATCTGTTATCTATGCTCAATCAATTAGTGCCTATTTCGAAAGTAAATCACTGTTTTATTCCACGTTTTCATTGGACAATAATACGTGTTGTGAACACATTTTAGGCTACCGAATCATAGAAACAAAATAATCACTGTGTACTGCTGGGTTTTCACGAAATAACCAAGTAAAGTAATGAATCGTTTACGCAAAAAGAAAGTGAGAAATGAACAACAAGACGAAATATCAATGGATGATTAAATAACTCACTCTCATTCGAAATCTGATATTCAGGCACACCACCCTTTTCTAAGTCAGTGTAAATCGTTCCCAATCCATTTTCTATTTTCATTTCTATTGTACCTGTGTTTATTGAATGAAAATATGTAATTTGATTGACAATCTGCAGCGAATGAAGGAAACACTTTGAAATAAACTGGAGACTAAACTGAATTGTATGAACCGTGTGAATAAGCAAAACTCAGTAACAATTTGTGTTCGAAGAAAATCATTCTCTTACCATAACTGTGAATCTTTAGTACACTGACGTTTGTGCCATAGAATTTAAACGAGAATTTCAGAGGGACTTCCTGAAAATATACAAACATATGAATTAATACCTTCATTACAAACTGACGTCAACTCACCTCGTCAGCAGCCAATTTTACAAACTGTTCATCTACAACTGGAGAAGGCTGATTACGGCGGATTGTCTGGAAATAGTAGTAATAGTGAGACTGAATATGTGTATTAGGACCTGACTGATTACTTACGTATTCATGTGAGTCGTTTCCAAAAATTAATTTGCTATAAGTCGCTAGTCCAGAATTCTCACAAATTTCATGACAATCAAAAAATGTTGAAATTATTACGATGACCAAACTGAGCAGTATGAACTGGCCAGATGAAAAAGTATATCTGAAATTGTTCAGATGAACAAAACAACGTTATCTCATTAGATCACATTGAAATTCATATAACACGCTCATTTGTCTCAACTGTGCAGTCAACACTCACCTGATCATATTGTCCAAAACGATAATAATTCTTGTTAGATCTTGTTGAGTATATATAGATTTTTAAGTGCTAGTTTGTTTCTTTCTGATAGGATGGTTCAAAGTGTGATCAGTTAGACGATCAAAATTCATAAAGCCATACGATCATTGTTAACCAATCATCATGTTGGTAGATGAACACATCGTTATGCAGTATTCTTCTAGCTAGCTATTGACGCATATCAGCTGACGCATTTCCACTGTTGGTTGAAATTCTTCACCCCTATTGATGATAACCATTTTTGGATATCACTAGTATTCCTTTACTTCACTAAGTGATTAGTGAACTTTTGCTTCAAAATGTGTGCTCATATATTCACGAACAAACATTCTGTTGCTTTCAATAATCATCTATGAATTTATTGTCAATGATTCATTGTTTCTATTTGGTTGATTAAATTAATATTGGCACAAACTCCTTTGAATGGATGTCTAAATTTACATTTTTACATTTGAATATTACTTCAATCAAATTAATTCTATCTGATGATTCCATCATTGTCGAATGTGGAATTATAACTTGTGAACAAAGTCACATCAATTCTATTTGTCCAAGGTATATTTAGTCTACGCTAAATACAATGGATTAGTTAGATGGTGGTTGTAGGTAGTCGACAGGAAACCCTGGATCCGGGTTTCGTGCTACTTGGCACTCGTCAACAAAGTGTACCTGTAATCTTGAGGAAACTGATGCTCCTTGACGTATTCGATCCCGTGTCACTCAACCACTATCGAATCTCACAAAAGTGCACGCACTGTCGAGTCATCTAGACTGGTGGCCACATGGGAACGTGTTCGATAGCATTCGACCTGCACCAATTATAAGGACTTGACACACATGACATTGATCACCATCCAGTGATCAATCAATTGTGATAATGAATTAATTATTGATGAATGAATAACAGTCTACACTTTCGAAAACGAATGGTAATTTCAGTGAAAGAAACTAAGACTATTTATGTTTTGATTATATTTGCAAAGAGTAATCCTTCGTATTGTGAAGGTGAATTCTGCACTTCAAAATGTTGTCGACAATAAATAACATTTTGCATTCTCGTGTATTACAATATGTAGTTGAATGAACGGCTCATCAGCATTCCAATTATATTCAGTGGTACATGAAATTGTACCACTAATATGTGGTCTGTTATCACACGACTATTGGTTCTTCTTATTAGTGCTATCATCAGTGTAAGTAGTAGAAGGCTTATGTAATCATATAACTTATTCACTAAGGCTTGATAAGAATTCACCTGAGTGTTAGATCAGTCATTGATATCCATGGAAATCCTGTGGATTGGAATAGTGAACTAATCTCATAGAATGATTATCAATTTCTCCTCATAGGATAAGTCCACATTCATGTCGATTGAAACTTGATGTTTTTCAGATGATGATTAGGTTTAATAAACATTTCAAGTTTATAAATTATTTTATTCAGTATTCATTGAATTCCATTGAGTATTAAGGGAGTTCATGTTCAGTAATAAAAACTGTATATCGATGACATGATTCCATTCACTAAGTTAACGTATAATGCATATCAGTGAATGCAAAAATATATTAGTTTACCGGAGAAAACACAAGGGTCAGTAATGACAGAGCTGAACGTATTATTCACTTTTTCACTCATCATCAGAGTACAACAGCGAATTTCTCGAATCTAATTATTTTCTGCACAGCATACATTCAATGTGCTTCACTTAATTCGAGAACTGCCATGTTGTATCTTCTCATTAAAGCAACATTTGAGACATATACCTCGTGACTTCCAAACAATTTCGACATTCACGAAGTGGATACATAATACTCCAAATGATGATCTTGCATAATTCACTATTCTGAATTAGTATGATGTAAACGATATTTTCTGGTCAGCAATTTTTAGACCAAATATAAAAGAGCAATTAGTTTACACAAACACCACTGACTTTCAAATAGTTTGCAAGTAAGAATAAGATTTGATAAACTGAGAATTCTGTCCGATACACACTTAACACCAACGTCTATCATTTCTGTTACTTCCCATACAATTTTCAGAGTAAAATTTACTATTTTCCATTCTCAGTGTAAATTATTTCAGCGTTTAGTTAATGAGCATATTTCTGTTGAACTCAAGTGTCTCTAGAAACATCATTGATTATAGTTTGTTGTTGTCTACCACTTCATTTCACCTCGTTAATCAAACAATATGGTATTCTCTTTACTGTATGCTGTATGGTGGGCGTAATAGGAATCTTAATTAGAATAGAATTTATCGCATTCCAATGATGTGCTTATGTGACTGACCTTCACCTACATACATTCACGGAAGTAAAATGAGTGAATTTCTCATCTCACAAAACATTGATACTTTTCTAAATATAAAATGAGGTGAAAACAATTCATTTGACTGTCGATGCATAGAAAGTCTCACTCTAACTATGAATGAACACTGTGACCATTTGCCATCTAATTTCGAGTGAGTTGAGTGGTCGTTTACTCATAGAATCATTTGGTTTTCACCTTCTCTAAAATCAAGAGAATGACATATTAAGAGTATTGACTGAAATCAAAGTGGTGAATAATTATTGTATGATGGTAAATAATTTGATGGGGGATTATGGAGATTGTCATATTTTTGATTGAGATCAGGAATCGATGAATGTTAGACAACCATTGAGAACCTGGAAGCGTCAATCGGTCGTCTCGTCACAGTACGGAACTCACCAGCAGTGAGATTCGAATCCAGCATCAACGGTCTCACGTGCGAACACTTAACCTGTAGACCATTGAGTCGGCCGGCATCCAATGGTTTTAATGTCTAATTTCAACTAATCCACGGTATTGTGCGACTGTCCACTATTGCCTCCAGTGAGTAAGTGCATTACAACACATATGGATGAAATGCACTGATCACAGCTTCTCACTAGAACTCCATGGAATCCATCTTGAAGCCAGTCAGTAGTCATCACATGATATGGGGTCCCATACTGACCGGTGCATCCAGGTTTGCGATGATGTTCAAGTTTTGATTTATTCTTGAATTTAACTTATAAATTACTTCAATCTCCATAAACCCACATTGTAGTACGTTGATCTTCAATCGGTGTTTTACATTCTTAGTATATTTTGTAGAGAATAACATAATAAAATGGAGAAAGTGATGATTATTATTCATCCTTATATTCTTCTCTTACCACTTGGTTACTACGTAAACTCATCTGATAATTACAGTCTCGAATCACTTCATGACACAATCTGTTCCATCCTTCTATAGATAAGTATTTCCCATATAACGAATGTATAGCTTAAATAAGTGATTTTGTCGAAAGGTAAATTTCCGTCGCTCAATTCTCCTTATTATGTTTACTCAATGGCATAACGGGCTATTTGAATTACTTCAAGAATATTTCTTATTATTAACTTATAATACTGCCGAACACTTTCTTTAGACTCTTAATTGAATGAGGCGATCGAAGAATTGTGAAATCAGTCCTTATTCTGTCCAACAAGCATAAAAAGTATTTCTATTTTTAGAAAAGATGGATAGTGGTTATGATTGGAATCCAGTTTGACGTTTGATTCGTCCTATTTGAGACTCGTCAGCTGAATGTATCTGTATTTCTAAATTGATGTTCACTCTGTGACTCGAACGCCATCGACGCAATACGCACAGTATTCACACATGCTAATAAGAGGCTGACCAATTTCAGTCCTAAACACCAACCACAAGATTCAAATAAACAATACCAAGTGAATTTTTAACTTCACCTCACTGCACAAGCGAGTGGATATCTGGACTCAGTAGCCAGGTAGTGTTTGAAGACAACGATACTGGGCTCGAGTCCTGGAGTGGACAGCGATGTGCTGTAAATATGTGCTCAATAAATTTATCATCAGTACTTAACCAGCTAGAAAACAGTCTGTGTAAATGGACAGTTTATTTGTTATGAAAATGACAACAAAAACACGTTCAATTTATGGTAACACAAACCAACTTTTACTAATTACTTTGAATGTTCTAAGTAGCATACAAATGTATTTCTAATCACTCTAATCAAGAGTATTGAGATTTCTCTTTAAGAAAAAGAACAAGCTAAGAAGTTGAAAGTTCATTTCTGATCTTGATTACCTCGTTCATACATAATATATATTAATCGACTTTTTTCATGTTTTATTTCAACTTGTTTCATTCTAACTTCTTGTTTTTCTTACTTTCATCAACTTGTTCTTATTAAATGGTGGTTAGATGTAGTCGACAGGAAACCCTGGACCAGTGTTTCGTGCTACTTGGCATTCGTCAGCAAGGTGTACCTGTAAACTTGAGGGAACTGGTGGCCACATTGCAACATGGTCGATAGCACTCGATCTGCACCAATAATAAAGACTTGACACGCATGACATTGATCACCACCCAGTGATCAATCAATTGTGATTTGTTCTTATTCCATTGTTGGTGATCAAGTATTTTGATTATTCTGTGTTTGTATAACAACATATTGTTCAATATTCAATAGTGATGATGTTCATTATTCCAGTTATACTTTCTATTCATTATTTTTAGATGAAGTCAGAAAGTGAACTACATACACTTATAATCTATAACTAAGTTAACAATTCTGGTTCCGACTGAAATTGAGCAAATAATCGAGATACTTTGCATTAGATGAGGAATATGCTAAAGGTTGAGCGTTTGCAAGTGAGTCTGATATTTCCTGTGTTCGAATCTGGTGAGGTGAGATCTTGGGTGCGCACTGGGGAGTCCCACAATAGAACGTATATATATATATATGAAAATATATTTTGTTAAAGTACTAATTTCCAGGGGGAAATGTAAATAAAGAATAACCAAGATGATGTAATAGAAAGACTATATTGCTAGGTTACGAACAATAATAACAATAGACTTAATAATTTGGTAACAAATTATAAAGTGGATGTAATAAGATGAATAAAGTGCTTTTGTTACTTTTGTTCATTAAAGGTCATAGAGGTGTAAGGAATAAGTAAAGTGATATCATGAGCACCTATGAATAAGACCATGTGAATGAGACATATCTGTAAAGGGGAAATGTAGTAATAATACCAATGATCACAGATTCATTGAAATCGCACGTATTTCGAATGATCATTAATTTGGCTATGAATTAATTAGTAGTAGTTAGTAATAGATTAAGATTTAAAATTCTGTTTTTGTCTCCTTATAAACCATAGAAACTTTTAACATAGATATGAAATGATCTATTAAGTAAGTGTAAGCATTTGTTGATACTTAAGTGTTGCTTTGAATCATAACGATTGCCCATCACTTTTAACTCATTTCTCTATGTTAAGACCATGTCCCCACCTTCGTTTCCACTGATACCCTTCTGGCCAGACAAAATCGAAGCCGGATCCTGCTACTCAGAAACCGACTTCTACGGACACAGTGAGAACGATACACGTGCACATTTCCCCACAGTAGTCAAAGCACTACCGCGGGAATTTAACAGGCACGTTACACCTAGTATGTTTACTAGTGATGTTTCCGAACCTTACGAAACGATGAAACGTTCTATTCTTAGACGCGTAGACCTAACCGA
Organism: Schistosoma haematobium; assembly: GCF_000699445.3. Taxonomy (NCBI): domain Eukaryota; kingdom Metazoa; phylum Platyhelminthes; class Trematoda; order Strigeidida; family Schistosomatidae; genus Schistosoma; species Schistosoma haematobium. The sequence continues at coordinate 92,465,733 of NC_067196.1, read as the reverse complement.
TAGACAAAGGTTAGACCAACTCCTTAATAATATCGACCCACAACACAGACATGTTGCAAAGAATGCGAGAGATTATCGGTCAAAATATCTTCTATGGTGGCCTATTCAAACAACTTTTCTTATCAAAACTTCCTCAACAGGTGCAAGCTGTGGTGGTCTCCTTTCAAAACAACGCCTCAGAGGAGCTGGCTGCATCTGCCGACCGCATTTTAGAAATCACGAAATCTAATGCCGAGGATTTTCAGTCAAAGAAAAGCCTCAAACGACTCAGAATGAAATAACAGAGTTATATCATACACTTACATGTTATCTTAAGTTTCGTAACGACTGTGAACGGCCACACACCCTGCGTAGAAGCACTTTACGTAGGCGATCTGTCTCTAGACCGTGAGAGACTGATAACCTCGACTGGTATCATAGCCAGTATGGAAATTCTTCCAAAAATTGCAGAAAACCCTGCAATTTTTCCATTTCAAAAACGACTAACTCGAAAAAGAACTCGGGAAACTTCCAAGCCGGCACGCGTTAACGGCAACCGTAGCCGGCGAACATAGCCGTCTGTTGTAAGTCACAGATGTGACAACAAGAGTTCGGTACCTCGGCGACACTGGCTCAGAAGTTAGCGTTCTTCCAGCGAATTCCAACGACCGACTCCACGAATCGACCCCAAACTTACAAGCGGCAAACGGAAAACCGATCGCTACGTATGGCAAAAGGTACGTTCACCTTAACGTGGGTTTACGCAAACCCATTCACTGGATCTTCGTTGTTGCAGATGTTTCTATGCCAATTATTGGTATGGATCTTCTACAACACTATAGTCTGCTCATCGATACGCGCAAGCGGAGGCTAGTAGACGGAAAGGCTAATTTATCCGTTTGCGTAACTTCTTTTTCTGATTGCAGATTATCTCCAGTCACAATTAAGCACACGATAGACACATTCTATCAACCACTACTCGATAAGTATACTGGGATACAACAAACGCAACCGAAACAACCGTGTGTAACCAGCAACGTTACAAATCACATCACGACTGCAGGACCACCTGTATTCTCCATAGCACGACGACTAGCTCCTGAAAAGCTAAGGTTGGCGAAAAACGAATTCGATCACATGATAGACTTAGGAATCATACGACAGTCAAATAGCCCATATGCATCTCCGTCGCACATGGTCCCTAAAAAGAACAGCAACGATTGGTGTCCAACTGGTGACTATCGGCGATTGAACGCGGAAACCATTCCCGATCGTTACCCGTTGCCTCACATTCACGATTCGACAGCTACCTTGAAAGGTAAAACTGTCTTTTCGAAAATCGACTTGGTTAAAGCGTACAACCAAATCCCCATGGCTACTGACGATATTCCGAAAACAGCTATCATAACTCCCTTCGGACTCTACGAATTTTTGCGAATGCCTTTCGGTCCAAGAAACTCTGCACAAGCCTTCCAAAGGTTCATAGACGACAATTTTCGGGGTTTCAATTTCGTACATGCGTATGTTGACGACTGCCTAATCGCAAGTCCGGACAAAGAATCGCATCTCCAGCATCTGGATCATGTTTTCGACCGATTACAAAAACATGACACTACTGTAACCATTAAGCAATGTCAGATCGGAACTGACTCATTAGACTTCTTAGGACACACATAGATGCTCAAAGTCTCCGACTTCTTGGAACCAATGAGGCGGTCATTCGGAGTCACCCAGAAACGACCACCATCAAGCAATTGCGCACGTTTAACGGCCTTGTAAGTTTCTATAGAAGATTTATACCGAAATGCGCTTTACTTATGAAACCACTAACCTACCAAATTCGTGGAAATGTGAAATGAATCAAGCTGGACGAAACCGCACTTAAAGTATTCTCCGCAATTAGGGATTTTATCGCTGAAGCAATAATGCTTACTCATCAGGACGCTGAAGCGCCCTTAATATCGCAGTAGACGCATCCAACTCAGCAATCGGAGGAGTCTAACAACAATGGGATAACAACTCCTGGCAACCATTGGCATTTTTCTCTAGACTTTTGCTAGACACTGAATTGAGGTGCAGCACATTCGGTGGGGAACTCCTAGCTATGTATTATGCTGTAAGGCACTTTCAACACTATATCAAAGGCCATAAATTCACTGACCATAAACCGCTTACCTTCTGTTTAAGCTCCTCATCAGACAAGTACTCACCTCGTCAGTCTCCACAACTGGACTACATTTCGCAGTTTACTTCAAGCGTTCAACACATTTATGGAGCAAACAGTGTAGTCGCAGACACCGTGTCTCGAACAACTGCCTTGAACAGTTTCCAAGGAATCGATATTCTAAAACTCGCTTCAAAAAGAAGGTACTGAACTTCAGCACGAGTTATCGTCCACAACCCTTAAGCAGCGCATGAAACAGATGGGAACAGGTAAGGAAACCTTACTTTGTGACACATCTACAGGCAGGGATCGCCCAATCGTGCCGAAAAATTGTGGACGCAACGTCTTCAATACGTTGCACAAATATTCTCATCCAGGTGTTCGTACAACCATCAAGCTTATAGCAGAACGGTTTTGCTGGCCTGGTATGAATAAAGACGTGAGGGAGTAGGCACGCTCCTGTGTAAGCTGCCAAAAATCTAAGGTTATCAGACACAACAAATGTCCCTTAGGCTCTTTCAAAACTCCTGATGCTCGTTTCGACCACAGTCACCTGAATTTGGTAGGACCATTACCAGATTCGAATAGATACTCTTGCCTCTTGTCCTGCGTAGATCGTTTCACTCGAGGGCCAGAAGCATTATCTATCAAGGACATCACTGCTGGAACAGTGGCCTTCGCTTACAAACGCAATGCGTTCAGTTAAACCTGTTTCCATTCGACCGCAATCAACTGATAGTTTTGTCCAACCTGACTTACGTTATTGTACACGCTTATTCGTACGTCGAGACTCGCATCAACGAACTTTCGAGTCAGCATACGAAGGACTTTTCAAAGTTCTTCAACGCGAACCTAGGTACTGTATAATCGATCGCTGTTCGTTGTAAGAAAATCTGATGGTTAGTTACATGTGTGTGGAGACTTCTCGATTGGGTTAAATGAAGCACTGCAGGACCATTTATTCCCTTTACCCAATCCAAGAGGATTTGTTCACTAAGTTGAGTGGATGCTCCATATTTTCGAAGATTGATTTTTCGGATGCAGTGGAAGAACACGTACTGAGACGAGCCGAAAATGCAGAAGATCCACTGAAAGTATAATCTCAGCCATGACAAGAGACGAACAGGCCTTGGGTCCGACTGCACGTCAATTATGCTTGAAGAGGTAGATAAATACTCTGAATGGCCTGAAATCTGTACTGTATGAAGACCGTCTACATCTGAAACACTATTACGTCTCAGACAACTATTTAGTTGGTTCGGAACAACTGATATTTAGGTTTAAGATAACTGGACGTGATTTACGTCGTCAGAGTTTGAGCTCTGTAAACAAAATGGAATCAAACATAATAAAACTTTTCTGTTTCAACCTCAGTTAAATCACCTACATACCGCGGGAATTTGTATGAACCTCCTGGACTCCCATAGTGTACAGGCATCAGCTTCTTGATTTCCGAAGGAACCCGGCTTCACCATGAGGAGTCATAACTCTTTAAAATGAAGTCCTTCTAAATCTCACGGCAGAGTTTAAATGTTTTTACTTATTTTTTCTGGTTAATGCTTTTAGGCCAGTTATTTTCCTACGGGATGAGATCGCTAACCCCATACCCAACGCGGATCCTTTGTGCGGGCTTGGGACCAGAAGTAGCCCTAGAGGGGCTAAAGGCGGAGGTATCTCAATTAGGCGGGCATGCAGAAAAATATGTTGATATTTTTAAGTGACTTCCCTTAAAGATGGGAGGAGAAGATAACGTGGAAGAGGCTCTGCAATAATTTCTAGTTTCTCATAGAATTAGACCTAGTTCAAACTGTCAAGACGGAAAACCACCAACCGAAATAATATTGCACCACCACCAGCACCATCAGAAGTTGAAATGGGAGGAAATGATTCGAAATAATTAGCTGGCTTGAGATCATCAGAGGAACGGAAGCAAATGAAACTTCTTTGAAATATACCCAAAGGTGAAGTCACACAATCAAACTTCGTGAGAGAGGTGATGTGTGAGCGAGAATGATAATGATCGGTTGGTTGCCAAGTCAAACTTGTAGATAGTCTGACAGACGTTAGATGAGTTGCATATTAGCCTACCCTTAATGTTGTTGATTGGTTGTTGACTGTTGTTGGTTTGTGTCAGACTATTGTCGATTTTTGGTGTGGACATATATTTACGTTCTAGTCCGGCTAATCACGTGTTCTTGATCTGAGTTGTATTGAAGTCCTGTAGAATAGACACTGGGAGGGAGTCTAGTGCAGATATTCGTCTGAGGCAAATTAACATCTCATTGGTGTAGACAAGGAAACTTCCGACGTCTCAGAAGACATATCAGGCCAGTACAAAATCCGATAACGAACAGAACACACGTGCCATACATATTTCACAGCGTCACCAATTAATAGCGGTAAACAAATCCTTGAAATAAATAGTTCTGTAAATCTTCGACATTTGATGCTGACCTCATTAGTCTCGCTGGACTCACCTAGCTGAAGGCACTCGGTCAAGCATCCACATCAGACCACGAGTGGATACGTCGTGCTACTCATTTCCTATAGCCGATATCCAGCTTAGATCAGACGCTTCTCGAGATATCAATGAACTTTCAAAAATAACCTCAAGGCCCTTCGTTTTCACACTTCCAATTTGATTGAGTTGGCATGCTTCGATGATAAAGGTGTTACGTATAAAAGCGATGTCTAACTCCGAATACATGTGGCATCTCTAAATTCTTGGAACTTGTTCATCGAAGCAGTGGTATCCAGAACTTCAATTGACCATTTCAAGAGAAGACTGGAGACTCACAGAAGCTTCGTAAGGCAGGACTGACATAGGCCGTTAGCCTTCTGTCCCTACCACATAAATCTGAATCGAACTAGTGAATCACCGAGTTTCCCCACCAGTTTTCAGTCTTTAGTAATAAAGATAGTAGGTTGGTGAACCTCTGTTAATCCTGACATATTGCCTTCCAGTGAAGGTCCAGCTTCTCCCTGAAAAATTCACTGATGAGGCTGATACCACTTGTTTGGGTAAGGCGTTCCAATCATTGACTACTCGATGAGAAAACGGGACCCCACTTTAACTTTATTAGATCGCGGTTTATGAACCTTCTTGCTATGACCTCGAAGATTATTAGTGCTAGAGGGAGCAAAAAGGTAAGACATATTAACACCCAAATCATAATTAAAGATACGAAAAGCCAGTATATGGTCACCTCGTGTCGTACGGTACGACAAGGGGAGAAGGTTTAGGTGTTTTAAACGCTCATCATAATGGAGTCTAGAAAGATCCTTCACTAATTTCGGTTACACACACTAGACACGCTCAAGTGAGTTAGTAGCCTTTACCAGACTTGGGTTAGCTGCTTGGATACGGCACTCTAAATGTGGTCTTACGTAGGTGGGATATAAAATTCGAAACGTTTCCTCGTCAAAATATTTGAACGCTCGGCGAAGTGACCATAACGCACGAAAACCTTTGACAGCGGCTGCATTGCAATGCAAGTATTTATGTTCTTGAACGCATGGGAGAGGTTTGCCATCAATAGTATGATGGTAACTATTACCGTGACCGGTGTACATTAGCACACTCTCCCTAGAATTGATTTTTAAGCCGCAAACTCGAGCCCATCTAACTAAATCGTCTAAGTCAGCTTGAAGATCCACATGATCAGCCGCACTTTTTATTGTTCTCCAGATTTTTACATCATCCGCAAACAATAATGTCGACGACCTAAATAACAGCGGTAACTTATTAACGTAGAAAAGGAAGAGCAGAGGGCCTAAGATGGTGCCTTGGGGTACACCACTTTTGACCGGATTCCAATCGGATAGCGTTCCGTTGACCCTCACTCTCTGTCTGCGGTCACATTAGAAGTTTTCTATCTACTCCTGTACAGTACCTATTATTCCGAATCTCGTGAGCTCAAACAACCAAGCATATGCCAAAAAAATATAGTTCAAATATTTATTCACTTCCTTATTTTGTATAAGCGTTATATTCCCTATTATCTTTTATTGAATGTTGAGAGCCTTTGTTTGTCTGAACAGATAAACCCACGCTCCACTTTGACTGCGCGAAGATCAAAATAAAGACCTATTCACTACTTGTCTGGTTTCTTCTATCAATAGCACGAGGGTTACCTGAAGGCACGAAACTGGTGAGCTCGACGTGATATTAATAGAAGAAACCAGACGAGTAGTGAATAGGTCTTTATTTCGATCTTCGCGCAGTCACAGTGAAACGTGGGGTCATTTAATTAGACAAACAAAGCCTCTCAACATTCAATATAAGGTAATAGGAAATATAACGCTTATACAAAATAAGGAAGTGAATAAATATTTGAACTATATTGTTTTGGCATATGCTTGGGTGTTTGAGGTGAACTCTTAACCAACCAAACAAAGCTGTTACAACCTAAGTGTGAAAGCTTGTCAAATGCTTTGCTAAATTATATGAATATCACATCGACAGACAGACGTTTATCAAAGGCTGCTGTTCAATCCTCTCTCGCATTAAGTAAGTTAGTCAAGCATGCAGTTGGATGATCTAGACTTCGCAGACGATCTGGCCCTTCTATCCCAAACGCAACAACAGATGCAGGAGAAGACAAACAGTGTGGCAGCAGCCTCAGCAGCAATAGGTCTCAATATACACAAAGGGAAAAGCAGGATTCTCCGATACAACACAGAATGCACCAATCCAATCACAATTGACGGAGAAGATTTGGAAGATGTAAAAACCTTTACGTATTTGGGCAGCATCATTGATGAACAGGGTGGATCTGATGCAGATGTGAAGGCGCGGATCGGCAAAACAAGAGCAGCATATTTACAACTGAAGAACATCTGGAACTCAAAGCAACTGTCAACCAAAACCATGGTCAGGATTTTCAATACAAATGTCAAGACAGTTCTACTGTATGGGGCAGAAACCTGGAGAACTACAAAAGCCATCATCCAGAAAATACAGGTGTTTATTAACAATTGTCTACGCAAAATACTTCAGATCCATTGGCCGGACACTATTAGCAACAACGTACTGTGGGAGAGAACAAACCAGATCCCAGTGGAGGAAGAAATCAGGAAGAAGCGCTGGAAGTGGATAGGACACACATTGAGGAAAGCACCCAACTGCGTCTCAAGACAAGCCCTCACATGGAATCGTCAAGGCCAAAGGAGGTGAGGAAGACCAAAGAACACATTACGTCGGGAAACGAAGATACACATGAGAAAATTGAAAAAGAATTGGATGGAACTAGAAAAGAAGGCCCAGGAAAGAGTGGGTTGGAGAATGCTGGTCGGCCTCCTGTGCTCCAATGGGAGCAACAGGCGTAAGTAAGTAAGTAAGTAAGTAAGTAAATGATAGTACTTGAAACGTTGTTAGTAGTAGAGATGAATAAAAAAAGAACACAACTAAAAATGAATCTTAAATAAGAGAGATTAGTTCAGCGAAAAGAGTTCTCCCCTTTTCGGCGAATTCATTTTCAAAGCGGTACAATCGCATATATCTATACTTGCTTTCACAGGATGATAATAATACTGATAATAAACTTCAAATCTGCATCAGACCCACCACGTTCATCAATGATGCTGCCCAAATACTTAAAGGTTTTTCCATCTTACAAATCTTCTCCGTCAATTGTGATTGGATTGGTGAATTCTGTGTTGTATCGGAGAATCTTGCTTTTCCCTTTTCTAGTCATAGGCTATTGTAAAGAATTTCGACAATGAATTTTAATATTATGGATTAACTGTAATTGCATAAGGATTGATAACCAGGAAGCATCGAAGAGCTTTATCATCTAAGTATGAAATCTTTCAGCAGTATGTACTGGACAGGGCACTGAACCTACATTTTTTAAGACGAAAGAAAGGCAACTGTATTGCAGACCACTGAATTGACTTTTAATTATTTACATTTTTGAATTCGGTCAATTGGTGACATGACTTGATCAAAAAACAATCCTAATTTAAGTTTTGTTTCCTTCTAAGTAGTCGTTCTGAGTAGTGTACATTAACGGAACTACATAATATTAGATTTACGATTAGTACATATTCTACTTCAATCATTTAGTAATATGCTAGAATAACTACCATTCAATAGTTGTTAAGAAAACTTCCAATTATCTAATCGATTGGATGAAATAAGGGAATTTCTAATCACTCACTCAATAGATTGTTGGAAAACACTATCGAATTTTCTCTGTAATATTTTGTCAAAAGTTATAATTGCACATGATAGACTCAATGAATACGGCCATATCACATGAATAAGTGCACATTTTAGATCAAAACCAAAATGATGGAATGAACATTGTTGGTGATTAAACGCTAGTGGTCTGGAGTTAGCTTAATTATCCGAGGGACATATATAGATATCCCTTTGGATAAATGAGTTATATGAGTTTGTAATAGTTTTCATACAGTTAGCTACGACAGTTTTCTATCCGTTTTTTCTTTGTCTTCTAGTTTCAAGCATCAGGTTGAACTTGAGAATATAATAGAAAACTTGAATATGAACATCAACCGGATTGAACGACCTCCTAGTCTAACACCATACACATATTGGTAGTTTCAAGTTCATTTTGACTTCCCATTATTACTACAGAATATTTTGTAGGTTTTATATAAATTGTTTTCGGACATTATTATTATTATCCTTAACAGAAGTACAAAGATTTCTTTATTGATTTTCATGAAAGAAGATTGTTATGTAATTTAGTATATACATTCTGTACTATTTATGAATTATCATTATCAAGGCAGTTGTGTTCAGATAATAGTTGAATAATCACAAGTAATTAAGTACAGTAACTACATAATTTTCAGAATGGGTTTTGTGGAGAGTTTTAGAAATTTCACAGGTTGAAATCATGAGTCAGTTGAAGCTAGAACACCATTGAAAACCTGGAAGCGCTGGACGGCCGTTTCGTCCTGGTATGGGACTCCTCAGCAGAGCGCATCCACGATCCTGCACCACGCGGGACTCGAACTCAAGACCTAATTTTCATTTATTTCTCGAATATAACAACAAATTTATTAAAGATATCACATAATCAAATTTAGAAACTAAGTTTCGATTATTTTATCATTAGTTTCAACTAAAAAATTATTATCGTTATAAGCTACAGGTGGAATACAGGACTCACGTTTCGTTCTAATTTGGACTCGTTGACTGGATGCATCTATATCTTGGAGTTGATGTTCACTCTATGACTCCAACCCAGTACCGTCCGCTTCAAACGCCATCACGTTTTCCACTTAGTTATTGAGCCCCTAAAACCACCTGCTTGTTCATTTGCATGAAGTTTTAAATTCGCTTGTTGTTGTTTACTTGCACACGTGGATTGCTATCAGGGCTCAGTAAATAAGTGAAGAACGAGATGGCGTTTGAAGAGAACGGTACTGGGTTCGAGTGCCGGAGTGAACGTCAACTCCAGAATGCAGATACATCCAGCTGACGAGCCCGAAATAGGACGAAACGTGTGTCCTCTATTCTACTGCTAGTCACTGTCCATCTTTGCTTATAAAGGTTGTGACTTAAGACTATATCGAGGCAATCCGTACAGGATGCACATGTGCCAATAAGAGACTGATCAATTGCAGTCCTAAATGACAATTGGGAGACTTCAAGTAAAGCAACACCGAGTGAATAATAACCAAAGTTTTAATATCAGCGATGATATAAGAAAAAAACAATCAGTCATAGAGAATATGAATCAAGAATCATGAATTAATTTGTAGGACAAAAGTTATGAAATGATTTTGAAACTTAAGAATCTAAAAGAAAACATGAGTAGATATACGATTCTGAATCATTTTAATCAAAGTATGAGATCTTGATCAAATATTTGGCATCTACTTACATGTTTAAGTCTAATAGTTAGTGACTTCAAGAAATGATGCCATGGTTGGGTTGGGTTTGGTTACCATCAGATTTCTTACAATCTGTTCCTGTGTCGGTTAACATTGCGCATTGAAGTAGAGGGCGGGGGGGTTGGATTCATAATAGTGAACAACCATGAATACATAGAGAATAAATGTTAGAATAAGATACATTGAAACACCTATCGTGATCAAGTTTTTCGAACCCTACAACATTACAAATGAAGAAGTTGTGTTTTTTTTTCAGAACAAAGATTATAATATGTAAATCATAAGCTCAAGTTCAACGAAACCTGAGTAATTCAGATAGAATGTTAATGCAAAGTGTATCATTTAAAGATCATTTACAATGAATTGATCATTTAATCTCAAATCTGATTTACAATAGCACATTAATTGTAAGAAATCTTTGAAGTGTAGAACATACAAATGAATCTAATTTCCATGAAATCATTTCATCAATCAATCAATATTCGAAACAATTCCCAACGTCGCACATGTGAACACATACAATCATATATACGCGGTTGAGGTTGACATTGAGGCCACGGCAATTAACACTCCCTACCATCCATTTCTAAAAAATTGGTGGACTTGTTTTGCAAGTGTGTGCTCAAGTGATAATGAACAAACATTTTGTTACCTTTAATCATTTTGTAATTAGTCGTAAACTGTTCATCTTTGTAATCTGATTCGTTGAAATGGAAATCGCATCTTCAGCTGTGATTGGATGTCAGAATTTTCACTTTTTACATTTGAAATTTAATGATAATGAATCAATCTTTTTGTGTAATCTTAGTCTTGTAAGAAATTAAGAGATTTTAAGAAAAAAACACCAAGTTTGTGCTGATGATGTCGTTCAGAAGAACGATGAAAGATCCATGACCGAACCATCCAGCTCAGAGAACAAAACTCCACCAAAACCAACTTCAGTTCAATCCTACTGTTAGTGAATGTGTATAGTGAGATAAATTTTTGATTTCCAATCAAGTGATTTCATGTCAACCATTAATTAAAGTCGTTAGTTATGTTGCCACAACTACTTAGATGTATCACATTAAAAGAAGGTTGAGTGAAAAAGGGAACTGAAAATCGGTTTGACTATTTGATAATAGTGATTAGTGAATGAGGTCGGTAGTCAAATGTTGAATACCCAATTAATAAACACATTGAACAAGAACAAACATTGATGCAGAATAGTATGAATTCATATTATTTCGAGGTTTCTCGTCAGCTGTTTACAAATCTCGAAATAATATGAATTCATACTATACTGCATCAATGTTTGTTCTTGGTCTATTTAAATTCATAAAGGGAACCAATTGCATGAAATAAACAAATTATACACCGAAGTGTGTACATAAGTTTGTTTTTTTTAGTAACACAAATGGTCTGTTCATCGGAGAAACAAATCAACTGTGGTTCTGCCTGTAATTTCAACGGCGTTGGTGGTAGTCTACCGTGAAGTACTTGATAAACATGGCTATAAAGTGAACTGCATTGTTCCTCAGACATTCGGCTGACTAACGCAATCACTGTATTCTTCATGCTCGGCTGGCTCACTTGCATTGGGAAATAATTCTCAACTGCAATATGAGTCAGATAAGTATCAGAGTGTAACCACCTATCACAAATTGACTGTACGTTCACATCACTAATACTGTGTGTACAGCAAGCCAATATATGTCGACATGGCAAACCGTTTTCAATGGAAAATGAACAGGAGCAGCGCATGGAATCGCGGTGTACATTGTAAGTGCCCGTTACGTCCACAGCTGTGAATAAGTCGACAGACATTACAAACTCCGTTATAGGAGTGCGCAGGTGTCGCTTCAGTACTTGACATGAAGCTCGTGTCAGTCCTTCCTGAAGTCCACGCATTGCTGGCTCTTGACCGATGTTGGCTTTTATCCGGCAATCTGATATGTATTTCTGTAATCTTGCTTCCGTCCAATATCCAGTGCTAAGTAACACACTGAAAATAGATCTCAGCGCCGGTGTTTTTCGACTCAGTTGATGCATCTTCAAAATTCGATGACTTGTCTCAACAAAATTGTAGACCATTTGTGTTTTCTCGGTAATAGGTGGTCTCTGACATATCGAGCAAACGTTCCGTCCGATATTGTTAAAACTACAAAATAATGTTATGCACATTTTGATTTACCTTTCGACCGTTCGACTGAACATCAGCCGAAAAAAGTTGTATAATTTCTGATCGTACCCTCTACATTTACGGTTATTGGGTTAATGTTAGTGAACGGTACACTTACCCTCTTTATCACATTGCGAACAAAGTGTACACGACGCAAAATATGGTGAGCATTGGGATACACCTGCATGACGGCAGCAGCTATTGCAGGTGAATCATCCGTCACAATGATTTATCTAAATGAGTGTTTTTGTAATTTTAAACCGTTATCAGGATGAAACGCGCATGATGATCAAGTAGACTTAATGATTGATATCGTGCATAATGATCAGATGAGTTCTGTGAATGACCAACACAAATTCATGTTTAACTTAATTAGTCTTTCAGTGGAAAAGGTTTATTTATTTTAACAAATTTGAATTATACTACTGAATGATGATTGAGTAGTGATCAATGTTATGCTTGTCTAATTCTTTACTGATCATCGAATCTTATCGATATAACCATTAGTGTAAGTAGTTGAGTTGTTAGTTACTTGGACTTAGTAAATAGAAAACCGTTCTTGACGCAAGTTTCATGCTGACTAGCACTCGTCATGTAAGCCTACTCGTAATCTTTAGTGGTACTGATGCTCTCAATAACATTCAGCTTCATATTTTTAAATTTTATTATTGAGATATTTAGGTCACGAGTGATCTTCTGTGAAACTAAGATATTTGAACTGATTAACGTCCAACATGGTGCCTATCTATTCTTTCAAGTATTGACGACGAACGATAAACATTTAGAGCACTTTGTTGGCATTCATTGATTTACACATCTAACTTCAGTGAACATTTCGTTTCAGGATGAACATTTCAGATTGACATCCATGGGTTCTTAGGTTCTTTACGATGCTCCATCTTGAGACTAGGAAGATAATTCTTTAATAAACATTTCGGTGGGGAACATGTGACCAAAACTGACCTCGTGTTTAGCATGGGACTGCATCTCCTTACGATGCTCCACTGACTTGAGGGTTAGACCTTTAGGTCAAAGGCTCGGGGAGTGGCCCCCTAAGATAACCACCTGCTTCGGTTTGGGCACCCGGGCAGTATCACAGCCCACATACAAATGATGAACTCTTTATGTCTATGGAAATTACTTTTGTCGCTTTGAAAAACAATCAATTGATTCAAATTATGATCACTACAATTATTGTCATTATTAATACTAATATTATTATTACTACTATTATTGTCATTATTGTTATTATCATCATTATTATTATTATTTTCCACATTTTTCACCCTCTTTTAAACTTATACAGCGGCTCGTCTTTGGTGGAAATTCGACTGTATCTAAACGTTCTCGAGTCACTGTCCGGTTAAAAATTGTATGTTACCACCGAATACGAGGACTGAAGCAGTTTTTCTGAAACCACGTGCACCATTCAAACTGGCTGCCTTCAACGTTCGCACATTTATGCAGGTTGGACACCCGATAGGGCTGTCTATGTCTTTGGAAAGTCTTAATATTGATGTTTGTTGTCTATCCGAGACCCGTATTCAAGACTCTAGCGAAGTACTACAAATTTGATCTCCATCTGTCGCTTCGAAAAGCTTGTTTTACGTGCGCTTATCCGGGGACCCTGTGGCATCTTCGTCTGGTCTTGCTGGCGTTGGTGTCGCACTAAGCGCTAGAGCTGAGGCAGCACTAGTCGATTGGATCCCCATTAACAGTCGGTTATGTGCTGTTAGATTAGAAAGTTCCATCAAAGTGAGAAGAAACCGGCGTGAGAAACGATGTCTTTTCGTCATCTCCGCCTATGCCCCGACAGATTGCAGCCCGGATGCAATCAAGGATGAGTTTTACCACCAGTTATCAGTTCTTCTCCAGAAAGTGCGTTCGACAGATATTGTAGTACTAGCCGGAGACTTGAATGCTCAGGTCGGGCGTCTAGGCACAGAAGAGAGTCGTTTAGGTGGCCGATGGGGACTCGTTGGTCGCAGGACAGATAACGGGGACCGTCTACTGCAACTTTGCACAGACCACAACCTGTTTCTGGCTAGCACTAACTTTCGGCACAGTCATCGCCGATGTGCCACCTGGCGTCCTCCCTCTGCATCTCAAGCCTGGACTCAGATTGATCACATCGCGATCAGCTACCGCTGGCGTGGTTGTGTACAAGACTGCCGCTCCTTTTGGAGTACCTATCTGGACTCTGAACATGTCTTGGTCTGCGCCAATCTTGCCTTACTTTTCAGTGGCCAACGAAGTGACCGCCAGCAAAGGATTGATATTAGCAAGCTAGTTGCAACTTCTGTTGCAAGTAAGTATCGAACCGAGCTAGCCTCTAGGCTAGCTACCACTCCACCGAAAAGTATAGATGAGCATTGGTTGCAATTGCATGACGCCATGAAAATGGCGGGAACAGTCAGTTGTGGGTTTGCGAAACGTCCCGCTTTTAAGCACTGGGTTTCTTCTGGTTCCTTACAACTCATTGAAGCCCGTCGGTCTTCTCCGGGTGACCGTGAGTTTGACCATAAACGAAGGATGTTACGTAAAGAAATTGGGCGAAGCTTGCGTAAGGACCGAGAAGCCTGGTGGTCAATGCGTGCTAACGAGCTGGAAGCAGCAGCTGCATCTGGTAATTACCGAAAGCTCTTCCAGCTCATCCGAGCCACTGGCAGCAAGAAGTCTGGTGTGAGTGAAACAATCTGCGAGGATGATGGGATGCCAATCACTAACATCCATCGACGTCTTGGACGATGGGCAGAATTTTTCGAAGGGCAGTTCAACTGGCCTGCTGCTCCGGCAACATCGGTCAAACTGTCCTGCCCTCCATGGCCGGTGACGACTGATCCACCACACGAGGAGGAAGTCCGCAAGGAACTCCAACTCTTGAAGCGTTACAAATCACCTGGCCCAGATGACTTACCTTCGGCTCTTTTTAAAGATGGTGGTGACTTTCTGACTAAGGAATTGACGACGTTGTTTACAAAGGTTTGGGAACTAGAGTGTGTACCAACGTCATGGAATGAGTCGATAGTTGTCCCTATCTTTAAAAAGAGTTCACGTCGTTCCTGTAACAACTATCGGGGGATAAGTTTACTTCCGATTGCGTCCAAGCTATTGGCTTCCGTCATTCTTCGTAGGTTGTTCAAAAACCGAGAAAGATTGACTCGCGAGGAGCAGGCTGGGTTTCGTTCTGGTCGAGGATGTATTGATCATATCTTCACCCTCCGCCAAATGTTAGAACACCGCCATACTTTTCAAAGGCCAACAATCGTAGTGTTTCTTGACATCAGGGCTGCCTTCGATTCGTTGGACAGGACTGTTCTCTGAGATTGTCTATTGAAGAAGGGTGTGTCTGAGAAGTTTATTAACATCCTAAAAGCCCTATATAAAAACACCTCAGGCAGAGTGAGTTCATACAACCACCTCTCTCCATTGTTCCATTCGAGCAGTGGGGTTAGGCAGGGTTGCCCAATCTCACCATTCCTCTTCAACTTTGCCATCGACGACATCCTGGAAACAGCTCTGATGAATGTAAGTAATGGAGGTGTGGATCTGTTGCCTGGAGAAAGACTTCTCGACCTTGAGTATGCGGACGATAATGCCCAAGGCATACAATACGCACTTAATCAGTTGGCAATCAATGTCCGTAGGTATGGAATGTGCTTTGCACCTTCTAAGTGCAAAGTACGTCTACAAGACTGGCAGGATTCTAATCCTGTACTCACCCTGGATGGTGAGCAGATAGAAGTAGTCGAGAAGTTCGTGTATCCGGGTAGCAACATAAGTGCTGGTGGGGGTGTGAGTGATGAGATCAATGCACGAATAGTGAAAGCCAGAGCGGCTTATGCCAATCTGGGCAACCTTTGGCGCCTTCGTGATGTTAGTCTGGCTGTAAAAGGTCGGATCTACAACGTGTCGATGAGAGCAGTTTTGCTCTATGCTTGTGAAACCTGGCCTCTCCGAGTTGAGGACGTTGGACGACTCTCTGTGTGTTTGATCATCGCCGTCTCCGAAGGATTGCTGACATTCAGTGGCAACACCATGTCATTAATTCAGAGGTTCGGCATCGTGTGTTCGGGCACAGAGATGATAATTCATTCGTTGTCACCATCTTGAAACACTGACTTCGGTGGCTTGGACATGTTCTCCGAATGTCGTCCCAGAGAATTCCACGTCGTGCATTATTTGCCGACTCTGTGACTGGTTGGAAGAAGCGGAGAGGTGGTCAGTGTATGACATGGTGTCGTGGTATGAAAGAAAGCTGCAAAGGACTGGCTTGTGTCAGTCGTTCACGACTCCCTGGTTGGGGTCCGAGAGATGGTGCAACACAGTGGCTAGAGACGTTATCAGATATGGCTCAGAATAGAAGCCAGTGGCGATCCTGCTGTAACCTTCTTTTACTTTCTTCATAAAAAGTGGTTGTGTCTCCTTTACCTGAAAGATTTCTTCTGATTGTACCTTTTCGTTCCGTCGTTACTACCGCACTAACTTACTCCAATCTCTTCGTCATTGTGCTCTTTTCGTTTTGCGCTCCTTAGTTTTTATTCTACTTCTCTTCGATTTCTCATTGTTTTGTGTGGCGCATATATATTGGCGCTCTCTTGTACCAATATTCATGTGTTCAAATAAATAATAATAATAATTCACTTACTAGTTTGTATCACAAGCTAATTTCAGTTCAACAACATTGGACTGTTATTTCATCCAAGTATGCAATAAGTCAGAAGTGCGTCATCATGACCTTGGCAATAGTCATCTGTGACAATGAACGACAACTGCGTAATACCGCCATTACACTGAATTTACGAATATGAATCACAAGGTATCAAATCACTGGTCTTAAGATCGACTCTTGTTGAAGTCATGGTTGTTCATTCGTTAAGAGTTCCATATCACCACCAAACATCTGTCTAATACTTCATGATTTTCAATGGTTATTTAACTGAAAGTCAATTCATGATGTGAGCTAAAACTAAACTTCGTTCAAGTGGATAACTTAATTAAGATATTCAACTGTTTCAGAACACAATTCTGTCTTTGAACCATTCATTACTTCCATTTCTTGTTAATATCCACTTGCGAATTCCTTTCTCATTAACAAATCGTCTATCCATTTGCAGTCATTTCTAAAGACTGAATAAACCGTTTTATGAGTAAACTTGTTTCATAAATAACTACCTAACTAAACACATGTAACAATTTGAATTGCTCTCATATACATAAGAATCAACATAGACACTGTTTAATGAGTTTTAGTGCAATTGTCTTATTGGCAAACAATGAAACTATTTCTTCTCTACTTCTGTGATATTGAACAATGATCTCCTCCTTCAAATATTCATTCGTTCCAACTCACAGTGATCTTTTCTTGAAATAAGTGGATTACAGATTGTTCATTTCAATATTCCAGGTTGAATGTACATTATTCAATCAATTGTCTTATTATTATTATTATTCTTGTTCATTTTGTATTGTTCGTTTGAGTCTTCCCATCGATGTTTAAGACTGCAAGTGATCAGTTTCTTATTGAGAAGATTAAGACAAACAATAGAAAAGAGAGTGTAAACTTCACCTGATTGTACAAGCAAGTGACTATCAGATGTTATTAGCTAAGTGGATAATACGATGGAGTTTGATGCAAGTCCCAGAGTGAACACTCAATCTGAGATGCAGGTACATCCAGCTGACGAGTTCCAAAAAGGATAAAACGTGCGTCAAACTGGATCCCACTGCTAGCCACTATCCATCTTTGCCTATAAGGATTGAGACTTTTTAGATAATTCAACAATAATAAAATGATGTTGAGTGACAGATTGTTCGGAACTATGAAATATGGGAATAACGTTAATCAGTGGCTAGTGAAAAGTCTGTTAACATAACCATAGTCCATACATGATGGCTTATCATCCACTTGATGATTCTGATGGATGGATTGAATAAATGAATAAATAGTTGAAACTACATAGAGCATCCAAATTTATGAATGAGTTATTATTATTGTTTATAAAGTGATTGTTTATCAAATCACTTTAATCGTATTCTATGTAAAAGGACAGTAGGTAGTTAATGTCCAGCCCCCCTAGACCAATTATGGAAGCAGCTGCACACTTTCCAACAAGATGATGTATTGCGTTTGATCGATTTTCTTGAATTCGCCTGATAATGCGAAGGCCTTTGAAAAGCTTGCATTTAAGAATAAGATTTGATAAACTGAAAATTCTGTCCGATTTACCTGATTGAATACACACAAAACACCAATGTCTATCATTTCTGTTACTTCCTATACAATCTTCAAAGTAAAATTTACTATTTTCTACTCTCTGTGTAAATTATTTGAGCATTTAGTTAATGAGCATATTTCTGTTGAACTCAAGTGTCTACAGAAACATCATTGATTATAGTTTGTTGTTGTCTACCACTTCATTTCACCTCGTTAATCAAACAATATGGTATTCTCTTTACTGAATACTGTATGGTGGGCGTAATATGAATCTTAATTAGAATAGAATTTATCGCATTCCAATGATGTGCTTATGTGACTGACCTTCACCTACATTACATTCACGGAAGTAAAATGAGTGAATTTCTCATCTCACAAAACATTGATACTTTTCTAAATATAAAATGACGTGAAAACAATTCATTTGACTGTCAATTCATAGAAAGTCTCACTCTAAATATGAACGAACACTATGACCATTGGCCATCTAATTTCTAGTGAGTTGAGTGGTCGTTTACTCATAGAATCATTTGGTTTTCACCTTCTCTAAAATCAAGAGAATGACATATTAAGAGTATTGACTGAAATCAAAGTGGTGAATAACTATTGTATGATGGTAAATAATTTGATCAGTTCAAAAGTTTTAAGTGTGGAGCTATGGAGATTGTCATATTTTTGACTGGGATCAGGAATCGATGAATGTTAGACAACCATTGAGAACCTGGAAGCGTCAATCGGTCGTCTCGTCACAGTACGGAACTCACCAGCAGTGAGATTCGAATCCAGCATCATCGGTCTCACGTGCGAACACTTAACCTGTAGACCATTTAGTCAGCCGGCATCCAATGGTTTTAATGTCTAATTTCAACTAATCCACGGTATTGTGCGACTGTCCACTATTGCCTTCAGTGAGTAAGTGCATTACAACACACATGGATGAAATGCACTGATCACAGTTTCTCACTAGAACTCCATGGAATCCATCTTGAAATCAGTCCCTAGTCATCACATGAAGTGGATTTCAGCGGTTAACATAACAACAATTTCATCATAGAATAGCAATGTTTGGAGAGTATTTCACAGTCAGAGTAAACTTATGCTTGATATTATCTGTCCACTATTCCGTACACAAATATTTTTGCCGCATATGTGTCCGTAACAGTCTGTTATCGATTATTCTGTGTACATTCACAGTATGTATGCATAGTCCATAGTACATATCTCAAGTCTCGACGTAGTGAGATTTTACGATAAAGAAAATCGGATATAAAAAGCGAACAGCAACGAAAAGCACCTAGTAGTGTGCGTAATTGTGTCGGATATTTTGGGGATCGGTAAGCTGTAAGTGAAACTTGTCGCTTCATGTCTTGTCAATAACTATTGACATCAGCCTAATATCCAAGACGCTCAATACCAGATATATGAAATGAACAATTATTTGAATACACTGCAAATGCTTTTTCAAGCAGACGACTTGAGGAAATAGTAAGTCATTGATCATGATATATTTTATGAGAACCGAAAATATATAAATCAATTGAAAAAATGTCAACGCCTTTTACATCACTGAATACATCACAGATCATTTCATGGAATATGGCTGGAGAACAACTTAAACCGAAAAGAGGGAATTAGTATTTGGATCGGCCACAATGAACGGCTACTTACCTACGGCTCGTACTCCTCGAGGAGAGCACAGGTCGCTCACCAGCACACTCCATCTAAACCTGTTCTCGGCAATCCTTTCCACTTCTTACCAGTTGTTATTCATCCTTTTCATATGTGCTTATATTTCACAACGTAATGTGTTCTTTGGAATTCCGATTTTACGTTTCACTTCAGGATTCCAAGTTAAGGCTTGCCTCATGATGCAGTTTGATTATTCACGTGATGTATGTCCTATCCATTTCCATCGCCGTTTCCTAACTTCCTCTTCAGCTGGAGACTGGTTTGCTCTCTACCACAGAAGAATGTTGCTGATGGTATCCAGCCAATGGATGTTGAGTATCCTGCGTAGACAACTATTTATAATTACTTCCACCTTCTTGATGAAAGTTGTAGTAGTTCTCGAAGTTTCAGCTGCGTACAGTAGAACTGCCTTGACGTTCGTATTGAAGATTGTGAATTTGATATGAACTGATGGACAGTTGTTTTGAGCTCCATATGTTGTTCAATTGTATAAATGCGGTCCTTGCTCTGCCAATCCTCGCCTTCACGTCTGCATCTGAACCTCCTTGTTCATCGATGATGCTTCTCAGGTACATGAAAGATTCCACATCTTAGAGAGATTCTTCACGAAGTATGATTGAGTGGTTGTCCTCGGTGTTGCATTTGACGATGTTGGATTTTTCCTTGTGTATACTGAGATCTACTGATACAGAGACTGCTGCTACACTGGATGTCTTTATCTGCATTTGTTCGTGTGTATGCGATAGGAGGACTAGGTGATCTGCGAAGTTCAAATCGTCTAATTTATTCTGAGCTGTTCATTCCATGCCATGTTTTCACTCATATGTCGAGGTCTCCATAATCCAGTCGACCACCAGAAGAATGAGGAAGGGAGAGAGTGAACAGCCTTGTCTGACTCCGGTCCTTACTTGGAATGCATCTGTCAGCTGTCCTCCATGCACCAATTTGCACTGTAGTCCGTCTGGTGAGATCCGGATAATATTGATAATCTTCTCAGGAACTCCGTAGTGTCGAAGAAGTTTCCATAAAGTCCTCTTATCCACACTATCAAATGCCTTTTCATAATCAATAAAGTTGATATACAGTGACGAGTCCCACTCAACTGACTGTTCGACGATGACCCGTAGTGTCTCAATTTGGTCTGTGCACGATCGATCCCTACGGAATCCAGGCTGTTGATCTCGAAGTTGGGCGTCTACTGAGTCTTTCATCCGGTTCAGCAACATTCTGTTAAAGACTTTCCCTGGTACTGACAGTAGTGTGATGCATAAGTCTAATATACCGACATAATGTATCCAATTTTGTCACAATTTAAGCATTCAGGATCATGAAGAAGATATCAGTTCCGAGAATGCAGTTTGCGACAGGACAAACATTTATTAATCCGTGTTCACCTAATTATGGTGTATCGGAGCTGTGTGTAGAAGTGAGTGGTTATCCGTGCTGAGTAGCTTAGGGGATGACGCGACGATTTTCGAAGTAAACAATACTGAGTCCGAGTACCACAGTGACACACCAACTCTGTGATACAGGTGTAGCCAGCTGACGAGTCCCAAATGGGATGAAGAGACACGCGTCCTGGATTCCACTGATGGCCGCCATCCAACTCCGCTTATGTTATTTGCGAACTAATAGCAATAACGAGGTTACTCGCACGCGATGCACATATAAAATGAAAAGACTGATCATTTTTCAGTCACTAACATTATTGAGAACATTATAACAACCAATGCAATCTTTGTAGAATGTTGTCGCATAATTCCATGATATTTGAATAGATTATTAACACTACAGTGTGCCGCTTTTAAACTATATCACCTTATTTAGCGATACTACGACAGGACTGTTACTAATTTATTGAACCTATATCTTTCCTCATTATTACTTGAGTATCAGCTGAATCCTCTAGAATTTTTTCATAATCAGCATTCATAACACCTAATTAACAATAGTCTGTCATCAAGCTTTTACTAAACAGTGAATAATCGAATAACGGAGGAATGAGGTGCCTCGTTAAATGTTGATGCGGTATTCTGACATTTCAGTTTCAAACAACGAACATCGACAATTTCAAATGATATTTTTCAGTGGTGAGACTTCATCAAACTGGACATTCACAACGGATTCATTGTTGATTACAATTGTCACATAATCACGTATACACGATACTGTTAATTCACAAATGGAATGCTGTAAACTCTTGTAAAACTAATCAGTTTTTACTGAATGAAAACAATCACATAAATACAGAAAACCATATTTTATATTCTACAAACAATCATGAATGTTGTGTGTATTTCCATGAAACAATCAGCAATTTATTGAAATGATTAACATAATCGAAAGTGTTTTCAATAGAATGAAAAAGGAAAATAACAGAGTCAGCTTGATGAAAACAACAAATAAGAAGGCGTTTGTGCGAATCATGGCATACTTCTCTTCTTTCTGTAAAACCATAACCCTATGACACATCCACTGCATACGACAATGAATGTGACAACAACCGGTACGATAATATACGAGTAATTGCGAGACTTCTCTTGCTCTTCATCCTCTGTCGTGTCTGTAGTCACATTCTGAAAAAGCAAAACAGTACAATAATGACTCAATATCGAATATGTACCAAATGAGTTTCAGTGTTTTCAGTAGTTTGCCTCAATTCATTTCTTAAGTCAGCTTCACTTATTGTTGGAGTTGTTTCTTCTTTTTCTTCGATAAGTGCTGGTTCTCCAGAAACGTCGATAATTGAGCTCTTCAGAAGAATGAAACAGTGGCAATATAACCAAATATTAAATATTTCATCATTCAATATACAGTATTTTCAGTATTGTTGACACAAGTGAATTCAACTAATAGTTACATAATTTACTTCTGTACTGTGTGATCAATGAGTATTGATTTAAGATATCTGCTACCGATTTGACAGTCAATGTGATAAGTACACATTATCCTACAATCAACAAACGACTAATATTTGTGTGATGAAATTTGTTTCCTGGATGTCATATTTTATCACAATCTAAATATTAATCAACAAACGTATAACTGTCTGTTTTATTGATGCAGTTCATACAGGATACACATTTCTCAACAAGGAATCAGAAATACTTATTCTGAACTTGAACTATGAGAGTTTTGAGAACTTGCACTAATCACTCAATCGCGCTACACGATTTTCAACAGATTACGCTTTATCATTTAAACTGTTTTCATCGGTATGTTTCAACGGTTTCCGTAAATTTATGGTTTCATATTGGACATCGGAAATCTGTTCACATTCTACGAGCTGAGAAATTGATGTTTCCAGACATTAGTGTTAAACAATGCAGTGAAATGTTCTTCCGAGTAAATAGATTTACAAATATGCTGATACTGAATACAACCTGTGAAGCCTACCGATTACTTACTTTATTCTGGCAACCATTGACTTTGAAGTTGTGAGTGCCGTTATCATTACTGGTAATGCACATATTGCCTTGTTCACACCACATACACGGTGTGTTCAAGATTTTTGCGTCTTGACATGCTTTAATCGACTTGTGGTTCGGACAATCTTTGGTGAAAACAATAAGGTGATCGCATTACAAGTTATCGAAGAAAACATTGGTGAATTAAAAAAAACATGTAACTATAACTCAATGATATTATGGTAATTTCGCAGTTGAGTGACTATTTCATTCACTGTGAGTTTGTCATCATATTGCGCAATGCAAAATTCAGTGCACTTTCAATGTCATTCACATTTCACGACATGATGTTGATGTTGAACAAAACTACGTTCAATAATGAACGATGAGTTTTGACGAGCAAATTTCGTGGATTTCATTGACTGTGAACTTTCAGGAATGTACATACTGTGATGTCAAGCGTTCAGCAAAGCGTATAGCACTTGATGTTTGTGGAATTTCATTCCATGATGTCAGTTTAATGACTGAAAGATGGGTTGTATACCACGCCTTAATATGAAAAGTGGTCAATAAAGTTGAAAACTCACTCAAACAGACTACTTGGAAATCGGTGCAAGAAAGTCAGTTGTTGAAAGACAGAAAATACATTTTCACTAATGTGAATTCAATCGAACAAAAAAGAGGAAAGTAACATTGTTTATCAGTTCATCGTTGACGTTTTTCTTGAACAGACTTCAGTCAATCTACTGTGGTGGAAAGTTTCAAACTATATGGCCATACTATATATCCTGTGTGCTTTCAGATCGCACATCAGTCTAGTTAATTCATGAAAAGTCATCCATAATAGATAATACTTTATTCAACGAATATTGACGTCGATCTGAACAATAGATTATGGAATGATTCTCTCAGTTGTCGAAATGTTATTTCAACAGTCTAACATGATGAACTGGACAATGTTCGTGGTTATTCACTGTAAGTACTCATGAAAAAGAAAATGTATTCATTCCATGAAAATCGTTAGTATATTTGATACTGTATTAATATCTCCTGACAGTGATAAATTAAAATCTGACAAGTAACTTGTATACACCTTCAATTTACCGGTCGAGTAGGATAAAGTAAAGATTTTGGAAATTATGCTATTGCATTCAACATATTTAAAATTCCATAGCGTTTCCGCGATTCCGACACCTCGTGGAAATTCACTATCATTTGATCCAAATGAAAAAATAAATGACACTGTCAAGTCAATGCAAAATTAACTGAGTGACTTATATCATCAGATCTATCGTTTTGTGGCATTTTGTCTAAGTAAATTTCATCAAAGTGATGACATTTGTCGTGGTTCAAAATGTGTCTCCAATCATTTTAAATATTCAACAGTGAATAGACGTTTGATGTGACTAGAGTTGAGATTGATGGTTAAATATCATTTAATAAATGATCAAAATTATACATGAACTCTTCAATTTTATGAAATAGAAATTGTGCAACCAAGTGTGAGAATAGTCAACTCTGATAAAATAAGGTTGAACATACCCCCGGCAACTTCATACTCGACCAAAGTTTTAGTTTTGATCCACTTTCGAGGAACATCAATAACAGCGGATATCGGTGCTTGTTCAAATAAGATTTACAGAAAAAGACACTTAAAATATTGATTTCCATTTTAAGTATAACAACGTGCTTGCACGTATAAGGAGCAATCAAAATAAAAAACAGTTTAATATCTTATCATGAATACAATGATGGTCAAACAGCATCCTCACGAAATATGCTTTAAATGAATTTTGGTTTCGAAAGTGATCATCGTCTAACCAGTAAATGAAAAATGATGTCGTTAAGTTTCTGATTTGTGTTATACGCGTGTCAGTGCAACATCTTTAAAAATATGTTTAACTCGTTAGAAATAATTTCACAAATTATCAACATTGAGGTTTACTGTGAAACGACTCATCAACACATTGCAACAGATCATCAGGTAACTCTTGACCAAATGTTTAATGCACTTTCTCATAGTCAATCAATAAAGACTGCATCCAACCTAATCACTTACACTAAACGCTTGCCTTGGAACTCAGCTTCATCTTTCAACCACCATTTAAGAGTAGCGTGAAGTTTCAGCATTGTGTAGAACAACTATGAGTCCTGTTTGACAAAATATGCTTCCTTTTGTATTGAGTAGTAGAAGAATAGGGACTACAGGTTTGACGAATTGAACAGTGAATGAGTAAGTGAATAAAATAATGGCTGTATCATCTACCTAATTTCGTCGTTCATATATCCCTATCTGGATCAGTCAATCGGTAAACACATGCGAAATATTCCTCCAAATATCCAATGACTCTTTATCTCATGTGACATGACATGTGTTGAAATACAGAAAATAAGTTACAAAAAGAATGTAACATTAGTCTAACAGATGGTTGTTCATGTATTTCAGTGTAAATCAGAATATAAATGACATTTGTTACCTCCTACTTGACACAGGAAGTGACGGTTAACGACCGATTCCAATTCATTTTCCCTGATTTCCTCAGAAACCTGAAAAGATGTAATGAATGTCTGAGTCAAGATCTGTCAACACACTAACACCTATCACAAAATCAACCAACCATTGAAGTAATGTGTCGTCATTCACATAATCTTATACAAAGACAAATTATCATACTCACAGTAAGCATGCTGATCGTCTCAGTTTCCTTA
Source organism: Schistosoma haematobium (assembly GCF_000699445.3). Lineage (NCBI taxonomy): Eukaryota > Metazoa > Platyhelminthes > Trematoda > Strigeidida > Schistosomatidae > Schistosoma > Schistosoma haematobium. The sequence goes on along the minus strand of NC_067196.1, from coordinate 92,439,538 downwards.
AAACTATGTTCCATCTAGTCTAAAAACATATTCTGACTCACCTCATTTGTCAACTTCAGAGAAGTTAGATAAACGATCTATCTATCTATCATGGACTGAGGTGGTATAATGTGAAATGAATATCCACGTCGGTTGATAGAAATGTGCTTGTGAATGACTGAAATGTTGCTGCACGTGAATGTGTAGTCATGTGGTGTGCTTGTGTTGATGTGCTCACTTCCATCCATTAGTGCTTGTTTCCAAAGAGAATGCTTTCCATAATGTGTTCTGATTACCTCGAAACAATAAAGACTGATTCAGTTTAACACACATGACACCTTTCATCTTAAAAGCCCATCCTGGCTGCCTGTATTCCGAATGGGTGAATTAATAAATTCTGGCATTAGAACAGTTACACACATTCAAGAGTGGACTATTCAAACATCTGATCTTCAGAAGACGTAACGAAGCTTGACAATATTTAATTGTTCCTTTGTAGCGTGGTGTGAGCTACTTATATCCATATAAGAATTATATGACTTTAGGCAGGAACAGAATGTCTGGCACCAGAGAGACAAGGAGATCGAGCAGTAAAGATTGAAAACAGAATGCAATTTGTATGAAAATGCAAGAACAATGCAGTCTGAGTTATTTTAAGACAATTGGTGGACATTTTGCAAATTAAGCATTTACTATATGATTGTTAGATTTTATTAACAAGTTCTGTAATTTCCTATCAAATATATTCGATTGCTCTCACTCATGTTCTTGTTCATAAAAGTTGTACCCTGACGTACACTGTTTGTACTTAGTCGGCGCGAAGACACCAGAATATCTTCAGGTGACTCCTTACCATTCACTCTTTTATAAAAGTGCTAGAATAAAGTGTGTCACAAAAGGATTGTTAATGGCATCATATAGTCTGTATGCACATGAACAAATGTTGATCTCTTTCTGTCGTCTTCAATGTACATCAATGCATTCGACTGTATTGAATTGCATTAAATAGTGGAACAATCTGAAGGATTTGAAACAAAACCACTGTGACATTTAATTGTGCGACTTACGTTCTCATAATAAACAGATATCTTCCCGCTCGGATGTATGAGATTTAACACCTTCAATTCAACATCTGCAACAAGAAGACCGTCGTTATTTAAAATTTCAGGAATTTATGATGAACATGTTATTGTCAGATGTGACATTGTATGTGTCTACCCACACAGTGATCAGATTTAGGCAGATATTTACCGCGTTATCCCAAATGATTTCTTTAGTTGAATTCGAAGTAAATATAGTCTGCTGAACGTCATGCAATTATACCTTTAGCTCTCCTACAATTACTTACGTTCCCAAGACCGGATAAAGAAGGAGGGTTGAGCAAATTTAGTCACGAACATGAAAACGCTTCACACACTAATGCTGTTCAAAGTAGCACGAAATGCACTTGTAGGATGGGAATCTCACGGACTCAGGATCACCAAAGCATCGTTCAACACAAATAAGAACGGGATCACGATGAATGCTTTTCAATCATATGCACCCACCGATGATAGCAACGACGACGATAAAGATCAGTTCTACGATAAGCTGCAATCAATCATAGCGAAGTGCTAAAGACGAAACCTCATCATCCTAATGGGAGATCTAAACGCGGTAGTCGGAATACACAACACCCCATATGAAGATATCGTGAGACGACATGGATTGACTGGGAGAGAGAAACGAAACTGGAGAAAGATTTGCAAATCTATATGCATTCAACAAATTGGTCATAGTTGGCACAATATTTCCACAAAGCTACATGGATCTCACCGCATCACACCACAGAGAACCAGATAGATCATATTCACCTCAACAAAAAATCCTAAGGACAATGGAAGATGTGAGAAGCATGAGGGGAGCTGACAGAACTTCAGATCACCAGACTACCTCGTTGTGGCAAATTTAAAACTGGAGCTGGAAAGTTATCAAAGAAGCACTAGCGTCAACGTGTTATGAGGTGTCAGGAGGCGGCAGCAAGCATCTCTATAGAAACACTAGACAATTTTGAAGGAAGGAAGAACAAGAACACAGCAACTAATAACAGCCGAACACGAGCAGAGATAGTCAAGACACAAGTTGAGTACACAGAAGCAAACAAGCAAGTGAAGAAGAGCATTAAAGCCGACAAGTAGAAATACTAGGAAGAACTAGCAACGACAGGGGAGAGAGCTGCAAGAGAAGGAAATATGAAACAACTATTCGATACAACGAAGAAACTAGCAGGGAAATATACTAAACCAAAGAGACCGGACAAGGAAGAAAAGACAATCATCAAGATTCAGGAATCGAGGAGTAGATAGATAGAGTACATTGAGGAACTGTTGAATAGACCAGCTATATTGAATCCACCTACCTATAAATGTCACCCCACCAACGACCGAAGAAATCAGAATGACTATCAGACAAATCAAGAGCGGGAAAGCAGCAGGACCTGACAATATACCAGCTGAACAATTGAAGTCATATATTGAAGTAACTGCGAATATGCTCCAACATCTATTGAAGAAGAACTGGGTGGACGACGAAATACCGACGGACTGAAAAGAAAGGTAACTCATCAAGATACGAAAGAAAGGAGATGTGAGCAAATGTGAGGACTACATATGCATCACACTACTGTCAGTACCAGGGAAAGTCTCTAACAGAGTGTTGCTGAACCGGATGAAAGACGCAGTAGACACCCGACTTCGAGATCAACAGCCTGGATTCCGTAAGGATCGATCGTGCACAGACCAAATTGAGACACTACGGATCATCGTCGAACAATTATTTGAGTGAAACTCGACACTGTACATCAACTTCATTGATTATGAAAAGGCATTTGACAGAGAAGACAGGAGGACGTTCTTCGACAATCCTCAGTTCCTGAGAAGATTATCAATATTATTTGGAACTCATCAGACGGACTACAGTGCAAATTGGTGCATGGAGGACAGCTGACAGATGAATTCCAAGTAAGGACCGGAGTCAAACAAGACTGTATACTATCACCCTTCCTCATTCTTCTGGTGGTCGACTGGATTATGGAGACCTCGACATATGAGTGAAAACATGGCATGGAATGAACAGCTCAGAATAAATTAGACGATTTGGACTTCGCAGATCACCTAGAATTCCTGTCGCATACACACGAACAGATTCAGATGAAGACAGCCAGTGTAGCAGCAGTCTCTGTATCAGTTGATCTCAGTATACACAAGGAAAAATCCAACATCGTCAAATGCAACACCGAGGACAACCACTCAATCATACTTCGCGAAGAATCTCTCTAAGATGTGGAATCTTTCATGTACCTGAGAAGCATCATCGATGAACAAGGAGGTTCAGATGCAGACGTGAATGCGAGGATTGGCAGAGCAAGGACCGCATTTATACAATTGAACAACATATGGAGCTCAAAACAACTGTCCATCAGTTCATATCAAATTCACAATCTTCAATACGAACGTCAAGGCAGTTCTACTGTACGCAGCTGAAACTTCAAGAACTACCACAACTGCCATCAAAAGGTTCAAGTATTTATAAATAGCTGTCTACGCAGGATACTTAACATCCATTGGCTGGATACCATCAGCAACAGCCTTCTGTGGCAGAGAACAAACCAGCATCCATCTGTAGAGGAAGTTAGGATAAGACATACATTACGCAAATCATCAAACTGCATCACGAGGCAAGCCCTAACGGAAGAGCGGAAGTCCAAAGAACACATTACGTTGTGAAATATAAGCACATGTGAAAAGGATGAATAACAAATGGAAAGATGTGGAAAGGATTGCTGAGGACAGGTTTAGATGGAGTGTGCTGTTGAGCGACGTGTGCTTTCCACGAGGAGTAACAGGTTTAGATAATTAAGTAAGTAAGAGGATCATGTAAATGAAACATGAATGCATCTTTCAAGATGAATGTCAAATGGTTATTTGTCTAGGGTATGCTACACGCTTATTTTCATATTGAAACAATAAATCTTCAAGCTTCTAATCAGATCTGATACTTGTGGATATATATTCGCATTGACGCAATATTATCTATAATTACTCATGAAACAATCGACTTTAAGTACACATGACGTGAGCCGTTGACTGTTTGTTCACAAAGAGAACTTGGCAATTTGATTGTTTGTGTAACACATTGGTAAATCAGTCGATCAGATGACTCTGATCACAATATTTGTTAAAGATGAGAATTGAATAGCCTTATATATATCGTCTTAACAATCTTATAATTTGAAAAAATAATATACTATATCAATATATAAGAATGACTGTGTAATGAGAAAATGTTTAAATGAATGAGATGTTCACAGAAATGGCTTTGTAATGCACACAGATGTACCTATTTTTATATACAGACTTCTCATCATGTTTCCTTAAAGCATGTCAACGAAGATGAATCTCTGTATTCGTCTGTCCACAAGTGGAATGAGACTGTGAGTTGATTTATCCACAATAATCCATCTATTACTCGTCAAATCTAGTATGTTCGTGCTGATTTCAACTGTTCTTCAGGTCTCAATCAATGTGTTCAAACAATCCGTGGATTCCATATAGAGTTTCCGTCTAATTTTTCAGAATTTTCACGCTTTATTACATCAGTCAATTTTTGAAAAGAATTCAGTTACTCTTGCCGAATGGAAAAAGTGAGAGTAATTACAAGGAATGATGGTGTAAGTGTTAATATGTCACATGTGTTCAAACAATCATTTAATGGATACATACTTTTACCATCAATGTTTCGGTGAAAAATCATTCGGACAGCTACAAATTCCTCTGAAATAATGAAAGGAGAAATAAGTTGTGTTTATACATCTGCATTCTGAATATCCGCCTCATTCAATAAACATACATTTCAACACAGAATGAGTTTGGACACCAGCTATCATCTTCTTTTCAACATTTAAATAAACCAGTTCAAGTAAATGAGAGTTTGAAGGATCCTTATCATTATTATTATTATTTCAACGACGAGATGAACATTTCAATGTCGACAACTGAGAAAAATATTTTACTTCTAGAACGTCGGTTCTAACACATTTTGCTTAACTAAGATACCGTTGATATCATACCGACAATGCACATACGAAATTATTTTCCGGTGCATCCAGGTTTGCGATGATGTTCAAGTTTTGATTTTTTCTTGAATTTAACTTATAAATTACTTCAATCTCCATAAACCCACATTGTAGTACGTTGATCTTCAATCGGTGTTTTACATTCTTAGTATATTTTGTAGAGAATAACATAATAAAATGGAGAAAGTGATGATTATTATTCATCCTTATATTCTTCTCTTACCACTTGGTTACTACGTAAACTCATCTGATAATTACAGTCTCGAATCACTTCATGACACAATCTGTTCCATCCTTCTATAGATAAGTATTTCTCATATAACGAATGTATAGCTTAAATAAGTGATTTCGTCGAAAGGTAAATTTCCGTCGCTCAATTCTCCTTATTATGTTTACTCAATGGCATAACAGGCTATTTGAATTACTTCAAGAATATTTCTTATTATTAACTTATAATACTGCCGAACACTTTCTTTTAGACTCTTAATTGAATGAGGCGATCGAAGAATTGTGAAATCAGTCCTTATTCTGTCCAACAAGTATAAAAAGTATTTCTATTTTTAGAAAAGATGGATAGTGGTTATGATTGGAATTCAGTTTGACGTTTGATTCGTCCTATTTGAGATTCGTCATCTGAATGTATTTGTATTTCTGAATTGATGTTCACTCTGTGACTCGAACGCCATCAACGCAGTACACACAGTATTCACACATGCTAATAAGAGGCTGACCAATTTCAGTCCTAAACATCAACCACAAGATTCAAATAAACAATACCAAGTGAATTTTTAACTTCACCTCACTGCACAAGCGAGTGGATATCTGGACTCAGTAGCCAAGTAGTGTTTGAAGACAACGATACTGGGCTCGAGTCCTGGAGTGGACAGCGATGTGCTGTAAATATGTGCTCAATAAATTTATCATCAGTACTTAACCAGCTAGAAAACAGTCTGTGTAAATGGACAGTTTTTTTGTTATGAAAATGATAACAAAAACACGTTCAATCTATGATAACACAAACCAACTTTTAGTAATTACTTTGAATGTTCTAAGTTGCATACAAATGTATTCCTAATGACTCTTATCAAGAGTTTTGAGATTTCTCTTTAAGAAAGAAAGAAAAACTAAGAAGTTAAAAGTTCATTTCTGATCTTGATTACCTCGTTCATACATAATTTATATTAATCGACTGTTTTCATGTTTTATTTCAACTTGTTTCATTCTAACTTCTTGTTCTTCTTACTTTCATCAACTTGTTCTTATTAAATGGTGGTTAGATGTAGTCGACAGGAAACCCTGGACCAGTGTTTCGTGCTACTTGGCATTCGTCAGCAAGGTGTACCTGTAAACTTGAGGGAACTGGTGGCCACATTGCAACATGGTCGATAGCACTCGATCTGCACCAATAATAAGGACTTGACACACATGACATTGATCACCATCCAGTGATCAATCAATTGTGATAATGAATTAATTATTGATGAATGAATAACAGTCTACACTTTCGAAAACGAATGGTAATTTCAGTGCAAGAAACCAAGACTATTTATGTTTTGATTATATTTGCAAAGAGTAATCCTTCGTATTGTGAAGGTGAATTCTGCACTTCAAAATGCTGTCGACAATCATAAACATTTTCCATTCTCGTGTATTACAATATGTAGTTGAATGAACGGCTCATCAGCATTCCAATTATATTCAGTGGTACATGAAATTGTACCACTAATATGTGGTCTGTTACCACATGACTATTGGTTCTTCTTATTAGTACTATCATCAGTGTAAGCAGTAGAAGGCTTATGTAATCATATAACTTATTCACTAAGGCTTGATAAGAATTCACCTGAGTGTTAGATCAGTCATTGATATCCATGGAAATCCTGTTGATTGGAATAGTGAACTAATCTCATAGAATCATTATCAAATTCTCTTCATAGGATAAGTCCACATTAATGTCCACTGAAACTTGATGATTAGGTTTAATAAACATTTCAAGTTTATGAATTATTTTATTCAGCATTCATTGAAATCCATTGAGTATGAAGGGAGTTCATGTTCAGTAATAAAAACTATATATCGATTACATGATTCCATTCACTAAGTTAACATATAATGCATATCAGTGAATGCAAAAATATATTAGTGTACCGGAGAATACACAAGGGTCAGTAATGACAGAGCTGAACGTATTATTCACTTTTTCACTCATCATCAGAGTACAACAGCGAATTTCTCGAATCTAATTATTTTCTGCACAGCATACATTCAATGTGCTTCACTTAATTCGAGAACTGCCATGTTGTATCTTCTCATTAAAGCAACATTTGAGACATATACCTCGTGACTTCCAAACAATTTCGACATTCACGAAGTGGATACATAATACTCCAAATGATGATCTTGCATATTTCACTATGCTGAATTCGTATGATGTAAATGATATTTCCTGGTCAGCAATTTTAAGACCAAGTATAAAAGAGCAATTAGTTTATACAAACACCACTGACTTTCAAATAGTTTGCAAGTAAGAATAAGATTTGATAAACTGAGAATTCTGTCCGATTTACCTGATTGAATACACACAAAACACCAACGTCTATCATTTCTGTTATTTTCTATACAATCTTCAAAGTAAAATTTACTATTTTCTATTCTCTGTGTAAATTATTTGAGCATTTAGTTAATGAGCATATTTCTGTTGAACTCAAGTGTCTACAGAAACATAATTGATTATAGTTTGTTGTTGTCTACCACTTCATTTCACCTCGTTATTCAAACAATATGGTATTCTCTTTACTGTATGCTGTATGGTGGGCGTAATAGGAATCTTAATTAGAATAGAACTTATCGCATTCCAATGATGTGCTTATGTGACTGACCTTCACCTACATTACATTCACGGAAGTAAAATGAGTGAATTTCTCATCTCACAAAACATTGATACTTTTCTAAATATAAAATGACGTGAAAACAATTCATTTGACTGTCGATGCATAGAAAGTCTCACTCTAACTATGAACGAACACTATGACCATTCGCCATCTAATTTCGAGTGAGTTGAGTGGTCGTTTACTCATAGAATCATTTGGTTTTCACCTTCTCTAAAATCAAGAGAATGACATATTAAGAGTATTGACTGAAATCAAAGTGGTGAATAACTATTGTATGATGGTAAATAATTTGATCAGTTCAAAAGTTTTAAGTGTGGAGCTATGGAGATTGTCACATTTTTGATTGAGATCAGGAATCGATGAATGTTAGACAACCATTGAGAACCTGGAAGCGTCAATCGGTCGTCTCGTCACAGTACGGAACTCACCAGCAGTGAGATTCGAATCCAGCATCATCGGTCTCACGTGCGAACACTTAACCTGTAGACCATTTAGTCAGCCGGCATCCAATGGTTTTAATATCTAATTTCAACTAATCCACGGTATTGTGCGACTGTCCACTATTGCCTTCAGTGAGTAAGTGCATTACAACACACATGGATGAAATGCACTGATCACAGCTTCTCACTAGAACTCCATGGAATCCATCTTGAAATCAGTCCCTAGTCATCACATGAAGTGGATTTCAGCGGTTAACATAACAACAATTTCATCATAGAATAGCAATGTTTGGAGAGTATTTCACAGTCAGAGTAAACTTATGCTTGATATTATCTGTCCACTATTCCGTACACAAATATTTTTGCCGCATATGTGTCCGTAACAGTCTGTTATCGATTATTCTGTGTACATTCACAGTATGTATGCATAGTCCATAGTACATATCTCAAGTCTCGACGTAGTGAGATTTTACGATAAAGAAAATCGGATATAAAAAGCGAACAGCAACGAAAAGCACCTAGTAGTGTGCGTAATTGTGTCGGATATTTTGGGGATCGGTAAGCTGTAAGTGAAACTTGTCGCTTCATGTCTTGTCAATAACTATTGACATCAGCCTAATATCCAAGACGCTCAATACCAGATATATGAAATGAACAATTATTTGAATACACTGCAAATGCTTTTTCAAGCAGACGACTTGAGGAAATAGTAAGTCATTGATCATGATATATTTTATGAGAACCGAAAATATATAAATCAATTGAAAAAATGTCAACGCCTTTTACATCACTGAATACATCACAGATCACTTCATGGAATATGGCTGGAGAACAACTTAAACCGAAAAGAGGGAATTAGTATTTGGATCGGCCACAATGAACGGCTACTTACCTACGGCTCGTACTCCTCGAGGAGAGCACAGGTCGCTCACCAGCACACTCCATCTAAACCTGTTCTCGGCAATCCTTTCCACTTCTTACCAGTTGTTATTCATCCTTTTCATATGTGCTTATATTTCACAACGTAATGTGTTCTTTGGAATTCCGATTTTACGTTTCCCTTCAGGATTCCAAGTTAAGGCTTGCCTCATGATGCAGTTTGATTATTCACGTGATGTATGTCCTATCCATTTCCATCGCCGTTTCCTAACTTCCTCTTCAGCTGGAGACTGGTTTGCTCTCTACCACAGAAGAATGTTGCTGATGGTATCCAGCCAATGGATGTTGAGTATCCTGCGTAGACAACTATTTATAATTACTTCCACCTTCTTGATGAAAGTTGTAGTAGTTCTCGAAGTTTCAGCTGCGTACAGTAGAACTGCCTTGACGTTCGTATTGAAGATTGTGAATTTGATATGAACTGATGGACAGTTGTTTTGAGCTCCATATGTTGTTCAATTGTATAAATGCGGTCCTTGCTCTGCCAATCCTCGCATTCACGTCTGCATCTGAACCTCCTTGTTCATCGATGATGCTTCTCAGGTACATGAAAGATTCCACATCTTAGAGAGATTCTTCACGAAGTATGATTGAGTGGTTGTCCTCGGTGTTGCATTTGACGATGTTGGATTTTTCCTTGTGTATACTGAGATCTACTGATACAGAGACTGCTGCTACACTGGATGTCTTTATCTGCATTTGTTCGTGTGTATGCGATAGGAGGACTAGGTGATCTGCGAAGTCCAAATCGTCTAATTTATTCTGAGCTGTTCATTCCATGCCATGTTTTCACTCATATGTCGAGGTCTCCATAATCCAGTCGACCACCAGAAGAATGAGGAAGGGAGAGAGTGAACAGCCTTGTCTGACTCCGGTCCTTACTTGGAATTCATCTGTCAGCTGTCCTCCATGCACCAATTTGCACTGTAGTCCGTCTGGTGAGATCCGGATAATATTGATAATCTTCTCAGGAACTCCGTAGTGTCGAAGAAGTTTCCATAAAGTCCTCTTATCCACACTATCAAATGCCTTTTCATAATCAATAAAGTTGATATACAGTGACGAGTCCCACTCAACTGACTGTTCGACGATGACCCGTAGTATCTCAATTTGGTCTGTGCACGATCGATCCTTACGGAATCCAGGCTGTTGATCTCGAAGTTGGGCGTCTACTGAGTCTTTCATCCGGTTCAGCAACATTCTGTTAAAGACTTTCCCTGGTACTGACAGTAGTGTGATGCATATGTAGTCCTCACATTTGAACACATCTCCTTTCTTTGGAATCTTGATGGGTGTCCTACTTTTCAGTCCATCGACGTTTGTTCCTCCTCCCAAATCTTTTTGAATAGAAGGTGAGGCATGTTTGTAGTTATTTCGATGTCTGACTTCAGTGCTTCAGCTGATATATTGGCGGAGTTACAAATATTGGTAATCGTTGTTAAATCTGATGGAGGTTTATCCGAATGAATCCGAAGACTGGCTTCGCCGAACATTTTAGAACATTTAACGTGACTCGGAATATCTTCGGCTTCAACTGTGGTGCTTGTTTGCTTCAACAAACGGGGATTCAATGTAAAAGACTGAATTCTTATCCCATCATAGCACTCAACACAGGAGGCCATGAAGGTTTTAATCAAAGCATCAGAATCTTATTTGAAAGCTAGTGAGAGCAAGTCAGGCTAGTGCCCCTCTAAACACGAGGTTCGAATGAAATGATTGACGGTATACTGCCTGTGTCAACAATGGAATTACGGAATGAACAAAAAGAGATATTTAATTGCTCTCACATATGTAAAGCGCATTCGAAATCGTGGATAAAAGCGAAATTTGATCTTAAGAGGCTCCAATCTTATTGGAATTTAATAACGCCGACTGATATCGTCAATAGCAAAATGAACATAAGTCTAATATACCGACATAATGTATCCAATTTTGTCACAATTTAAGCATTCAGGATCATGAAGAAGATATCAGTTCCGAGAATGCAGTTTGCGACAGGACAAACATTTATTAATCCGTGTTCACCTAATTATGGTGTATCGGAGCTGTGTGTAGAAGTGAGTGGTTATCCGTGCTGAGTAGCTTAGGGGATGACGCGACGATTTTCGAAGTAAACAATACTGAGTCCGAGTACCACAGTGACACACCAACTCTGTGATACAGGTGTAGCCAGCTGACGAGTCCCAAATGGGATGAAGAGACACGCGTCCTGGATTCCACTGATGGCCGCCATCCAACTCCGCTTATGTTATTTGCGAACTAATAGCAATAACGAGGTTACTCGCACGCGATGCACATATAAAATGAAAAGACTGATCATTTTTCAGTCACTAACATTATTGAGAACATTATAACAACCAATGCAATCTTTGTAGAATGTTGTCGCATAATTCCATGATATTTGAATAGATTATTAACACTACAGTGTGCCGCTTTTAAACTATATCACCTTATTTAGCGATACTACGACAGGACTGTTACTAATTTATTGAACCTATATCTTTCCTCATTATTACTTGAGTATCAGCTGAATCCTCTAGAATTTTTTCATAATCAGCATTCATAACACCTAATTAACAATAGTCTGTCATCAAGCTTTTACTAAACAGTGAATAATCGAATAACGGAGGAATGAGGTGCCTCGTTAAATGTTGATGCGGTATTCTGACATTTCAGTTTCAAACAACGAACATCGACAATTTCAAATGATATTTTTCAGTGGTGAGACTTCATCAAACTGGACATTCACAACGGATTCATTGTTGATTACAATTGTCACATAATCACGTATACACGATACTGTTAATTCACAAATGGAATGCTGTAAACTCTTGTAAAACTAATCAGTTTTTACTGAATGAAAACAATCACATAAATACAGAAAACCATATTTTATATTCTACAAACAATCATGAATGTTGTGTGTATTTCCATGAAACAATCAGCAATTTATTGAAATGATTGACATAATCGAAAGTGTTTTCAATAGAATGAAAAAGGAAAATAACAGAGTCAGCTTGATGAAAACAACAAATAAGAAGGCGTTTGTGCGAATCATGGCATACTTCTCTTCTTTCTGTAAAACCATAACCCTATGACACATCCACTGCATACGACAATGAATGTGACAACAACCGGTACGATAATATACGAGTAATTGCGAGACTTCTCTTGCTCTTCATCCTCTGTCGTATCTGTAGTCACATTCTGAAAAAGCAAAACAGTACAATAATGACTCAATATCGAATATGTACCAAATGAGTTTCAGTGTTTTCAGTAGTTTGCCTCATTTCGTTTCTTAAGTCAGCTTCACTTATTGTTGGAGTTGTTTCTTCTTTTCTTCGATAAGTGCTGGTTCTCCAGAAACGTCGACAATCGAGCTCTTCAGAAGAATGAAACAGTGGCAATATAACCAAATATTAAATATTTCATCATTCAATATACAGTATTTTCAGTATTGTTGACACAAGTGAATTCAACAAATAGTTACATAATTTACTTCTTTACTGTGTGATCAATGAGTAATGATTTAAGATATCTGCTACCGATTTGACAGTCAATGTGATAAGTACACATTATCCTACAATCAACAAACGACTAATATTTGTGTGATGAAATTTGTTTCCTGGATGTCATATCTTATCACAATCTAAATATTAATCAACAAACGTATAACTGTCTGTTTTATTGATGCAGTTCATACAGGATACACATTTCTCAACAAGGAATCAGAAATACTTATTCTGAACTTGAACTATGAGAGTTTTGGGAACTTGAACTAATCACTCAATCATGCTACACGATTTTCAACAGATTACGCTTTATCATTTAAACTGTTTTCATCGGTATGTTTCAACGGTTTCCGTAAATTTATGGTTTCATATTGGACATCGGAAATCTGTTCACATTCTACGAGCTGAGAAATTGATGTTTCCAGACATTAGTGTTAAACAATGCAGTGAAATGTTCTTCCGAGTAAATAGATTTACAAATATGCTGATACTGAATACAACCTGTGAAGCCTACCGATTACTTACTTTATTCTGGCAACCATTGACTTTGAAGTTGTGAGTGCCGTTATCATTACTGGTAATGCACATATTGCCTTGTTCACACCACATACACGGTGTGTTCAAGATTTTTGCGTCTCGACATGCTTTAATCGACTTGTGGTTCGGACAATCTTTGGTGAAAACAATAAGGTGATCGCATTACAAGTTATCGAAGAAAACATTGGTGAATTAAAAAAAACATGTAACTATAACTCAATGATATTATGGTAATTTCGCAGTTGAGTGACTATTTCATTCACTGTGAGTTTGTCATCATATTGCGCAATGCGAAATTCAGTACACTTTCAATGTCATTCACATTTCACGACATGATGTTGATGTTGAACAAAACTACGTTCAATAATGAACGATGAGTTTTGACGAGCAAATTTCGTGGATTTCATTGACTGTGAACTTTCAGGAATGTACATACTGTGATGTCAAGCGTTCAGCAAAGCGTATAGCACTTGATGTTTGTGGAATTTCATTCCATGATGTCAGTTTAATGACTGAAAGATGGGTTGTATACCACGCCTTAATATGAAAAGTGGTCAATAAAGTTGAAAACTCACTCAAACAGACCACTTGGAAATCGGTGCAAGAAAGTCAGTTGTTCAAAGACAGAAAATACATTTTCAATAATGTGAATTCAATCGAACAAAAAAGAGGAAAGTAACGTTGTTTATCAATTCATCGTTGACGTTTTTCTTGAACAGACTTCAGTCAATCTACTGTGGTGGAAAGTTTCAAACTATATGGCCATACTATATATCCTGTGTGCTTTCAGATCGCACATCAGTCTAGTTAATTCATGAAAAGTCATCCATAATAGATAATACTTTATTCAACGAATATTGACGTCGATCTGAACAATAGATTATGGAATGATTCTCTCAGTTGTCGAAATGTTATTTCAACAGTCTAACATGATGAACTGGACAATGTTCGTGGTTATTCACTGTAAGTACTCATGAAAAAGAAAATGTATTCATTCCATGAAAATCGTTAGTATATTTGATACTGTATTAATATCTCCTGACAGTGATAAATTAAAATCTGACAAGTAACTTGTATACACCTTCAATTTACCGGTCGAGTAGGATAAAGTAAAGATTTTGGAAATTATGCTATTGCATTCAACATATTCAAAATTCCATAGCGTTTCTGCGATTCCGACACCTCGTGGAAATTCACTATCATTTGATCCAAATGAAAAAATAAATGACACTGTCAAGTCAATGCAAAATTAACTGAGTGACTTATATCATCAGATCTATCGTTTTGTGGCATTTTGTCTAAGTAAATTTCATCAAAGTGATGACATTTGTCGTGGTTCAAAATGTGTCTCCAATCATTTTAAATATTCAACAGTGAATAGACGTTTGATGTGACTAGAGTTGAGATTGATGGTTAAATATCATTTAATAAATGATCAAAATTATACATGAACTCTTCAATTTTATGAAATAGAAATTGTGCAACCAAGTGTGAGAATAGTCAACTCTGATAAAATAAGGTTGAACATACCCCCGGCAACTTCATACTCGACCAAAGTTTTAGTTTTGATCCACTTTCGAGGAACATCAATAACAGCGGATATCGGTGCTTGTTCAAATAAGATTTACAGAAAAAGACACTTAAAATATTGATTTCCATTTTAAGTATAACAACGTGCTTGCACGTATAAGGAGCAATCAAAATAAAAAACAGTTTAATATCTTATCATGAATACAATGATGGTCAAACAGCATCCTCACGAAATATGCTTTAAATGAATTTTGGTTTCGAAAGTGATCATCGTCTAACCAGTAAATGAAAAATGATGTCGTTAAGTTTCTGATTTGTGTTATACGCGTGTCAGTGCAACATCTTTAAAAAATATGTTTAACTCGTTAGAAATAATTTCACAAATTATCAACATTGAGGTTTACTGTGAAACGACTCAGCATCACATCGCAACAGATCATCAGGTAGCTCTTGACCAAATGTTTAATGCACTTTCTCATAGTCAATCAATAAAGACTGCATCCAACCTAATCACTTACACTAAACGCTTGCCTTGGAACTCAGCTTCATCTTTCAACCACCATTTAAGAGTAGCGTGAAGTTTCAGCATTGTGTAAAACAACTATGAGTCCTGTTTGACAAAATATGCTTCCTTTTGTATTGAGTAGTAGAAGAATAGGGACTACAGGTTTGACGAATTGAACAGTGAATGAGTAAGTGAATAAAATAATGGCTGTATCATCTACCTAATTTCGTCGTTCATATATCCCTATCTGGATCAGTCAATCGGTAAACACATGCGAAATATTCCTCCAAATATCCAATGACTCTTTATCTCATGTGACATGACATGTGTTGAAATACAGCAAATAAGTTACAAAAAGAATGTAACATTAGTCTAACAGATGGTTGTTCATGTATTTCAGTGTAAATCAGAATATAAATGACATTTGTTACCTCCTACTTGACACAGGAAGTGACGGTTAACGACCGATTCCAATTCATTTTCCCTGATTTCCTCAGAAACCTGAAAAGATGTAATGAATGTCTGAGTCAAGATCTGTCAACACACTAACACCTATCACAAAATCAACCAACCATTGAAGTAATGTGTCGTCGTTTACATAATCTTAAACAAAGACAAATTATCATACTCACAGTAAGCATGCTGATCGTCTCAGTTTCCTTAAAACTATGTTCCATCTAGTCTAAAAACATATTCTGACTCACCTCATTTGTCAACTTCAGAGAAGTTAGATAAACGATCTATCTATCTATCATGGACTGAGGTGGTATAATGTGAGATGAATATCCACGTCGGTTGATAGAAATGTGCTTGTGAATGACTGAAATGTTGCTGCACGTGAATGTGTAGTCATGTGGTGTGCTTGTGTTGATGTGCTCACTTCCATCCATTAGTGCTTGTTTCCAAAGAGAATGCTTTCCATAATGTGTTCTGATTACCTCGAAACAATAAAGACTGATTCAGTTTAACACACATGACACCTTTCATCTTAAAAGCCCATCCTGGCTGCCTGTATTCCGAATGGGTGAATTAATAAATTCTGGCATTAGAACAGTTACACACATTCAAGAGTGGACTATTCAAACATCTGATCTTCAGAAGACGTAACGAAGCTTGACAATATTTAATTGTTCCTTTGTAGCGTGGTGTCAGCTACTTATATCCATATAAGAATTATATGACTTTAGGCAGGAACAGAATGTCTGGCACCAGAGAGACAAGGAGATCGAGCAGTAAAGATTGAAAACAGAATGCAATTTGTATGAAAATGCAAGAACAATGCAGTCTGAGTTATTTTAAGACAATTGGTGGACATTTTGCAAATTAAGCATTTACTATATGATTGTTAGATTTTATTAACAAGTTCTGTAATTTCCTATCAAATATATTCGATTGCTCTCACTCATGTTCTTGTTCATAAAAGTTGTACCCTGACGTACACTGTTTGTACTTAGTCGGCGCGAAGACACCAGAATATCTTCAGGTGACTCCTTACCATTCACTCTTTTATAAAAGTGCTAGAATAAAGTGTGTCACAAAAGGATTGTTAATGGCATCATATAGTCTGTATGCACATGAACAAATGTTGATCTCTTTCTGTCGTCTTCAATGTACATCAATGCATTCGACTGTATTGAATTGCATTAAATAGTGGAACAATCTGAAGGATTTGAAACAAAACCACTGTGACATTTAATTGTGCGACTTACGTTCTCATAATAAACAGATATCTTCCCGCTCGGATGTATGAGATTTAACACCTTCAATTCAACACCTGCAACAAGAAGACCGTCGTTATTTAAAATTTCAGGAATTTATGATGAACATGTTATTGTCAGATGTGACATTGTATGTGTCTACCCACACAGTGATCAGATTTAGGCAGATATTTACCGCGTTATCCCAAATGATTTCTTTAGTTGAATTCGAAGTAAATATAGTCTGCTGAACGTCATGCAATTATACCTTTAGCTCTCCTACAATTACTTACGTTCCCAAGATCGGATAAAGAAGGAGGGTTGAGCAAATTTAGTCACGAACATGAAAACGCTTCACACACTAATGCTGTTCAAAGTAGCACGAAATGCACTTGTAGGATGGGAATCTCACGGACTCAGGATCACCAAAGCATCGTTCAACACAAATAAGAACGGGATCACGATGAATGCTTTTCAATCATATGCACCCACCGATGATAGCAACGACGACGATAAAGATCAGTTCTACGATAAGCTGCAATCAATCATAGCGAAGTGCTAAAGACGAAACCTCATCATCCTAATGGGAGATCTAAACGCGGTAGTCGGAATACACAACACCCCATATGAAGATATCGTGAGACGACATGGATTGACTGGGAGAGAGAAACGAAACTGGAGAAAGATTTGCAAATCTATATGCATTCAACAAATTGGTCATAGTTGGCACAATATTTCCACAAAGCTACATGGATCTCACCGCATCACACCACAGAGAACCAGATAGATCATATTCGCCTCAACAAAAAATCCTAAGGACATTGGAAGATGTGAGAAGCATGAGGGGAGCTGACAGAACTTCAGATCACCAGACTACCTCGTTGTGGCAAATTTAAAACTGGAGCTGGAAAGTTATCAAAGAAGCACTAGCGTCAACGTGTTAAGAGGTGTCAGGAGGCGGCAGCAAGCATCTCTATAGAAACACTAGACAATTTTGAAGGAAGGAAGAACAAGAACACAGCAACTAATAACAGCCGAACACGAGCAGAGATAGTCAAGACACAAGTTGAGTACTCAGAAGCAAACAAGCAAGTGAAGAATAGCATTAAAGCCGACAAGTAGAAATACTAGGAAGAACTAGCAACGACAGGGGAGAGAGCTGCAAGAGAAGGAAATATGAAACAACTATTCGATACAACGAAGAAACTAGCAGGGAAATATACTAAACCAAAGAGACCGGACAAGGAAGAAAAGACAATCATCAAGATTCAGGAATCGAGGAGTAGATAGATAGAGTACATTGAGGAACTGTTGAATAGACCAGCTATATTGAATCCACCTACCTATAAATGTCACCCCACCAACGACCGAAGAAATCAGAATGACTATCAGACAAATCAAGAGCGGGAAAGCAGCAGGACCTGACAATATACCAGCTGAACAATTGAAGTCATATATTGAAGTAACTGCGAATATGCTCCAACATCTATTGAAGAAGAACTGGGTGGACGACGAAATACCGACGGACTGAAAAGAAAGGTAACTCATCAAGATACGAAAGAAAGGAGATGTGAGCAAATGTGAGGACTACATATGCATCACACTACTGTCAGTACCAGGGAAAGTCTCTAACAGAGTGTTGCTGAACCGGATGAAAGACGCAGTAGACACCCGACTTCGAGATCAACAGCCTGGATTCCGTAAGGATCGATCGTGCACAGACCAAATTGAGACACTACGGATCATCGTCGAACAATTATTTGAGTGAAACTCGACACTGTACATCAACTTCATTGATTATGAAAAGGCATTTGACAGAGAAGACAGGAGGACGTTCTTCGACAATCCTCAGTTCCTGAGAAGATTATCAATATTATCCGGATCTCACCAGACGGACTACAGTGCAAATTGGTGCATGGAGGACAGCTGACAGATGCATTCCAAGTAAGGACCGGAGTCAGACAAGGCTGTTCACTCTCTCCCTTCCTCATTCTTCTGGTGGTCGACTGGATTATGAAGACCTCGACATCTGAGGGAAAACATGGCATGGAATGAACAGCTCAGAATAAATTAGACGATTTGGACTTCGCAGATCACCTAGAATTCCTGTCGCATACACACGAACAGATTCAGATGAAGACAGCCAGTGTAGCAGCAGTCTCTGTATCAGTAGATCTCAGTATACACAAGGAAAAATCCAACATCGTCAAATGTAACACCGAGGACAACCACTCAATCATACTTCGCGAAGAATCTCTCTAAGATGTGGAATCTTTCATGTACCTGAGAAGCATCATCGATGAACAAGGAGGTTCAGGTGCAGACGTGAATGCGAGGATTGGCAGAGCAAGGACCGCATTTATACAATTGAACAACATATGGAGCTCAAAACAACTGTCCATCAGTTCATATCAAATTCACAATCTTCAATACGAACGTCAAGGCAGTCCTACTGTACGCAGCTGAAACTTCAAGAACTACCACAACTGCCATCAAAAGGTTCAAGTATTTATAAATAGCTGTCTACGCAGGATACTTAACATCCATTGGCTGGATACCATCAGCAACAGCCTTCTGTGGCAGAGAACAAACCAGCATCCATCTGTAGAGGAAGTTAGGATAAGACATACATTACGCAAATCATCAAACTGCATCACGAGGCAAGCCCTAACGGAAGAGCGGAAGTCCAAAGAACACATTACGTTGTGAAATATAAGCACATGTGAAAAGGATGAATAACAAATGGAAAGATGTGGAAAGGATTGCTGAGGACAGGTTTAGATGGAGTGTGCTGTTGAGCGACGTGTGCTTTCCACGAGGAGTAACAGGTTTAGATAATTAAGTAAGTAAGAGGATTATGTAAATGAAACATGAATGCATCTTTCAAGATGAATGTCAAATGGTTATTTGTCTAGGGTATGCTACACGCTTATTTTCATATTGAAACAATAAATCTTCAAGCTTCTAATCAGATCTGATACTTGTGGATATATATTCGCATTGACGCAATATTATCTATAATTACTCATGAAACAATCGACTTTAAGTACACATGACGTGAGCCGTTGACTGTTTGTTCACAAAGAGAACTTGGCAATTTGATTGTTTGTGTAACACATTGGTAAATCAGTCGATCAGATGACTCTGATTACAATATTTGTTAAAGATGAGAATTGAATAGCCTTATATATATCGTCTTAACAATCTTATAATTTGAAAAAATAATATACTATATCAATATATAAGAATGACTGTGTAATGAGTAAATGTTTAAATGAATGGGATGTTCACAGAAGTGGCTTTGCAATGCACACAGATGTACCTATTTTTATACACAGACTTCTCATCATGTTTCCTTAAAGCATGTCAACGAAGATGAATCTCTGTATTCGTCTGTCCACAAGTGGAATGAGACTGTGACTTGATTTGTCCACAATAATCTATCTATTACTCGTCAAATGTAGTATGTTCGTGCTGATTTCAACTGTTCTTCATGTCTCAATCAATGTGTTCAAACAATCCGTGGATTCCATATAGAGTTTCCGTCTAATTTTTCAGAATTTTCACGCTTTATTACATCAGTCAATTTTTGAAAAGAATTCAGTTACTCTTGCCGAATGGAAAAAGTGAGAGTAATTACAAGGAATGATGGTGTAAGTGTTAATATGTCACATGTGTTCAAACAATCATTTAATGGATACATACTTTTACCATCAATGTTTCGGTGAAAAATCATTCGGACAGCTACAAATTCCTCTGAAATAATGAAAGGAGAAATAAGTTGTGTTTATACATCTGCATTCTGAATATCCGCCTCATTCAATAAACATACATTTCAACACAGAATGAGTTTGAACACCAGCTATCATCTTCTTTTCAACATTTAAATAAACGAGTTCAAGTAAATGAGACTTTAAAGGATCCTTATCATTATTATTATTATTATTTCAACGACGAGATGAACATTTCAATGTCGACAATTGAGAAGAATATTTTAGTCCTAAAACGGCGGTTCTAACACATTTTACTTAACTAAGATACCGTTGATATCCGAGATCCTGTTATTCCAATGTTTTCTCTATTTACCTAGCTATTATGCGGAAATGCTACTCCAATGTCATTATTCCTGATAACTGAGCGAGTGAATTAACTTCATTTTCATGTTCTATTTGTTTCGGTTCGAATCAATCATGTTGTATTAGCAGGTTGTCAATGGTTGTTCGTTGACTAGATGTTGAAGAAAGCGCATGAGTTCTAACTTCATGATCATACGAATATGATAATCAAGAAAATGTGACGAGAGACACTAAACGTTTAAGAACTAAGTAAGTGACAGTAAAGATTTAGAGGACATCGCACATAACATGAAAGTTCACGTGCTTCAATGATGCAAACTGACTTCCCACACAACATTGCTTATTGTTGTAGCTGTAGTTTGATTCAATTCATTGAATCTACCACGAAGTTTCACAGTGGTGAGATGTCTGTTTTGTGGTAGTTTGAACAGACAGTAGAGCAGGCGGTTTCCACTTGAGTGACAGCATCATTAGATCTGTTATCTATGCTCAATCAATTAGTGCCTATTTCGAAAGTAAATCACTCTTTTATTCCACGTTTTCATTGGACAATAATACGTGCTGTGAACACATTTTAGGCTAATAAATCACAGAAACAAAATAATCACTGTGTACTGTTGAGTTTTCATGAAATAACCAAGTTAAGTAATGAATCGTTTACGCAAAAAAGAAAGTGAGAAATAAGCAACAAGACAAAATATCACTGAATGATATAATAACTCACTCTCATTCGAAATCTCATATTCAGGCAACCCACTCTTTAGTAAGTCAGTGTAAATCGTTCCCAATCCATTTTCTATTTTCATTTCTAATGAACCTGTGTTTACTGAATGAAAATATGTAATTTGATTGACAATCTACAGTGAATGAAGGAAACACTTTGAAATAAACTGGAGACTAAACTGAATTGTATGAACCGTGTGAATAAGCAAAACTCAGTAACAATTTGTGTTCGAAGAAAATCATTCTCTTACCACTACTGTACATCTTTAGTTCACTGACGTTTGTGCCATAGAATTTAAACGGGAATTTCAGAGGGATTTTCTGAAAATATACAAACATATGAATTAATACCTTCATTACAAACTGACGTCAACTCACCTCGTCAGCAGCCAATTTTACAAACTGTTCATCTACAACTGGAGAAGGCTGATTACGGCGGATTGTCTGAAAATAGTAGTAATAGTGAGACTGAATATGTGTATTAGGACCTGACTGATTACTTACGTATTCATGTGAGTCGTTTCCAAAAATTAATTTGCTATAAGTCGCTAGTCCACGATTCTCACAAATTTCATAACAATCAAAAAATGTTGAAATTATTGCGATGACCAAACTGAGCAGTATGAACTGGCCAGATGAAAAAGTATATCTGAAATAGTTCAGATGAACAAAACAACATTATCTCATTAGATCACATTGAAATTCATATAACACGCTCATTTGTCTCAACTGTACAGTCAACACTCACCTCATCATATTGTCAAAAACGATAATAATTCTTGTTAGATCTTGTTGAGTTTATATAGATTTTTTAGTGTTAATTTGGTTCTTTCTGATTGGATGGTTCAAAGTGTGATCAGTTAGACGATCAAAATTCATAAAATCATACGATCATTGTTAACCAATCATCATGTTGGTAGATGAACACATCGTTGTGCAATATTCTTCTGGCTAGCTATTGACGCATATCAGCTGACCCATTTCCATTGTTGGTTAAAATTCTTCACCCCTATTGATGATAACCATTTTTGGATATCATTAGTATTACTTTACTTCATTAAGTAATTAGTGAACTTGTAGTTCAAAATGTGTGCTCATAGTTTCACGAACAAACATTTTGTTTCTTTTAATAATCATCTATGAACTGATTGTCAATGATTCATTGTTTCTGTTTGGTTGATTAAATTAATATTGGCACAAACTCCTTTGAATGGATGTCTAAATTTACATTTTTACATTTGAATATTATTTCAATCAAATTAACTCTATCTGATGATTCCATCATTGTTGAATGTGGAATTGTAACTTGTGAACAAAGTCACATCAATTCTATTTGTCCAAGGTATATTTAGTCTACGCTAAATACAATGGATTAGTTAGATGGTGGTTGTAGGTAGTCGACAGGAAACTCTGGATCCGGGTTTCGTGCTACTTGGCACTCGTCAACAAAGTGTACCTGTAATCTTGAGGAAGCTGATGCTCCCTGACGTATTCGATCCCGTGTCACTCAACCACTATCAAATCTCACAATAGTGCACGCAGTGTCGAGTCATCTAGACTGGTGGCCACATGGGAACGTGGTTGATAGCATTTGACCTGCACGAATAATAAGGACTTGACACACATGACATTGATCACCATCCAGTGATCAATCAATTGTGATAATGAATGAATTATTGATGAATGAATAACAGTCCACACTTTCGAAAACGAATGGTAATTTCAGTGCAAGAAACCAAGACTATTTATGTTTTGATTATATTTGCAAAGAGTAATCCTTCGTATTGTGAAGGTGAATTCTGCACTTCAAAATGCTGTCGACAATCATAAACATTTTTCATTCTCGTGTATTACAATATGTAGTTGAATGAACGGCTCATCAGGATTAGAATTTTCTTCATTTGTATATGAAATTGTACCACTAATATGTGGTCTGTTACCACATGACTATTGGTTCTTCTTATTAGTACTATCATCAGTGTAAGTAGTATAAGGCTTATGTAATCATATAACTTATTCACTAAGGCTTTATAAGAATTTACCTGAGTGTTAGATCAGTCATTGATATCCATGGAAATCCTGTTGATTGGAATAGTGAACTAATCTCATAGAATCATTGTCAATTTCTCCTCATAGGATAAGTTCACATTCATGTCGATTGAAACTTGATGTATTTCATATGATGATTAGATTTATTAAACATTTCAAGTTTATGAATTATTTTATTCAGCATTCATTGAAATCCATTGAGTATGAAGGGAGTTCATGTTCAGTAATAAAAACTATATATTGATTACATGATTCCATTCACTAAGTTAACATATAATGCATATCAGTGAATGCAAAAATATATTAGTGTACCGGAGAATACACAAGGGTCAGTAATGACAGAGCTGAACGTATTATTCACTTTTTCACTCATCATCAGAGTACAACAGCAAATTTCTCGAATCTAATTATTTTCTGCACAGCATACATTCAATGTGCTTCACTTAATTCGAGAACTGCCATGTTGTATCTTCTCATTTCAGCAACATTTGAGACATAGACCTCGTGACTTCCGAAGAACTTCGGCATTCACGAAGTGGATTCATAATTCTTCAAAATGATGATCTTGCATATTTCGCTATGCTGAATTAGTATGATGTAAATGATATTTCCTGGTCAGCAATTTTAAGACCAAGTATAAAAGAGCAATTAGTTTATACAAACACCACTGACTTTCAAATAGTTTGCAATTAAGAATAAGATTTGATAAACTACGAATTCTGTCCGATTTACCTGATCGAATACACACAAAACACCAACGTCTATCATTTCTGTTATTTTCTATACAATCTTCAAAGTAAAATTTACTATTTTCTATTCTCTGTGTAAATTATTTGAGCATTTAGTTAATGAGCATATTTCTGTTGAACTCAAGTGTCTACAGAAACATAATTGATTATAGTTTGTTGTTGTCTACCACTTCATTTCACCTCGTTATTCAAACAATATGGTATTCTCTTTACTGTATGCTGTATGGTGGGCGTAATAGGAATCTTAATTAGAATAGAACTTATCGCATTCCAATGATGTGCTTATGTGACTGACCTTCACCTACATTACATTCACGGAAGTAAAATGAGTGAATTTCTCATCTCACAAAACATTGATACTTTTCTAAATATAAAATGACGTGAAAACAATTCATTTGACTGTCGATGCATAGAAAGTCTCACTCTAACTATGAACGAACACTATGACCATTCGCCATCTAATTTCGAGTGAGTTGAGTGGTCGTTTACTCATAGAATCATTTGGTTTTCACCTTCTCTAAAATCAAGAGAATGACATATTAAGAGTATTGACTGAAATCAAAGTGGTGAATAACTATTGTATGATGGTAAATAATTTGATCAGTTCAAAAGTTTTAAGTGTGGAGCTATGGAGATTGTCACATTTTTGATTGAGATCAGGAATCGATGAATGTTAGACAACCATTGAGAACCTGGAAGCGTCAATCGGTCGTCTCGTCACAGTACGGAACTCACCAGCAGTGAGATTCGAATCCAGCATCATCGGTCTCACGTGCGAACACTTAACCTGTAGACCATTTAGTCAGCCGGCATCCAATGGTTTTAATATCTAATTTCAACTAATCCACGGTATTGTGCGACTGTCCACTATTGCCTTCAGTGAGTAAGTGCATTACAACACACATGGATGAAATGCACTGATCACAGCTTCTCACTGGAACTCCATGGAATCCATCTTGAAGCCAGTTAGTAGTCATCACATGATATGGGGTCCCATACTGACCGGTGCATCCAGGTTTGCGATGATGTTCAAGTTTTGATCTATTCTTGAATTTAACTTATAAATTACTTCAATCTCCATAAACCCACATTGTAGTACGTTGATCTTCAATCGGTGTTTTACATTCTTAGTATATTTTGTAGAGAATAACATAATAAAATGGAGAAAGTGATGATTATTATTCATCCTTATATTCTTCTCTTACCACTTGGTTACTACGTAAACTCATCTGATAATTACAGTCTCGAATCACTTCATGACACAATCTGTTCCATCCTTCTATAGATAAGTATTTCTCATATAACGAATGTATAGCTTAAATAAGTGATTTCGTCGAAAGGTAAATTTCCGTCGCTCAATTCTCCTTATTATGTTTACTCAATGGCATAACAGGCTATTTGAATTACTTCAAGAATATTTCTTATTATTAACTTATAATACTGCCGAACACTTTCTTTAGACTCTTAATTGAATGAGGCGATCGAAGAATTGTGAAATCAGTCCTTATTCTGTCCAACAAGTATAAAAAGTATTTCTATTTTTAGAAAAGATGGATAGTGGTTATGATTGGAATCCAGTTTGACGTTTGATTCGTCCTATTTGAGACTCGTCAGCTGAATGTATCTGTATTTCTAAATTGATGTTCACTCTGTGACTCGAACGCCATCGACGCAATACGCACAGTATTCACACATGCTAATAAGAGGCTGACCAATTTCAGTCCTAAACACCAACCACAAGATTCAAATAAACAATACCAAGTGAATTTTTAACTTCACCTTACTGCACAAGCGAGTGGGTATCTGACCTCAGTAGCCAAGTAGTGTTTGAAGACAACGATACTGGGCTCGAGTCCTGGAGTGGACAGCGATGTGCTGTAAATATGTGCTCAATAAATTTATCATCAGTACTTAACCAGCTAGAAAACAGTCTGTGTAAATGGACAATTTTTTTTGTTATGAAAATGATAACAAAAACACGTTCAATTTATGGAATCTCGAGGGGTGAGATCCTAGGTGCGCACTGGGGAGGAGTCCCACAATAGAACGTATGTATATGTATATATGAAAATATATTTTGTTAAAGTACTAATTCCATGGGGAAATGTAAATAAGAAATAACCAAGATGATGTAATAGAAAGACTATATTGCTAGATTACTTAATACGAATAATAATAACAATAGACCTAATAAGTGAATAACGAATTATAACGTGAATGTGATAAGATTATTCAAGTGCTTTTGTTACTTTTGTTCATTAAAGGTCATAGAGGTGTAAGGAATAAGTAAAGTGATATCATGAGCACCTATGAATAAGACCATGTGAATGAGACATATCTGTAAAGGGGGAAATGTAGTAATAATACCAATGATCACAGATTCATTGAAATCGCACGTATTTCGAATGATCATTAATTTGGCTATGAATTAATTAGTAGTAGTTAGTAGTAGATTAAGATTTAAAATTCTGTTTTTGTCTCCTTATAAACCATATAAACGTTTAACATAGATATGAAATGATCTATTAAGTAAGTGTAAGCATATGTTGATACTTAAGTGTTGCTTTGAATCATAACGATTGCACGTCACTTTTAACTCATTTCTCTATGTTCACTGATAAGTCTGCTTTAATGATAGTCAATAATATCTATTCCTTGATGAAATCCATTTCTACAGTGCTATTCGATACTCCGAGAAAACACAATGAAATTAGAATAATTTGTGAATTGTTGTTCTGTCTACTGAACAGTAACTAACTGTTATCCAGTTTCTCAAATGAACGGAATGTTTTTCATCTGGTTTATTTTCTATCTGTTGAAATAACCGTCTAAATATGACAATACATCATATTTACTTTTCGGTGATGAACAACATTTCTCAATGCATAGAAAAGCTTATGTTTATTATGGAACTCTTCAGATGGTAAACATCAGTTTTGACATCTTTATTATGCAATTGAAAGTTTAAAGGGTTGGGTTTTCATGATGCTAATAAAGCCTATCTACATTAACATTCATATGATGTAAGGATAATGCTTCTGAGAAACATAAATGTTACCTGTAAATGTGAACTTGGTGTTGTGAACTATTGTAGAAATATAATTTACCATAAATCAACTACTTAAAGTTGGAACATAGCTCGAGTCATTTAGATCGATGTGTGCACTGTACCTGATCGATTGAATTTGATATTTGACTGGAGAATCCTTGTTGGGTGCTTTTTCTTGTGCTTGTGGAGGAGCTGGTCTGAATAATTTATTATGGCATGTTGACAAATTTTTACTAACTGTGGCTAGACCAGTTAAGCTGCAAATTGATGCGGAGTCTGACATCACATTAATTTCTAGAGAAACTTGGATAAAACTTGGTTGACCTCAATTTCAACCTACATATTATAATGCTAAGAGTGCCTGTGGTGTTTAAATGAACTAATGATTCCTGTGTACTAGTTTAATACCTGATTTTGAATTCCAAATACAGTACTGTAGCGGTAAATAAATCCCCAAAATAAATAGCTCTGTAAGTTTTCGACATTGGATGCTGGCCACATTAGTTTTAATGGACTCACCTAGCTGAAGGCGCTCGGTCATGCATCCGCACTAGATCACGAGTGGGAACGCCGTGCTCAACATCTACCGCAATCGCTAGCGAGATTAGATCAGACGATCCTCGATATATTGATAGCCTATCAAATATATCTTCGAGACTCCTCGCTTTTGTCTTTTGATAAGTCAGGTCCAAAATCATTTCTTAGTGTTATAAAGATCAGAATTAGGTCTCCCCTTAGCCTGCATTAGAATAGAGTAAAGAGGTCTAGCTTTTCAATCCGCTCTCTATGTGGCAAACCGCGGAGTTCTGGAATTGCATAGGTTGCTGCCCACTGTACTTCTTCGAGGATATCCGAGTCACCTTTTAAACAGGAGCTTGCAGCCTGAATGCAGTGCTCAAGCTTAGTTCTCACTAGGGCTGTGTATATTGTGGAGAACATGGTAGTATCTAACTTGGTGAATGTCCGTTGTACAAGATAAACCCTCTCTAAAATCATGTTGTTCTATGTTTAACAAGTTAGTGGTTTCCATAAATGCCATTATGGTCCGTTTGACTATTCTTTTCTATATTTTAACTACAACACTGATGTGGCTTACAGGTCTATAGTGCAATGGAAGTTGTCTTGGTCCTGTTTTATGTATTGGAGTGGCGAGTGAGTCCTTCTAGTTCATAGGTAGCACACCTTGATAAAGTGACATATTGAATATCACACTCAGTGGGGCCGCGATATATTGTGCAATATGTCTCAAGATTTTGGGGTGTAGTTCATCTGGTCTTGTTGACTTTTCGATGTTTAAGGTGCTAGGAGCCTTAAGCACATCGTTTTGATCGAAGCCCACGGTTAGCAGTTGGTTTGTTGACTCTTAATTTTGGTCTATTTCTTTGTCTAGAGAAGATTCCTCAGTGTAAACTGCCCCGAAATAGTTGACCATAGCCTCTGCTTTTTCCTGATCTCCCTCTATCATTTCACATTAACTCCCTTCTTTGATTAGATTGAGAATCCAATGATGCGTCCTTGTTCTGTAGTTTATGTACGAGAATATTCCCTTAGGCTTCTTGAGTGCAGATTGTGCCAACTGCATATAGTATTTCCTCCCTCACTCCAAAAGGAATAGGACACTCTGAAATGTATCCAACGGCGAGTCGCGAAATCATTTCGAGGACTCAAATTCGAGCCTCATAAAGAGCACCTTCGATCACTAGATTTCTACCCACTAGAGTACAGGAGTCTTAGAGGTAACCTTCTAATGGCTTAAAGCACCTTTAAAAGTTCTGGACATCGCCTTAAACACCTACTTAAGTTAAGTTCCAACATAACAATAAAGGGAAACACACAGAAAGTATAGACACAACATAGCAGAACCGAGAATATGCACAATATCTACTCCTTAAGAGCTGTCAAGTGCTGGGATTCGCTGCAGGCTGAGATAGTTCAAGCGACTACCTAGAAGTCGTTTAAGCGGAAACTTGACATGTACTCAAGGACTAAACATAGTGTTTTACCATGATTTAACAATTTCTTTTTCTTCTTTTATCGTTTGTATACCCAGGTTCCTGCCTGTTGTCGTTGATGATCTACTGCTAATAGACACGCTAGCCCGTTGGGCGAAAGCTTTTCCGCTCCGTCCACACCCACTGGAACCGCTAAAGTACTCTCTATCAGATACTAAGGTGAAGGCATTATCTGCCGATCTTCAAAAGTGATTCAATGATTACTTTAAATCAACAGATAGAACATGAAGGTACTCCATGCGTTATCGCTAAATCAATTCAGTCATCAGTATTGAGGATAAAAAGTTTGTGAACCTGTGTTAATTTTACTCCAAAGCAAACATTAATCTCAAGAAAAAACATCATCAGTCAACGAAAGACAAGCAATACTTCAAGGGTGTCGTCCACTGATTGCAAAGATTGCGTCATTGTCGTAAGTGCTGCCACAGCACAAGCCAGACATCTAGCTGTGAAACCCGCAATTAAACCGTCTACCCCGAAACAATAAGTGAGTGACACCTCATTAGATATCGGTGGCCATGCTGCTAGAGCAGCAACCGGTGATCCAGATAAAACAATTACTGTCTCGAGTGGTTCTAATTTGGATGCTACGACTGATGGAATATGGATGACACGGAAACACAGAAGAGTAGGAAAGACGGCTAAAACTAATGACCGTTTGCTTGATAAGTCCTTGGTGGACTCTCAGACCACTCCGCATTAAAGTCCCCTAGGATTAGACATCGACCACTTTGTGTCCAAGTATTGAGACTGTTTAGCAGGACCTCACTTACCTCACAGCTTGGACTGCGATAGACCAAACCAGTCAGCAGCTCTTGTCCTTTGCATTTCAAGCGGAGACTAACTAATTCACACGTCCCACTCTCATAGGGTACACTGTCGATAAGGGCAAACGGGATAACATTCCTAATGAAGAGAGCTACTCACCCCCCTTTACGCTTTTGTATTCTGTCGACTCTTACTAACGTGAAACCCTTGAAATCAAGTTCCATACTATCTATAGACTGTGTCAGCCAGGTTTCTGTGACTGTGATCATGTCTGGCTTTGTATAGTCAATCTGCATACCTAGTTCCGATGGGTTATTGAGTAAGCTTCGGACATGAGTGTAACAGATCCGGAGCCTATTTTAGTGGCTTCGTGCTTCACCCAGAGTGGCATCGACATCATTCTCTGTAGGAGCCTCACAACCCGAAAATTTACAATTTTCATGTCCTTTTTGCTAGCGTCTAACCTATGTTGTAGTTCTTTTCCGGCTTCCTGTCTTTTTACGCGGTTTGCCATTGGCAAGTCCTTATGGATAAGACTCCTGAACCCTTTAATTTATGTCTATTCTGTAAAATTAAGTCGCATTCATTTGAAGATTTGAACACTACTTTAAGCAGTCTGGATTAATTGGGCTTCAAGTTCGCTAGACCACCTAGTCTGTTCACGTTTAGCGAGGTGACTCCGGGGATATTTTGAGGCATGAGTTGATTAAGTAGCTGTTTTATCGGCACAATGTCGCGCTCAAAACGAGTTTTCGGTTCAGAGCTTTCACCCACTTTGATTCCATGAAAAACAACTGATCTGTCACTGTGACCAGCATTCAATTTCTCGACTACTTTTATGGGGGCATGATTCGCTTTTATATAATCATATTGTTTCTTCCTTACAACCTGTACCCATTCGTCAACGTTGCTAGGAGAAGCAACCACAGTTACACCGAACGTACTGTTGGATTTCCCTCTAGGAACTGATCAAGCCTTGCGATTGCGGCTTCTAGGCGTTTCCGGTTGGATACCATTTAGAAGATGGGGGACATAAGAAAACTTCTTTTCTTGAGTTTTTGGTTAAGACGGATCTCTTTGAAGATTGTCTTTCCTCCTTTCGTCGGGGTTGGTTACTTGTTTTCGAACTCACCTGAGTTTGCCTCACACCAATTTGCGTGGTCGATGTGTCCCTACCACGCTTGCAAAAACACTTTTTTGCAGCATTTACCAATGAGATGATCTCGGTTAGCAAGCTGTTTGCATCCGAACGGCACAGTTAACAAAGCCGTATCCAACAGTTTCCAGTGAACCGTTTGAAAACCGCAGGCGTTAAATTCATGCAAACTTCGTGGTACCAGCCTTTGCAATAATACCCAGAGGAAAAAATGATCTATGACCAAAATTGTAGGTTGTAATAACCAAAAGTACTAACAGATACAGTAGAAAAAAGTACTAAAAAGCAACGAGGTCAAACTAATTTAGAAACAGAAACGATACTCTAATCGAATACCTAAACAGAAATAAATTCGATTAAAGAGAAAACAGTAGTCTTCATTCGTAATAAACAATTAAATCAAAAGAATTTATGGAGAGAGGAAAAATAGCACTGTCCTTTTAAATGGCGCGATAAAAATTTCGTATCCGACCAGATTGGCCGCTTGAGGATCGAATCAAGTGGAAGAATGCTCTTACGGAGTTGAGGACTCGCAAGTTAAATGGCGGAATTAACCTTACCATTAAGGGTTTTCGGGTAGTCAGGTCATGGAAGTCAATGCTTCCGAGGCCTGTATGGGTAGAACGGTTGATTGCCAAAATACCTTAAGTGTGTGCTACACGAACGCTCTTAGTCTTAGAAATAAAACGTCCGAGCTAAGTCTGATGGTGGAAGAATTAAGTTCCGATATAATCGCTGTTACAGAAACTTGGTTCACCGTAGATATAGACTGTTCTCCTTTCATTGCAGGCTATATCTGTATTAGAAGTGATAGTTTCAAGTCTCAAAGGGGGAGGTATAATATCATACGTTGGTGATCACTTTCGTATACAGTCAATCATATCGGAGGCTCATGCTAGTGGTACATGTGAGGTAGCATGTTGTAAGATTAAATCTAGAAATGGGTTAGTGACTATAGGAGGAATATACCGTAGTCCGTCTTGTCTGGCTGACGACTTTATCTTAAGACACATCTGTTCTTGAAGTATGGCAGAATGTTGTCTCATCACTGGTGACTTCAACGCACCGCATATCAGCTGGATAGAGCTTACAGCTCCAGGTAGTGGTTTCGATAGCGGCCTTTTATCTACCGTCCCAATATCTGGCGAGCTAATATTCCGGCAATCAGGAACTGTGCTGTCTCGACCGATTGGTCGGTCGACGTGGATGGATTGATCGAAGATGAATAGAATAAGTTTAAGGCTACATTCGAGTCCGTAACGTCGCCGTTTATCCCATGGTCGACACTTAAGCTATCACATTGCCCTCCATGGATTAATAAAGAAACCTGGAAGCTGTTAAAGCGTAGGAAACATTTCTGGGACTTATTCTTGTTGACAGGTCATGCACCATTTAAGCGCTAGTACGAAAAATACCTTAATATCTGTAAGAAAACCATAGCCAAATCCCGTACCGCTTACGAACCACAGTTAGTATATGATAGCCGTACTTGTCCGAAACGATTGTTTTCGTATGTTAAACGGCGAATGAAACGTAGTGATGGTATTCCCCCGTTGCTGTTACACGAAAATTCAGGATTACTAGCTGAATCAGATCGGGCAAAAGCTGAGACTTTTTCAGATTATTTTAGCGAAGTCTACTCTACGTTTATTGTAGCAAATACTTGTCCCACTCACACCGAGATACCAACCATTGAATCTGTACATGTGACTGAGGAAACTGTCCTTCCGTTGATAACTAACCTCAAACTTTGTAACATACCGGGCCCTGACGGGTTACATCCACGGCTGCTGTCATCTCTTGCGGACATTATTTCAAAACCGCTCGCGACACTCGTCAACATGTCTCTTTCACTCGCTTAACTCCCTAGAGATTGGAAAGACGCTAAAGTCAGTCCTATATTTAAGGATGGTCAGAGACAGATCCTATCTAACTACCGGCCTGTCAATCTAACGAGCATTGTCGTCAAGTTACTGGAAGAGATTATTCGGGTTAGGTTGCTAAGCTACATAGATCCACACAATGTGTTAGCTCCAGAACATGGATTTCGTAACAAGCGTTCATGCTTGACTAACTTTCTTAATGCGAGAGAGGATTGTACAGCAGCCTTAGATAAAGGTCTGTCTGTCGACGTGATATTCATAGAATTTAGCAAAGCATTTGACAAAGTTTCACACGTGGGTCTTATGCAGAAGCTCACGAGCTTCGGAATAATAGGTAATGTACGGGAGTGGATAGGTAACTTCTTATGTGACCTCAGACAGAGAGTGAGGGTTAACGGAACGCTATCCGATTGGAAGCCGGCCAAAAGTGGTGTACCCCAAGGCACCATCTTAGGCCCTCTGCTCTTCCTTCTCTACGTTAACCAGCTACCGCTGTTGCTTATGTCGTCGACATTATTGTTTGCGGATGACGTGAAAATCCTTATTACCGAAGACTGATTTGACCGCTTTTGCAAAGCTGACGAATTGTCGAGGTGACGCGCCAATCATTTAACGACGATTTGACCTTCAAGGGCTCAGTAACCTTTGTCAGTGGTCGGTCCCTTTGAATATTTGCCGATTCCGTTCCAGTGTATTTTCTGCTCATTTGTGTTTACTTTCCTATTGATGTAGATTTGTTACATGAACTGATGTGTTATCGGTGAATAGCCGTTTGAAAGATATTTCGTGTAAATGGCTACTAGTCCGCTGAAATCTCTAGTGGATACAACAAACAGGGATTATCCTTCAACCTTAAAGTTTTGCATGTGTTGTTCTGCCGCTTTTCTTTCAGAAACTAGTGAGTTGCTTTTGCGTAACTGTGATTGTTTAGTCACCTACCCACTCGATATACTTAAAACTCGCATTCAGGTTTATGGAGAACTACAGAACTCATCATACCCTGGAGTTATTAAAATTTGTTCCTCTGTCATAAGAAATGAAGGTCTGTTTAAACTTTGGCAAGGATTATCTCCAGCACTCTTCAGACACATAAGTAAGTGTTTAAAGTAAACTGCGTTGCCAATGTGTTAGGTATCAGACGTACAAATATATATACATATATATCTTCCATGCGTTCAAGAGCATAAAGACTTAGGAGTAATATTAAGTCATGATTTAAAAACAACTACGCATTGCAAACCAGCCGCTGTCAAAGGTTTTCGTGCGTTATGGTCACTTCACCGAGCGTTCAAATCTTTTGACGAGGAAACTTTTCGAATTTTATATCCAATATTTGTTAGACCAGATTTAGAGTACTGTATCCAAGCAGCTAGCCCGTGTCTGGTAAAGGATACTAACTACCTTGAGCGTGTCCAGTGTGTGGAAACGAAATTAGTGAAGGGTCTTTCTAGACTCCCTTACGATGAGCGTTTAAAACGCTTAAATCTTTTCCCCTTGTCGTATCATAGGACACGAGGTGACCTCATACTGGCATTTCGTATCTTTACTTATGATTTGGGTGTTAATATGTCCTATCTTTTTGCTCACTCCAGTACTAATAATCTCCGAGGTCATAGCAAGAAGGTTCATAAACCACGATCTAATAAACTTAAAGTGGGGTCTCGTTTTTCTCATCGAGTAGTCAATCATTGGAACGCCTTACCCGAACAAGTGGTATCAGCCCCATCAGTGAATACTTTCAAGGAAAAGCTGGACCTTCACTGGAAAGCAATGTGTCTGGATTAATACAGGTTCACCAACTTACTATCCTTATTACTGTAGACTGAATTTGTGTAGTAAGGACAGATGGCCTACGGCCTATGCTATTCCTTCTTTTAGTTTGCTTCTGTGAGTGTCAGGTCTTTTCCAAAATGAGTTAATTGAAGTTGCGGACACCACTGTTTCGGGTAACAGGTTCCAAGTATTGATGATTCGGTGTGAAAACCTGTATGCTACAGATGTTTTGTTCATTCTTTACTTTTAGACTCGCCTATTGTGTCTTCCGAGATGTCCCGATCTAGTGTGAAGTGAAAGAGAGGATAATTCAGGTCCAAAACCATTTCTTATTACCCTATACAACAAATTATGGTCACCTCTTAATCTAAGTTATGAGAGATTAAAGAAGTCTAGCTTTTGAAGCCGCACTTTATGTGGCAAACCCTTGAGTTCTGGAATTGCTTGTACCCTGAATTCATATTATAGGCTTGTATCTCGCTAAAATTGTGTATTCTGCAGTGAACATAGTAGTATCTAACTTGGTGAATGTCCATATTAAGGCACACATGGTTTTAAACCCCTTAACTGTGACTTCGCGTCAGTGGGCAGTGGTCTTAAGATGATGACTCACTGTCCCGGAGATCCTTGTGAAACCGAACCAACGGGGTACAGGCACTTTGTCTTGTTGATAGGCATAAGCCACTCTTTATACCAGTCAATCACAATATTTCAATCTGCCTCAAGGACGCATGCATCTGCGTCTCCGGTAATTTCTCGCCAGACTTTTACATCATCAGCGTATAGTAACGTTGGGGACAACTATACTTGGGAGTTCATTTACATTCATTATGAAAAGTAAAGACGACCTACCTCCGCATCTTTCTAAAGATGGTGGTGACTTTCTGGTTAAGGAAATGACTACACTGCTCACAAAGGTTTGGGAGCTAGAGAGTGTTTCAACATCATGGATTGAGTTAATAGTTCTCCCTATCTTTAAAAAGGGTCCATGTCGTTTCCGTACCAACTATTGGGGAATAATATTATTCTTGCATTGTTCCGTTGTACTATTTAAACTTGGATTAATTTTAATTTGGTTATTTATTCTCTGAAGAAGTGACTTACACTAAGCCACGAAACGTCAGAAAATCCAATTTTCTACTCATTGGGATATTACAAATATATATTTTTATTTATATTGGGGAATAAGTCTACTTTCGATTGCGCCCAAACTATTGGCTTCTGTCGTACTTCGTAGGCTGTTCAAAACCCGAGAAAGATTGACTCGCGAGGGGCAGGCTGGTTTTCGTTGTGGTCGAGGATGTATTGTCAGTCAGTCAGTAACAACGTAGAACTTCGTACGTACGTACATCAGTTCGAGTTGCCACACCACATACGCACAGAGATGCAGTTGTCGATTCAAATCCCGTAGTGGTAGATGTAATAAGAGTATAAACAGTAATCGGGAAGATTAGGGTTTGGAGATGTTATTTAAAGAGTATAATCCAGTGAAATAAATTTGGAAAGAGGAAAAAAGGGACATGAAGAATTCAGAAGATTAGAATTTAGGAGAACACAGAGAGTGGATGCACCTGCGCCATTGCAAACGATTTTGAGCCATGTCATTCAGGGTCTCTAATCATCGGTTGCTATCATCTCGCAGTCCCCAACCAGGTAGTCTACACCTACCAACATGACTCAGTCCACTTGTCAGTGACTTCATGGACTTGTGCCATGCTTTGGTTTGGCCGCCCCTAGCTTTCTTCCAACCTACTCCTATACCACTGAACATAGCACGTCGAGGCAGTCGGTCGTTGGGCACACGTAACACGTGTCCCAGCCACCTCAACTGATGAAGTTTCACTACTTCATCAATTGATTTGCTATCCTTACCTAGTACCCGTTTCCTAACAACTGTGTTACTTACTCAATGGTCCCAGGATATACGAGCAATGTTTCGAAGACACCTATGATCGAATACTAGTAGCCTACGAATATCCTCTACTCTTACCGGCCATGTTTCACTGCCATAAAGAAGGACGGAACGAACTGCTGCGCAGTAAACCCGTCCTTTGGTTGATAGACGGATATCTCGCCTACGCCATAAATGACGCAAGTTGGCAAGAGCTAGTCGAGCCTTCTGTATCCGTGCTGAGATTTCGTCACACACCAGACCACAAGGGCTGATGAGACTTCCAAGATAAATGAAGCGGTTGACACACTCAACTACTTCACTCACTATCACTAGTTCGAGTGTCGATGTAACCCAATCCTGAAGCAACATTTTGCATTTCGAGGGAGAGAATCGCATCCCGAACATGCTTGCATTGTTGCTTAGAGTGGTCAGAAGACTCTGCATTTTGTCAGCGTCTTCACCAAATAAAACTATGTCATCAGCATATTCTAAGTCAACAAGTGAACCTCCCGGTAGAAGTTCAACCCCTGGAAATTAAGATGAGGAGAGTGTTATCTCTAAAAGTACGTCGACGGAGAGTGGACAGCCCTGACGAACACCACTTGGGGTAATCAATTCTGATGACAGTTCGCCATAAACTCTCACTCTACCAGTTGTGTTCGAGTAGAGAGCCTTTATAAGGTTAATGTACTTCTTTGGTACTCCTTTCAGTGACAAACACTGCCATAGAACCTCACGATCAACAGAGTCGAATGCCGCCTTAAGGTCGAGAAATACTACCATTGTGGGGCGTCTGGACGTGTGTCTGTGTTCTAGAACCTGAAGTAGTGTGAATATCTGGTCTATACAACCACGTCCAGGTCGAAAACCAGCCTGATTTTCTCTAGTCTGTTCTTCACGAGCTTTGGTTAGGCGTCGAAGTATTATTGAAGCTAATATTTTAGACACTATATTAGTCAAACTGATTCCCCTGTGATTGCCACAAGAGGACTTTTGTCCTTTCTTATAGACTGGCACAATCAGTGATTGAGACCAGTCAGATGGGATTACGTCCAGTTCCCAAATTCTACCTAAGACCTCGGTTAATCTCATTGCTAATACTGGACCACCATCCTTAAAAATCTCAGGAGTAATCCTATCAGGGCCTGTTGCTCTCCCTCGCTTCAGCTTTGTGGCTTTTTCAACTTCGTAAAGGGACGGAGGACCTACCTTAATTTGCCATTCCGGTTGACTAGAGATCGTGGGAAACCGAAGTGTGGCTGAAGGCCAGTTGAACTGACCCCTAAAGTGTTCTGCCCATCGATCCAATCTCCTGGATTGAGAATGAATAATATGTCCATCTTTCTCTGAGATTGTTTCGCTAACGGTCGGGTTCCTAATTCCGATTTCCTTAACGAGTCTGAACAATTGTCTGCTATTACCTATTGCCGCTGCCTTTTCCATCTCTCTTGCTTTCGCTACCCACCACTGTTCGTGATCATTGCGTAGACTTTTTGTCAGCTTGCGCTTAAGCTGACTTTGATCTTCATTATGTTCAGAGCCAAGTGGAATGAGTTTCCGAGCATCTATCAGTGCGATAGATGCTGCTGAGATCCAGTGTTGCTCCCTAACCTTGTGGTTTACCTTACTAGCAGATATCACTGCTGTTTCCACAGCTTTTCGGATATCATTCCATGCTGCCTCAGGGTGGGCATCACCTATATGGCTGCCTAACTGTTTTTCTAGTTGTTCCTGAAATATACTCTTAGCTTGACTATCATTAAGTAGGCCCCTAAGAGGTTTCCTTGCAGCGTCTTTCCTACGTCCAGTAAGACGCAAGCAAATACGCGCTCGCACTAGAGCATGATCTGAATCTAGGCATGTGCTCCAGAATGAGCGACAGTCTTCTATCGAGCCCCTCCATCGGTGGCTGATAGCGATGTGATCTGTTTGGGTCCAACGTTGGGACGAATTAGGGGGTCGCCATGTTAAAAGATTATTTTCCTTATGCTTAAAGTTAGTATTTGCAAGGAACAGGCGGTTATCTGAGCATAGCTGCAACAAACGGTTGCCATTATCTGTTCTTTGAGCCACGACACCATAAGATCCACCTAGGTGTCTTTCCCTATCGCTTAGTTTACCTACTTGAGCATTAACGTCACCGGCCACTATTACTACATCCGAGCGCTTAGCTTTTCGAAGAAGGTCCGAAAGCTTTCTGTAAAACTCATCTTTTACATCATCTGAGCTGCAGTCAGTGGGAGAATAGGCAGAGACGACGAAGAGGCAACGACGAGTGTCCCTATCTTTTCGGATCCTCATTGTTCCATTCAGTCGGACAGCGCACAAACGACTGTCTACTGGGATGTATTGATCATATCTTCACCCTCTGCCATATGTTAACACCGTCATAATTATCACAAGCCAAAAACCGTAGTGTTTCTTGACAACAGGGCTTCCTTCGATTCGTTAGACAGGACTGTTCTCTGGGATTTTCTATTGAAGAAGGGTGTGCCTGAGAAGTTTATTAACATTTTAAAGGTTCTATATAAAAACACCTCAGGCAGAGTGAGGGCATACAACCACCTCTCTTCATTGTTCCATCCGAGCAGTGGGGTTAGGCAGGGTTGCCCAATCTCACCATTCCTCTTCAGTTTTGCCGTCGATGACATTCTGCAAACAGCTCTGATGGATGTAAGTAATGGCGGTTTTGGTCTGTTGTCTGGAGACCGGCAGGACCCTGATCCTGCACTCACCCTGAGTAGCGAGCAGATAGAAGTAGTCGAGAAGTTCGTGTATCTAGGTAGCTGCATAAGTGCTGGTGGTGGAGTGAGTGATGAGATCAATACACGTATAGTGAAAGCCAGAGCGGCTTATGCCAGTGTGGGCCCTCTTTGGCGCCTCTGTGATGTTAGTCTGGTTGTAAAAGGTCTGATCTATAACGCGTCGGTGAGAGCAGTTTTCCTCTATGCCTGTGAAACCTGGACTTTTTGAATTGAGGATGTTAGACAACTCTCTGTGTTCGATCGTCGTTTCCTCCAAAAGATTGCGGCAGTACTTTTAACACCAGCTGATATGATAAAAACACGAATGATGAATCAACGTATAACAGCATCGTCGTCAATAAATGGAAGCGGTCTATTATATGCCGGAGTGATTGATTGTTTTCGTAAAACTGTTAAAAATGAGGGATTCTCAGCTTTGTACAAAGGTTTCTTTTTGATATGGGCTCGCATGGTAAGACGTTTTATTTTTATCGAATTTTTCTGATGAATAAAGGAAGTAATTTTCACAGTTACTCACTGTCTCATTTAATGGTTGATAAATACAAATAATATAATAATATAATATATATAATATAATATGATATAATAATATATACTTACGCCTTTCGAGTTGCTATTAATCGTTGTCATGTCTGTTTCCAATTCCCGACGCATTGTGTTGTTTGGTCTTCCTTTTCTCCATTCCCCTTCATGATTCGAAGTTGGCACTTGCCTCATGTTGCAACTTGATGATTTCCTCAATGTCTATCCTACCCACTTCCAACGTCTTTTCCTAATTTCCTCCTGAGCTAGAACCTGGTTTATTCTCTCCCATAGTTGAACTGTCTTTACGTGCGTATTAAAGATTGGGACTTTAATATTGGTTGGCAGTTGTTTTAAGTTCCATATATTCAGCTGTAGGAATGCAGTCCTTGTTTTTCCAATCCTTGCCTTTACGTCTGCATCAGATCCTTGTTAATCGATGATGCTCCCCATGTACGTTATACAATCCACCTCTTCCATAGTTTCTCCACTAAGTGTGATTGGGTTGGTATTCTCTGTGTTGCATTCGAGGATGTTGTTTTTTACTTTGTGTGTGTTGAGGCGTACTGATTCAGAGGCTATTGCTACTATACTGTTTGTGTTGACCTGCATCTGTTGATGCATATGCGGTGGAAGGGCAAATCGTCTAGTTGCATCCAAGCCGTCCATTTTATTTCGTGCTTCCCCTGAGATTTGATGGTCTTCATAATCCAGTCAACCAACATAAGAAACAGAAGGGAGAGAGTGTGTAAACAGCCTTGTCTGACAGCTGTCCTCCACGCACGACTTTGCACTGAAGTTCGTCGTATGAATTCCTCAAGATGTTGACAATTTTCTCAGCTACTTGCTCCACAATGTTAAAGAAGGTTCCATAAGTTTCTCCTATCCACACTGTCAAATGCTTTCTTATAATCGAGGAAGTGAACTCCGTTCAATTGGTTGCTCAACGATGATCTGTGCTGTCGCAATTTGATCTGTGGATGACCGATCCTTACGGAATCCGATCTGTTGATCTCGATATTGGGCGTCTACTGAGTCTTTCATCCGGTTCAGCAACACTCGTTTGGAAACGTTTCGTGGTAGTGACAGTAGTGTGATGCCTCTAGAGTTCTCGCATGTGCTCAGACCTCTCTTTGGTATCTTGACGAGAATTCCTTCTTTCCACTCTGTCGGCACTTGTTCTTCCTCCGTAATCTTTCTAAATAGAGAGTAGAGCATGTTTGCAGTTACTTCTGTGTCTGACTTTAGTGCTTCGGCTGGTATATTGTCAGGTCGTGCTGCTTTCCCACTCTTCATTTGTCTGATGACCGACCATCCTGCTTCTTCGTTCGTTAGTGGAGTGACATCTATAGGAAGTTCTATGTGTGCTACTTCGATGTCCGATGAATTCAATGGAGCTGGTCTATTGAAGAGTTCCTCAATGTGTTCTGCTCATCTGTTCCTTTGTCCTTGAATTTCGGTGATTGGCTTACCTTCTTCGTCCTTGACTAGTCTCTCTGGTTTACAATATTTCCCTTCCAGTTTGTCTGTTGTGTCGTATTGTTGTTTCATATTTCCTTCTCTTACAGCTTTTTCCTTTATCCTTGCTAGGTAGGTCTTCCACGTATTTCTGCTTGTCGGTTCTAATGCTCTTCTTCACTTACTTGTTTGCTTCTGTGTATTCAGCTTGTGCCTTGACTTTCTCTGTTCTTGTCCGACTGTTGTTAATTGTCCCTACGTTGTAGCTGACTGACTGACATTGATTGTGATTCCTTCTTTGTTTTGAAGGATGCTTTGATGATCCTGAGTCCATGAGATTCCCATCTTATGAGTGCTTTGCATGCTTCTTTGGCCAGTATCAGAGCAACTCCCTGAGTGTGTA
This sequence comes from Schistosoma haematobium, assembly GCF_000699445.3. Lineage (NCBI taxonomy): Eukaryota > Metazoa > Platyhelminthes > Trematoda > Strigeidida > Schistosomatidae > Schistosoma > Schistosoma haematobium. The sequence continues at coordinate 92,397,115 of NC_067196.1, read as the reverse complement.
GAGCATTTTCCTCTTCGTGACCAGAGTGCAGCAACCTCTCTCTCGAACCCATCAGTCAATCAGTCAGCTACAACGTAGGACCAGGCACATATATGCATCGGTCCAAGTTGCCATACCTCATTAACACCGGACTCATAAAAGTAGTTAATTCAGGGGTGGTAATATATAAAAGAAAGATTGCAATAAGGATATAGTACAGGGAGAAAGAAATAGTTCGTAGAAAGAAAGATATGAAGTGATTTTAATCTCACTGTTTAAGAGAAAACAGAGAGTGTATACACCTACGCTATTGTGATCGATTCTGAGCCATGTCACCAAGAGTCTCCAACCATTGGTTACGATAGTCACGCGGACCCCACCCAAGTAGTCTGCATCTACCAACATGGCTGAGAATAGAAGTTAGTGACTTCAAGGACTGATGCCACATTTTGGTTTGGCCGCCCTAACTTTCTTCCAACCATCTCCAACACCGGTTAGCATTGCACATCGTGGTAATCAGTGTTCGGGCATACGTAACAAGTGGTCTAACCATCTCAGTCGATGAAGATTCACAACCTCATCAACTGATTTACCATCATTCCCCAATACCCTGCATCTAACCTCACTATTACTTATCCGGTGATCCCAGCTGACGCCAGCAATATTTCTGAGGCATCTGTGGTCAAATACTAGTAGCTTACGAGTATCTTCTACTCTTAATGGCCATGTTTCGCTGCCAATCATGTTCTGTCCAGCTTGGATCCAGTGGGTGTCACTGATTCTGAGCAACGTCAAGTTGTATCTCCTCATTTCTGTTGCTATTTGACTGGTCTTTCAGGTCTCTCTAATTGTCTAAACATTTCGTGTACCTATATTAATTGTTTGTGTTGTTGTTAGAAGGGGCGTCGGCCTCATGTGTTCCGCCGAAGAATCTGGACTTTCATCACTAGGCGTGACAATTGTTCTGAATGGAGATCCTTCTACTCCCAGTGCATAGTTGAAGATGTCTAATTTATTTGATCTGGCTGGCGTTTTTATGGAGATTGTTTTTTATGGGATTTAGTTGCTGACCCCATGCCCAACCCTCCTTTACTCGGTCTTGAGAACTGCAGTAGCCGTGAAAGTGCTGCAAGCGGAGTTATTTTATGATATCTTGCAGCATTATGTAATGAATTTTGTATCTCTATCCTTTACATCTTGGTTGATTTCTTGAAAACGTCGCAATTTGTGGCTTTCGTCGTTTTCAGAGATAACTCAGAACATAGCCGATATCGCTATAATGAAAGTTAATTTTGGAGTCCAGGACTCTCGTTTTGCCCCATTTTGGGCTCGTCAGCCGGATGTACCTACATCATAGAGTTGATGTTCACTTCGGCACTCCAACCCAATTCCGTTCTCTTCAAACGCAACCGCGTTATCCAATAAGTTACTGAGTCCAGATTGCCACTGATCGATTGCAGCCCTAAACATCAATGGAAAGATTCAAATAATTAATAGGAAAATAAATTAAAGCCAATGGCAGTTATGCTATAGTATTGTTTTACATTCTTAAAAATAAAACTCACTTAGCTGTAACAATTCTTGGTTGTATTAACGAATGGACTGTTTCATCGATTGCATACTGCTCCTATTCACTTATTTTAATTCATTTATTCTCTTCTCGTTGTACTCGTCCTTCATCGCTTCACGATTTCATTTCCTTATTTGTGCGGCGCACAGACTGGGTAAGGTGGTATACAAGAGTCTGTCTGTACACCTAGCTCAGATCACACGTTAGGCAAACTTAAGGCGTTTGTATTTTAATGGCCCGGTATCTGACTCCAATTTGATCGTATGAATGATTGTTGTCGAAATGTATACGTTGTCTCTCCTCGTATATAATCATCGACTTAAATCGCGTTAGTCAATAACGGAATTAAATAAGTCAAATAACGAGAATGGACTTTTGGCGGGTAAGCGAACTCCCATTTAGTCAAGCGTTCATCAGTATTTATAGTCACACAAAAATAAGTTACAGACATGTGATGAATAGGATAAGAAATGTACACGCACATATGCGATCATATGAAAACAGTCAAGATTGATAAGCGGCTAATTAACAAGGTCAAAATGTGACTCAAGTAGAATGAATAGATAGGGCTGTCCGAAAGCTGGAATAAGGTATATGGGCTTAACATAGTAACCGACTTACTTACTTACTCCTGTTGCTCCTCGTGAAGGAGCATAGGCCGCTCACCAGCATTCTCCATCCAACCCTGTCCTGGGCAATCCTTTCTAGCTCCTTCCAGTTGTTATTAATCTTTTTCATATCTGCTTCTATTTCCCGACGTAATGTGTTCTTTGGCCTTCCACTTTTCCGCTTCCCTTCACGATTCCAAGTTAGGACTTGCCTCGTTATGCAGTTTGATGATTTGCGTAATGTATGTCCTATCCATTTCCATCGTCTTTTCCTAATTTCCTCTTCAGCTGGAAGCTGGTTTGTTCTCTCCCACAGAAGGCTGTTGCTGATGGTATCCGGCCAATGGATGTTGAGTATCTTGCATAGACAACCATTTATAAATACTTATACCTTCTTGATGGTGGTTGTTGCAGTTCCCCAAGTTTCAACTCCGCACAGCAGAACTGCCTTGACGTTCGTATCGAAGATTCTCACTTTGATATTGGTTGAAAGTTGTTTTGAGTTCCATATGTTCTTCAATTGTAGGAATGCTGTCCTTGCTTTGCCAATCTTCGCCTTTACGTCTGCATCTGAACCTCCTTGTTCATCGACGATGCTTTCCAGATATGTGAAGGATTCTACATCTTCCAGAGTTTCGCCATCAAGTGTGATTGGATTGCTGTTCTCCGCTTTGAATTTGAGGACCTTGGTTTTCCCCTTGTGTATGCTGAGGCCTACTGATGCAGAGACTGCTGCTACACTGGCTGTTTTTATCTGCATTTGTTCGTGTGTATGCGATAAGAGGGCTAGGTCATCTGCGAAGTCCAAATCGTCTAATTGATTCTGAGCTGTCCATTGCTATTCCATGTTTTCTCTCAGATGTCGAGTTCTTCATGATCCAGTCCGATGAACATTTAAGTGGCTTAATGCTACACTAGAAGTGGCTTCGACATCATTCGCTTCAGAAGCCTCATTACTCTAAAAAACGTACCATCGTGAGATCCTTTTCTCCGTCTTGTAGTTGCAAATTCAGCTTTTTCCCAGCTGCCTTTTTTATACCATCAGCGATACAAATACACCTGATCTTTTTAGTTCATGTGCACTTCTCATTTTTAGATCTATTATTTGTAGATTTATGTACCACTTTAAGTAACAGTTTGATTTACTCTCGAGTCTGTCAACTGTTTCCTTTGTCTATAAACTTTTAGGAGAATGACTCATGTGATCTCTTGGGGTTTTATTTCATTAAGTAGATCTTTAAATAGGCCCGCGTTATTCCTAAAACAACATGCAGGCTCGACTCTGTTGAATATAACCGACTTTTCGCAATGATCAAATTTTCGTTTTTCAACTACAGTTAAGGGAACCTAGTTTTCCTTTATGATACCAGGCTGTTTCTTTTTCTATTTTTCACTTGTATCCATCCAATTTCAGATACTGTTGGTTTATTGATGTGTTGGGTCTATGAGACCTATTGTTTGTGATTTTCTCTGATACAGATAGGCTTGACTTGCCAACTGGGTTTGCTATGTCTCCTGCCTGTTGTTGTTGTTAAGACAACGAAGCACTAAAGAAGCACGTTTAAAGTTAGCTTTCTTAGGGTTTTGTTTTTGCCAAACCTCTGAAATCAGCCTTTTATCTACTCGACCTTGAAGAGACAGTCAGCATCGAACTTTCTTAAAACGATTGTCCATCGATTTGTGTATCGACGGGTTAAATATCGTTTTATTCCTCCCCATGGCCGAAAATGTTACTTTCGATTTTTAGCCACTTTCACCATTGTAATAGCTTTTGATGACAAACCGATTACATCCGAGCAACAATACTTCCACAACCATACGCAGCCGAAAATACTACACCTTTTAAAGACTCGTGGTACCACTCTTTGCACTCATCGTACCTGCATTCGTCTCTCCACCGGGTATCAGTTACAGGTTTTTTTTAAACTATTCTACTAAATGGAATGAGTACAGATGAAAACTAGTGAAAACGATATTTCTTTTAATATTTTAACCGAAATTAGAGTTAAAACAATAGTCTTGATAAGTAAACGATCAGACTTAAAGATTTACACAACAAGGAAATATAACATTGTCTTTCTCTAAAAGCAAGGAAAATAAAATTTGTAATTGCCAGTAATCGAGGTGTGCACTTTGATGGAGACTTCTAGTCTAACAGCACAAAAACGACTGTTGATAAGGATCCAGTTGGTTACTCTGGCGCGACAGTAACCCTAGCCAAACGGAACCCTAATATCTCAGGGTCCCCAGATAAAAGCACACACAAAACAAGCTTTTAGGAACTGTATATGGATAGCGAATTTGTAGTCCCTCGCTAGAGTTTTGAATACGGGTCTGCGAACTTCAGCAAGCCTGGATGTCAGGGCTTTCCAAAGACAAGTAAACCTATCTGTTGACCGTTCCGCATTAATGTGCGAACGTTGGAGGTCAGTTTGAACGGGGCATATGGGCCAAGGAAAGCTGAATCAGACTTTGTATTCGTTGTTAGCGTTTCGATACCCGATCATTCAGAGGCTTGATATCAACTAGACAGGACAGTACTTCCGATATAAACGAGCTACTGAGTGAGTTGGAAAATAAGGGTAAATATCGAATAAAAAGTACATGCCGTTTAAGGGTAAATATTCGATTACTGAGAATATATAATATGCTTTTTGTGTGACCTAATATGTCTGACCTTGTATAATTTGTATTTTGACCATGATCTGCGAAATTCCTGATATACTCATAACAGAGCGTTCTCAGCATACCGATTACTTTAAAATCCGTAGGTATGAATCACTTTCTACTACACTTGGAAGTCTTATTGACTACCATTTTTGCAATTCATCTGTTGCAATATCAGAAGTTATTTAACATACTAATTTTTTATCTTCGAGGGTTTTGTTTCGTTTTTTACATGGTATATTATTTTCTCATAGTTTATACAGGAGCAAGGATGCCAATCTATGAAATTATTCGCCAAGATATTTTCCATTTACCTCCTGCAAGTCATTTCACTGTAAAATCAACTAAGAATTCTTTCTCAGGTTTGTATTTCTAAATCATGATCTATTTGCCATAGATAAGTCACATGTTATGCCAAAACAGAAACTATCTGCCATGGAAAAAACGAACACTGAACTAATTTATGAGAATAATTCGAAATTTGTTATTCAAGCAGCTTTTACTGGGGTAATAGCTGGATCTTTTGCTCAGTTCTTAGCAAGTCCCATTGATCTAATTAAGGTAAATCATAAAATTTGTTCTTTTTTTGACGAACATTTTATTGATCACATGGTGTGTTTGATGTTGTATTTAGTTTGCTTTTTACAAATAAAAAAGATTTTAGATTTTATGGTATAGATATGAGTATATGATCATACAGCTTCACGACATTCATCATATTCAGATTCAAAATATACTTTTACAAGCAAACGAACTAATCTCAAAGTCCATTGAAAAGTGTTTCGGTTTAATTCCTCACATTTTTATTATTTTATTATCATTATTAGTGACTATTAAATATTATATTTTTGGTAAAATATAAAATTCTCATCATAAAGTATTTCAACAAGTTTCCTTTTCTTATTTCTTGATCGATCTTTACGATAAATATTGAATGGTTGTCAGGTAAATGTTAGCAGTCCATGAATCGACATTGGAATAATGTATATTCTTTTCGATGCATATTACCAGCAACCACAATATCTTTGATTAGGCTCTTTTGTAAGTTGTACAACGAAATGTAGTAATCGTTTTACAAACGCACCTGAATAGATTATGAGACTAATAGGAATAATGATGTGTTAAAACAAACAAGCAAAAGATAAGTTGTTGAAATATCCAGATGGCAGGAATAGGTGGCTCTGTGGTGTGTGCTACTTATATAGATATAAGTAGTATATGATGTTAGTCGTGAACAGAATATCTGGCAGCAGAGAGAAAAGAGGATCGAACAGTAAAGAATGGAAACAGGATGCAATTTGTCTGAAAATGCAAGAACAATGAAGTGTGAGTCAAACACATTCGATTGTCCCCACCCGTGTTCTTGTTCACTAAAGCCCAAATATTTAAGCAGGTCTAAATGCAGTGATATCAACTAAAAAACGAAACAGGATCAAAAAGGAGAATTACTGAGGATTAATAAAATGTTAAGCATGAGAAAAACCACAATGTAAATCAATAATTATGTCTGGGTTTTCGTACTCATCTTCGAAACGTATTTTATTTGTGATGAATGTATAAGTCTATAGAAAGATAGATCGATGTTCATCTATAAATTTACCTACTCTTGTTATGAATTCTCTTTTTATTTAAGACCCAGTTACTCATTGCTTAGTACTCTTAGCTACTACTTCACTCGACAAGTTCTCAAGTCAGAACATAGTTGAAGAGAGACATAATTATATTCCAAATAAGATGGTTGGGTGCAAGTAAGAATCGTAATAAGAAAAACGTTAATATATTTATAATTTTCACATTAGATTCTAGAGTCTTCCCCAAGTAGTCGCTAGCTTTGGTTAGTTAAGAAATAGCTAGTCAAAGTGCCCTAATACAATCGTGCACGGAACATGCTTTAATCCAATCTATATCCTGCTAACATTCACGGGGCAGGTTTTGTTGTTCGCACAAAGTGATCACTTTCATTGTCGAAAACCTTGTGTCGGTCGTTTATAGTACTTTTCATCAACGCATTATTGTTTAAATTTAGATTGGTAAATCTTTGTTAGGAAATATCTAAAATTCATCATTTATCAAAAATTGTAATTTTAATAAAACGAAGAAGTTATTTAAAAATAGTAATTTTATTGTTTCATTCAGGTTCGGTTGCAAACAGAACGCAGATGGATGTCAGAACAACATCTGAATAATTACAAACCTTCTAAGCCAACTGAATTGCCTACTGGTCATCAGTAAGTAAGTTTCACAGGTTCAGCTTGAATTGTGATGGCTTTCATGAGATTAAGCACATTAGAATTCGATAACTAGGAGCTTCCCTTTATCACTAGATTGCTTGATTTCAATGTTTTAAGGCAAACGTTTGCTGTCATATTTTCGTATCATATTTATTATCTTCAATGTTATCATCAAGCTATTCAGGTCACGACTGATCGTTTGGTCAATGATATTTACAACTAACTAAATATTGAATAATGTTTGTATGTGTTGCGATTTGTGATGTGCGAGTACTAATAGTGATACCCAATCTTCCTATACAACGAGCCCAACCATGCTATTTGAGTGAAAGACTGACATTTGAAGAGGAGTCTATTGACCAAACCGTGCATGTCTCATCCCTTGGCAATAAAAACTGTTTCTTAGCTAATACCATGCAGTTATCATCTGACCAATTTCTCGTTGGCCCAATGTACCCGTCTGGTCCCTTAATTCTAGCCGCCCCAAACTGCAAAACTGGATGACACGGGTTCGAATTTCATAGGGAGCATCAGTCCCCTCAAGATTGCAGGTACGCTTGCATGGTTTCCTACCTGTGTATCTCAGACTACGTCACACCGCAACATATTACACGGGATTTAGGGTTACTTAGACCGGTGACCACATTACAAGCTGATGAATTGAATTGTGGTCAGCACTGAAGGACTTGAAAAACGTGACATTGATCACTATTCCGTGATCAATCAGTTACATTTTAATCAGTTTGATTTGTGCTATGAACAACTGATTTCTTATTGAGTCTTTACATTTTTTTGACCGTGAACCTGCTAATTCAATAATTCCGTACAGTAAAAGAAAGTTCCCGATCGTTGCTGCTACCTTGACGTGATGGTCGGGTTTGACTATCGTGATGAACCAATCGATCTATCCTGGCTTGAACAATCGTTCCTCAAGATCCTATCATGCCAGAGAGGTCGGTTGAAGAGCGGTAAGACCAAAAGCGGTAAACCCAAGGTCAGAGGGTGAAGTCGTACTGCCGACTGTACAGAGGTGTGATAGTTGTAAGGTGTTTCCTCTAGACAACCAGCATAACGGCGTTGCTGCATTCCCACAAAGAAAGGGTAGGATTAGAAAAAGTCGACCTTAAAAATACACACCTCACCTCATCCCGTGGATATCCGTCTCCGGTGGTAAGGTCTCAACAAGTACGAAGCGGAGCTAACACAAAAGTCATGTATGACCAGCCTCAAGAAGTTGTCCCTTGGGCACTGCAGTCACTCTCTCAGGTCACTAAGACCACCTCTAATCCAATTTTTTTTTCAGGTACCTCCAGAAGAACTCTTCTACAGTGTGGGCAACCGGGAAGTGATGACTACCCTCATACCTCTAACAGCACTCAAGATCACTGTATTCATAATCGATCTCCCTCTTCAATTCCTATTATTCCTCCCACATCAACTTTCAACGCTAAACTTCCTCTTTTGGCTTACTTCTCAAGTGTCACCATAGCCAACGATACTAGTGCTCAAAATATTGTCTCGGGTCTACTGAAACCTCGCTCCAAACTACACATTGGAACCTTCAACGTACGAACCCTATGTCCAATCGGCCAACAGGCCTCCTTGGCTAAAACTCTAGAATCTCGTCAGTCAGTCAGTCAGTAACAACGTAGAACTTCGTACGTACGTACATCAGTTCGAATTATCGTACCACATTAGCACAGAGATGCAGTTGTCTATTCAAATCCCATAGTGGTGGAGGTAGTAAAGAGTATAAGCAGTAATCGGGAAGATTTGGGTTTGGAGATGTTATTTAAAGAGTATAATACAGTGAAATAAATTTGGGAAGAGAAAAAGAAAGACAAGTAGGAATCAGGAGATTAGAAGTTGGAAGAACACAAAGAGTGTATGCACCTGCGCCATTGCAAACGATTTTGAGCCATGTCATTCAAGGTCTCTAACCATCGGTTGCTATCATCTCGCGGTCCCCAACCAGGTAGTCTACACCTACCAACATGACTCAGTCCACTTATCAGTGACTTCATGGACTTGTGCCATGTTTTGGTCTGGCCGCCCCTAGCTTTCTTCCAACCTACTCCTACACCACTGAACATCGCACGTCAAGGCAGTCGGTGGTTGGGCATAAGTAACAATCTCGTACCATTGATGTATGCCGAGTCTCCGAAACACGTATGCGGGATCCTAGTGTGGTCATTCACTTGACCTCACTGACATGACCTGACCAAAATGGGAAGCCGAAGAGATATACTCCTCGTGTATTCGGCGACCCGATGGCTAGTTCTCGCGGACTGGCAGGTGTAGGCATTGGATTAAGTACGAGGGCAGAACAAGCAATGTTAGAATGGATCTTCATCAACAGTCTTCTATGTGCTGTTCGGCTGAACGTCTTCGTAATAACTCGGAAGGATAGGGACACACGTCGTTGCCTTTTCGTCGTTTCTGCCTACGCTTCCACTGACTGTAGCCTGGATGATGTGAAAGATGAATTTTATAGAAAGCTTTCTGAGCTTCTTCAGAAAGCTGAACACTTAGACATAGTATTTGTAGCAGGTTACTTTAATACCCATGTATGTAACCTAAACCAAACAGTAAGAGATTTAGGTGGGTATTTTAGTATTCTGGCTCAGTGAACAGATAATGGTGATCGTCTGCTGCAACTGTGCTCAATCGTTTATTTTTAGCAAACATTGATCTAAAGCATAAGGAGAGACATCGTCTAACATGGTGACCCCCTGCACCAAACCAACGGTGGACTCAAATAGGCCATATTGCCATCAGTCATCGTTGGGGAGGCTCGATAGAAGACTGTCGCTCATTCTGGAGTACCTGCTTGGACTCCGACCACGCCCTGATACGGGTACGCATCTGCTTGCGCCTCACTGGACGCAAAAGAGCCACAGTAAAAAAACCCATTAAAATTGAATTGAGTAGCGAGAAAACCAAAAGCAGGTTCCAGGAACAACTGACGTCACAATTAGGTAGTTCTGAAAACGAGGTTGACCCAGATGTTGCTTGGAAAGCTATACAAACTGCTGTGGAAACAGCAGTGACATATCAGTGATTTAAACCACAGGGTTACAAAGAACCAATGGATTTCCTCTAGGTTTATTGCACTGATGGATTCCCGTAAACTCATCCCATCAGGCTCTGAACACGATGAAGAGTGACAACAAATCAGATCTAGGTTAAGCAAAAGTCTAAGGAACGACCGTGAGCAGTGGTGGGCAACGAAAGCAAAAGAGATGGAAAAGGCGGCGTCTGTAGGTAACATCAGACAGCTTTACAGATTAATAAAAGAAACTGGAATTAAGAAGTCAAGTGTAGGTGAGACGCTCTCGGGAAAAGCCGACACTTATCTGCTCTCAGCCCAGAGCTTTGGAACGATGAGCAGAACACTTTAGAGAGCAGTTTAGCTGGCCTTCAGCTACTCTACAACTAACCACCATTCTTAAACAGTTTGAATGGAACATTGAAGTTCAAAAAGCTATAACTAATCTGAAATGAGGAAGGGCAGTTGGTCCAGATGGATTGGCTCCAGAGGTCTTTAAGGATTGTGGTCCAGTTTTGGCGATTAGGTTGAATAATGTTTTTAAACCCAAATATGGGAGTTGGACGTAATCCCATCTGACTGTTTGCAGTCACTGATTGTTCCAATATATAAGAAGGGGTCAAAATCATCCTGCGTTAACCAAAGAGGGATTAGTTTGACTAATATAGCATCTAAAGTGCTAGCCTCAATAATTATCGGGCGTCTAAGACTCGTGCGCTGTAGTGTGTACTTCGCTTCTGTTGTTTTTCCCACAAGACAGAATCAAGCAACTGTCTTTTATACTTTCCCAGCTGTTATTTTACGGAATATTTAGTTAATTCTATTACATTATTGTATAAATAATCAATTTAATCAGGAATATTTTCATTTGTTCTAATTTCAGACGCTTAAGTTTTACACGTACAGCTAAACAAATTATTTCCGAGGGTGGAATTATTGGATTGTGGCGTGGAGGATTACCTAGTGTTCAACGTGCAGCTCTTGTGAATATGGGTGAACTTACCACTTACGACACATCAAAGCGTTGGTTTGCCGTGCGTTTTCAATTAGAAGTGAGTTGTGTTGAAGATCCATTTATATTTTTTTATTTGTTTAGGAGAATATATTTGAAGTCTTCATCTGTTAGACAGTTTAATAGATATTGTACTCTAATTTGTGGTTCATCAACGATGGACAGTTTTGCACTCTTTTACAATACAAAGAAGAACCTTCGTGTATCAACACATGCATTCAGTCAGTCCTAATCATCGTAAATCCTGGCACATGGTTTAAGTTGACATCATATCAACACAACGTGATGAAATTATCAAGTAGAAGTTCAAGTGTTATGGAAAATTGTTAGACACATAGATGTGAGAGAAAAAAGTTGTGGAATAATGAGGTATAAAACTCAGAACTTAAGAGAGAGCCGGAGGTGAATGCATGTACGCCTTCGTAACCGATTTTTATCCATGTTACCCAATATTAATCATTGGTCTCGATACTCACATAAACCTCAACCAGATAGCCTACACCAACCATCTTAGTTTAATCCACTAGTCGGTAATCTCATTAATTGATGTTATATTTGAGTTTTACCACCCCCTAGCTTTTTTCCAAACTACTCCTACACCAGGAAATATCCAAATTAATTGGCGATATTAAAACGCTCTAATTAGTATGTAAAATGCATTGAGTTATAAAGTATTTACGACACAAATATTAACACTTTTGTATTAGTCGTTTGAATCTTCCCGTTGACTTTTAGGATTGTAATTGATCAGTCTCTTATTGGTATATGCGCATCGTGCGCAGATTGCATTGATACTGCTAACGAGTCCCAAATAAGACGAAGTGTGTCTTGGATTCCACTGCTGGCAATCATCCTTCAATACAAATATTAAGATTTCTGATTTATATCTAATTATTAATAATCTTGAATTCAATTTTACTGAAAACTCCAAAGTGAACAGCTTTGTATTTCAAATTATTTTATTCTATTCTTAAACATATAATCGAAACAGGCCATAAGACTGATCTTAACTCGGCTTTTGTGGTGTTGTATAAAAGTGTAAAAGAGCGTATACTAAGGTTTATTGAAACCTTAGACATACGAAAATTCAAACCTCCTTTGTGTATTCAAAACAGTTTGCTCTCCTTAGACCTGCCCTGGTAATATTGGCTTATTATCCAGAGTGATTAAGTTTCAAATTGTGTTCACATTATTATTATTATTACTGATGTTATTATCCTTATCTCCTCTTACCCCATTTCCAGTCTAGTTGACCTTTTATTTTTTTAGATATAAATGTTCTTAACAGTCTTCAGTCTTCAGTAATAAGGATAGTAGGTTGGTAAACCTGTATTAATCCAGACACATTGCTTTCCAGTGAAGGTCCAGCTTTTCCTTGAAAGTATTCACTGATGGGGCTGATACCACTTGTTCGGGTAAGGCGTTCCAATGATTGACTACTCGATGAGAAAAACGAGACCCCACTTTAAGTTTATTAGATCGTGGTTTATGAACCTTCTTGCTATGACCTCGGAGATTATTAGTGCTGGAGTGAGCAAAAAGATAGGACATATTAACACCCAAATCATAAGTAAAGATACGAAATGCCAGTATGAGGTCACCTCGTGTCCTATGATACGACAAGGGGAAAAGATTTAAGCGTTTTAAACGCTCATCGTAAGGGAGTCTAGAAAGACCCTTCACTAATTTCGTTCCCACACGCTGGACACGCTCAAGGGAGTCAGTATCCTTTACCAGACACGGGCTAGCTGCTTGGATACAGTACTCTAAATCTGGTCTAACAAATATTGGATATAAAATTCGAAAAGTTTCCTCGTCAAAAGATTTGAACGCTCGGCGAAGTGACCATAACGTACGAAAACCTTTGACAGCGGCTGCTTTGCAATGCGTAGTTGTTTTTAAATCATGACTTAATACTACTCCTAAGTTTTTATGCTCTTGAACGCATGGAAGAGGTTTACCCTCAATAGTGTAACGGTAACTATTACCGTGACCGATGTGCATTAGTACACTCTTCCTAGCATTGATTTCTAAGCCCCACATACACAGTTATATAATATACCCTTGTGGGCCAGGGTAAATTTACATTGGTTTTCAGGAGAACCAGACACCATCCGGACTTTCACGTAAAAACCCAAACAGGTACATTTGTGATGAGATTGTTGCGCTAATATATCACAAAGTTCTGATAATCTTCATCTTATTACATTATCGAAATTTATCAAAGTGACTAATTGCTTTATATTTTATATTAATTAAAAGTTGTGCTACACATAAATGATAACGAACAAATAAAATTGCTTATGAGAAAAGAGCCACTCGTTTGTTTACTACTTCTCAGTGTTACTGATATCACGTATTACTGTTATGTCCCATAATAAATATA